>NW_023458556.1:46626113-46627536 GCF_013731165.1 Rhagoletis pomonella | reverse complement strand
ATATGGATGCTACTAAAATGCGACTGATGAACTCCCCTTTCATCTTGTATTTATCCTATTTTCTTTGAAAACCTTCCTGTTTAGTAGCATTCTAGAAATTAATTGTAACAAAATTAGTTTTTATAGTTTTTTTTTTTAAGTTTTAGTGTTGTGACTATCCCGCAGGTAAAAACTCGTATTTCTCAAACTCAGAATATATAAATGTGCTAACCAGAATAACTTAGTTTTTAATTGTTTATTTGTGGTTTTAACAATTTTTACAAATTTTAGGTGCCCTGTCAAATATATCTGGTAAGGTATAACTTTTTAACGATAAGCTTTCCACAAAAAAAAAATAAAATATTTTTCTCATCTTCAGGGGGTTGACTTTTCCTGATATACAAACTTTAAAATTTTTAGCGTACCGTAAATTTTTTTCGACACTGAAAGGGTTAATATAGTTTTCAAATAAATAATTCCCTTAATTCAAGTCGATTTTGATTTTTTAAACAGGTGGCAACCCTCCCCCATGAGTATGGAATTGATTTTATATATATATCTATACCAAGTTCCAGTACTCTATCAAAAATATTTCCTGAGATATGTATGCGGTATGAAAAATTACGTTTCTATAGGAGATGCCACGCCCCCTCGTCTAATCTAGATTGAATCTATCCTATATATTAAGTTGGGCTAAATGACACCTGTGTACAAAATTTCGTGAAGATCGATTGAGTAGTTAAAGCGTGAAAGTGTAAAACTTAAACAGACGGCAGCGTTGATCCGGACTAACTCGGACTTAATCCGGATCAACTGCCGTTAATTCCCGAGTTGATCCCGATCAACGCTGCCGTCTGTTTATGCTTTAGCAAATAAACAAACTCACTTTCGGATTTATAATATTGGTAAGGATACCACTATAAATAGGGACGCTAAAATGACACAAAAAGACGCCGAGACACGTAAACTTAATTTTGGGTCGTATATTACGGATTTATTAATCGTTTTTCTAGATGAGGTAATTTTCCTTAGCTATTTCAAGTTTGAATTGCGAATGATAAGAATTCAAACATTATCGTGGAAAATGTTACTCATACGCCATGTAGGAGTATGTACGAGTGCGTCCATGTTCGATGTGGTGTATGAGCAGCATTATTCCTTGGCCCTATTTCACATAAAAAATTATTGCACATTTTCATTTAACCAAGGCTTCGGAGCGGAGCGAAGCCAAGGATTTTGGCTACAGCGGAGCTGGAACAAAGAGCTAAAAAAATTCATTTGCTCCTTAAGGAAAATTAAATTTGCTTATTTTTTCATTTTTGTTTTCAGTACAACTGTGTTAAATAAACTTTCATTTTACTTGGCAATACTGTACATTGCACAACGCCCAGCAGTCAGGGATAATTGCCACGCCAATTTGAACGGCGATGAAAAAACAATGACT
>NW_023458556.1:46620673-46626103 GCF_013731165.1 Rhagoletis pomonella | reverse complement strand
TATATGTTTTATAGTTTTCTTTATGTCTCATTAAACTCGCTAGCCAGCCGCTGTATGCGGCTGTGTAAAAATCCCTCATGCGTGCAAACGTTTTGATATGCTTGTTGTTAAGGGCAAAAGAATGTCACTTTGATTGCTATTTGGTGATAAGCTTTGTTGATGTGTGCCAACGATATCCAACGAGCTCAACATACACAGAGTGACAGGCCAGACACATGCTTGCCAACATCAATAACAGCCGTCGAGGAAATACCCGCTGACCTTTTTTTTGTTGGTTTTTATTCTAATTGCTTGCTTTTCATTCGCCTTTTTTTAACAGTTTACTGAAGGCCTTAGTGTTAACGGTAATATGCTTTTATTTTACGCTTCAGTATAGCCTCTTTATGTTGAGTTTTCATACAGATATATTTTTTTGTCTTTAGCATTTTTCCTATTTTTCTTGTTAACGCTCAAATCTAGCACACAATTTTACCACGAAACTACACCGCTCAATAGCCCCAGAAGAAATTGCCCAGAAATTGTATTACGGAATGGGAAATTTGCCTTTAAAAACTTATTCAAAAAAACGAGGGAAAGCTTGAAAAAAACAATTGTGTGAATAGTTAGAATTCAAGAATTTTCAAACATCTCCTTCTTTCCCATAGGCTCCAGGGCTGAGAGAATGATATGACTACATAGAAGAGCCAGTGAGTTGTTTTGTGTCGATATTCGACAGATGGCTCTGTGCTGGTATCTTGTATCGCGAACAACATTTATTCTGACAACCCCTCATCAATAAGAGCTCTGGACCCACTCATGAAATACTTTCAAAAACACTAATGGGCACCACCTTGCCCGCGGGTAAAGCTCTGTTAAGCTTTCTATACATTTTGTATAGGAGCATGTTCTAAAAGGACGTGGCTGACAAATTTACTACATTCAGAAAAAAGGCAGCTGAATATATTTCTCTCAACACATGATTTGGTAACTAGCATACATAACCAAATAATGTAGCTATAACTAAATTATGTGAAACATATTTACTTGAAGTAACTAAACATTTTTCTCAGTGCATAAAGAACATCTTGAGGTGATCGCACTGTTCAAGCATGGTGGTAGCATATTTGGTCATCAGTTCAGAGATGATCAAGGAAGTTTCTGAGGCAAACAAGGTAATCAGTGAAATTAGATTAAAAATCACACGAGATTCATACTGCTGCTGCTTTATCGAGAATGATGTAATAAAATTAGCTTTCTTTTTTCCCTTAAGGTCTTCCAGCTTTCCTAGGGCTGAAATTTAAACATCTCGACTCTCCCATTATCAAGAGATTCAACGATTAGTTTCCCATACCATTTAAGGCCTGCGTAATAGATTCAAGAAAAAATAATTCTTAGCAAAAGATACATCATCTTATTCTAACGAGAGTCTGACTGATGGAGATGAAATGGTGTGTAACATCCTCACTCTCCAAACGAGATGTGCACAGTAGATTGTCGATTATACCTATGCTATGTAATTTGACAAATTTTTTTGGTAAAAATTAATTATGACCCAACAGAAGAACATGCTGTTTTTATTGGTTAGCATATTATTTCCCACATTTTTGGCAAAAAAAAAATCTTAACCCTTGACGTCCGAGGGGTCACTTTTTCATTTGTGCTTTTATTGAAAAAGTTTGAATGCCGTTTTTTTTTTTTAAAACCAGAAATCTCTGAACTTCCTAATTTGTTTGCTGAAAAGCTAAAAAATTCGGCCTTTCCAGGAACAAAATAGTAAATAGCATTTTGTTTCCTCTTTTCATATCCCCCTAAAATTGTAAATAGTTCACAACTGACAGTATCAATAATACCTACAAAAAACTCTACAACAACAACGTAAAACTCCTCATTTAACACGTTTTTGATAGGCCAACATTTAAAAATATTTTTGACACAATACACCGGCACCCATATCATTCCAAGTTCGAAAGAGAAGTCAGCCCCAATTTGCATTTTCGTGCAATTTTTGCAGGTTCTACTGCAGCTTGGCTCTTACTGCAGACTCTGATTTGAAATGTTTACGTTTTACTATTCATTTATTAACGTACTGTACTTAAAGTATAGAAAAGGCCTCCGAGTGAAAACCTGTTGTTACTGCTTTTCATTCCATATTTTGTTTTACAGCCGTCAGTGTTAGGATCAATGAAAACTTGTTTAACCGTGGCCCTAGAGTCGCTTTCCTCATGGATTCCAGTCCATGCTTTTGCATCAAGCAGCGGCATATAAAAGTCAGAAATGGTCTACGGACAGGTGTGTGAGTATACATATGGGTAGATAGCCCGACATCTTTTAGGCCAAGGTTCCAGCAATAGGCTAGAATTTGAAAAACGCCAAGCGACTATCAGGGCCCCATTTAGAAAGGTCAAACACCCCTGGTCTTAGCTTACTGTGTTTTCCAACTCTTGAGCTCTTCATAAAGAGAAACATAAGAACATAATATAATACTGTACTGGGTATTAGGTCACCACGGGATCGTAAAAAAAAACAAGGACGAATGTGGTTTATCGTTTGTCTTGTGGGACCGGAACTCAGATGGTCTTCTTCGAGCAATGCAATCACCGAGTAGGTAAACTTAGATCGCTGAGCAGCGGCAGAGAGCCTTAGACAGGACAAGCTCTTTGACTATCATTTCGCTAAGAACTACATACATCTTTTGAAAAGAGCTAACATCAGGTTGCGCACAGGGTACCTAACCGGTCCTAACCAATTGCGCTCTCTCATGTACCGGATTGGCCTGATCACGGACGCGGAATGCCGCTTGTGTCTTGAAGACGAAGAGACGTAATTGACGTGATGAAATGTCATTGTTCAGCGTGGGCCAGACTTGGACTAAAACATTCGAGTTCAACCACAGTGAAATATTTATTATTGGAAACTCAATTAATAAGGTACCATTAGCACTTTAGCATAAGCTAGTAGGTGCTTCGCTATGTCCTTTGTTCTATTGCACCCCATCTACTAACTAACTAACTACTCAGTAAAGGCATACTGCGATTTTTAAAGTGCGCCTTTTATCTCTGTTTGAACAAAAATTTCAACGCACTTTCGTTGTTTGTTTTTCTTTTGGTTTTTGGTTTTTCATAAATAATTTATTATCTTTTACTTTTGTTTTTAATAAGAAAAAATAAAAATATCTTAAATGAAAAAGGAATATCAAGAGAGAGTTATGTATTCATGTTCTAGTTGTTCTCGTTGTGCTGGTTGTTACTGTTTCCACTTATAAAATATTATATAAGCTTCATATAGTTGTTGTTCCTATAAAACATTTCCGGCTACTTGATTAATATATATTTAAGTATATATATATATATATATAAAGATATATATATGTAGACATGTGTGTAATTATCATATTAGTCTGATTTCAGATTTTCATCTCAATTTATAAGATTTATTACAAACAAATTTGAAGAGTTTTGGCTGTTGTTTTTTTCGTATTTTTTTGTTCTTGTATTTCTTATAAAAGACAAAGAGAGAGAGAGCGACAATGCGTTCGTGTTGTCACAGTTGTTTGTTTGTGTGTTTGTGTTCGAGTGAGTGAATAATCAGTAGTGAATGTGTCAGAGTGAGTTTGAGTTCGCGTTCGAGTGAGAGAGTTGCTTTGACAATTTTTTCAGTTTTTGATATTAATTTTTCTTCATCTTCGTCAACTGCTACACCTGCTGATTTTCGCTCGTTACTTTTTTGCTGTTTTATATTTGTTGGTTGCTCGAATAAGCTAATAATAACTAATTTCTTTGTTTTTAAATTTTATTAAATGTAGTTAAATTAATTTATTCTTCTTCCTCTTCTTCCTCCTCCTCTTCTTCCTCCTCTTCCTCCTCCTCCTCTTCCTCTTCTTCCTCTTCCTCCTCTTCTTCTTCCTCGGCTTCCTCATCCTCCTCTTCGACAACCTCCTCCTCGACTTCCTCTTCATCCTCGACGATGTCCTCATCAGCCTTGGCGTCTTCCTCGCCTTCGGGTGTCTCGGGTTCGCCGGACTTCTTGCCTGGTCGTTCGCCGAACCACTTGGGCAGTTTGGCTGCGTTTGTGAGAAGATGAAATAAAAAGTGATTTGATGAGAAATATTGATTTTCAGAAAAAATGTTTGCAATTAGTGCAAAAAAAAACTTTCACATTACATTTTAGAAAAACCAAAAAATAAACTATTAGCAAAAAGACAAAACATTTAACAAAAGTCTTTTACGAGTTGTATTGAGTGTAAAAAAGCTCGTCACTATTTGTATACGTACATTTCTGGCGGCCCGTGTATTGCTCCTTCTTCTCATTCCAGATCTTCTCATTCACCTCCTTGCCGATTTCTTCCCAGCCCTAATGGCCACATGCAGTTTTTTGTTGTTATTGTTGTTTGTGTATGTGGTTTACGTTTAGATGCAGACGATAACGCAACACGTAACAAATGCATACAAAAATTCGCAGTACAAGTGAAATTCAGAAAGAGAGAGAGAGAGAGAGACAATGATTGTAGTAGAGTGAGTAACGAATATATGAATTTTACTGAGTAAAATATGAGCTGTAAATGGAATCGGAGGCCCTGAAAAAATCTAGCGGAGAAGACATTCGTGATCTGTGTGAAAGTTTAAGTGTTGGGTTAAGTACTACATACATATTTTTTAAACTGTTCGTATATACGAGTAAATATGTGTGCGTTTTTAAACAAGAACTTGTTTTATAAAAATCCCTCCCTTTGAACTGCATATCTTCGCTAGTGTCAACGAGAGAGAGAGAGAGAGAGAAAAAAATTGCGAAAGAAGACCAAATATGGCAATACTCTCGTGTCTAGCTTGATTTATCTATGCTTGAGAAATACCAAACTGATATTCGGATGAGTTGATTTGTTTGAACTAGTAATGGATAGAAAGTGCTTGACCCTTTGAAAGCTCAACAAAAGCTCTGCATGCGGGAAAGGTGTTGCCCAACACTAGTTTAAAACAGCGTGGGGTAGAGAGAGAGATTTTACTCTGAACGCGCCTATACAAAACGTATAGAAAGCTTAAAAAGAGCTTTACACGCGAGCAATACGGTGCCCATCACCGGTTTAAAACCAAAACATAGGTCACTAGCAAAGCTTTCTCAGACTTTTTAGTATCTGTACATAGCATACATGCGCTCTAAGTAAAAGCTCTCTATCACAGCTGCACTGCTTCCAATCAGCGAGAGTCATAGAGAGCTTTTATGCAATCCATATGAATTATATGTATGTATAAAAAGCTTAAAGAGGCTTCTCTCCTGCGTTTTATATTTGGGTTTCGAATGCCCAAAATATTTGTTTGATGACTCTGAGTAACAGAAATTTAGTATGAAAGTATTGGTTAATGCATACACATTTTACAAATCTCAGCTGAATTTCACTCTCAGCTTTCAGCCTTTCAGACTTGACTTAAGCACAAGTTCACACTCACAAACAAAAAA
>NW_023458556.1:46619214-46620573 GCF_013731165.1 Rhagoletis pomonella | reverse complement strand
CCTCACCTCACCTCACCTCACCTCACCTCACCTCACCTCACCTCACCTCACCGCACCGCACCTTTCAAGACCCCTTAATTTTTTCATTGTAGAGGATATATTAACGCACCCTCTTCCGTACAATTTCCGCGGATATCACAGTAGGGATTACTTTCGTGCTTGAATCTGTACCGATAAGCTTCGAAGCTACACACATATGTATATACTTTTCTGCATTTTCCCCACATTCCATTCATTGTCTACCATCTATCTATTAGTTATACGAATTTAATAAAACATGCCATAAACATACCATACAATATGTGCAGATACATGCATGCATATGTATGTAAATGACATTGATGTAGATAAGTATGTATGTACTTGCGCTATTTTCTAAACATACGTTCACAATGCAGATTGTTTGATTACTTTCCAATATTTACAGGGTGCGTCAACAGAGACATCAATAGCCGAATTCCCCAGCAATTTAACTGGAAAATTATTTTTTATCTTCTGCCAATTTCCATATAAAATTCAAAAAATTTAAATCATTTTTGATTTCAATTGCTTTTGTGAAATTGGCAGCAAGAAATACGAAATATCATTCGTTGCAATTTTCTTGCTGCAACAATTTAGCCGAAAAATCTAAGAATTATATTATTTTTTTATTTTCTTTATACATGCGTAGATACATACATATCGTTAGTATAGTATGGAAAGGGCGTCATTAACTTCGTCGCTGAAATACAAAAAGCCGAAACCAACTAAACACCCAAACAAAATTCACTTTTTGATTGATTACAATGTGCGACGTAAATTTTACACACAAAAAAAAAAATAATATATTCGCGAAACTATGAGTAAATTATAGTAAAACTGCGTACTTATTTTTTCTCTCTTACGTCAGGATTTCTTTAAAAGGAGTTTGAAATTTGAAACATATGATTATTTCAAATTTTTTTTTTAAATTCGGAGCAACGTAAATAACAATAACGGTATCATATAAAAGAAAAAATTCTGTAGAATTATAGCAGAAAAATTTTTTTGTGCATTAAGACGAATGGGTATGGAAATGACATTTACAAATTTTGTGCTTAAATATCCTTGAAAATTTACGATACATATATATTTTAATTATTGTTTGAGGACTAAAATACACACGACCTCATCATCAAATTTCGTCCTGTAAACTTTATTAAGTTAAAAAGATAAAATTTATTTAAGTGCATTTTTAATACCTATTCGTCCTTGTAAACCAAAAAAATTTATTGTTTTAAATTCTGCAGAATTTTCCCTCTCATTTGTTACCCATATTGTTATTCTACATTGCACTGATTTTTTAAAATAATTTTTTGAATTAAACATATCATTAAAATA
>NW_023458556.1:46616992-46619114 GCF_013731165.1 Rhagoletis pomonella | reverse complement strand
TTTTTTAATATTACCTTAATTATTCCTTAAAACTATCGAAATGGTTGCACTTTAACGTATAGCTCCAATACAACTGATTACTCAGATATGTGTTCTTGCGCTATAACTCTAATTTCATATCTGAATAATAAATTGTATGCGTGCTATATGTTAAAGTGAACCTATACTAAATTTTTACATGCTTAATTGGAGGAGTTATAACGCAAAACAACGTCTCTGGTCAATCAGTTGTATGGGATGGTATATTTTAGAGTAAACCGATTTCGATGATTTTATGAGATGGTGAAGGAAATGTTAAAATACAAGCGTGTGCAAAATTGTAGTAAAATATCTTCAAAACGGAGGGGTTTTTTTATAAAATAGTTAAAATTTAAGCAAAGTTTCAAGTACCGCTATCTCCAAAACTGGAGACAATCGGGAAAAACTGGGGACGCGATTGAATTTAAAAGGCTCCAATTAAGTAAGAGCAACTATCAGAAACTTTGTCGAAAAAAATTTGATTTGATACCACGCTCGAAATATTCTGACTATAAGAAGGAAAATAATTAAAAGTACTAAATCGGCGTTTTCGCACACTTCTAGAGAACATTTTTTTGAAGCATTTTACAGGTATATACAACGTTATAAGGATTATTAGTTATAAAAATATTTAGATCGTTTCGACGTATTTTCCAAATGTGCCTTCAAATAAGATATTTTTGGAATAAAAATTACGCTCGAGATCTCAGAATATTTTATCTTTAAAACATGGTTTATTCTGAAAGCACACCTCTTGCTAAGTTGTCAAATTATTCGTAATTGTTTGTAGAATACGATACATACTTAAAAAGTTCTTAAAATTAAATGCTTCAAAAACTATACACGATAAACCGAAAATGTTGAAAATGGTGAAATGTGGAGTTACAGACTTTGAGTTACTTGCCATTTCGTTATTTTTTAATTCACACTTTTCTTACCTACTACATATGAAGTATACACATAAGTGCTAAATGTCCATTAAATTTCAAATGAGAATATGGTGTGCTTCAAAAGTTATGACATAATTAATTTTGCCCCTCTTACAAATTACATAAAAAATTTACTTGTTTTCATTATTTTTTTTAATTTAAACACCTATAATTCAAAAGTTATGCAGCAAATTGATCCAAATCTTTTTTGTGGCTTCAAGTATAAGTCAATGAATTATATCCAAAAGCAACCAGCTTGATATAGTTTCCAACAGTGAAAATAAAGCTAAATAACACCAAGGTTACCTGTTTTTTAGATTTGCCCATATACGTCTCTGCGGCACAAGTAATATATACTTTCTTAATAGGTAAATGATTATCTGGGTTACAAACGTCTATATCAGTTGGGTTACTTGGCATATAGTTTGGATTGACAAAAAAAGGCAATATAACAGGCTAACCTAATATTCACGCACGCCGCCAATTTATTGTCGAAACATTTCTCATGCACATGCAACTTGTATGAGATCAACCGAAATTGAACGGCGTGCGTATGAAGCTAACTCAAATTCCAATTTTTGTTCTGCGTGACATTTTGTTTTGACGTTTTGCTCAATGAAATCAAATGCAAACGCATGCAAGTCAATTTCGGGTGACGCAAAAAAACAAATTCGACGGCATGCGTACCAAAACGCAAGCCGCGAATATTAGGTTAGCCTGTAAGTTTATGGTTTCTTTCAAAGTTGTTTTATAACTTATCCAATCTGTATGATTCACTCTGAAATGTTTATTCGATTGACAATATCCAAAATATTTGACAAAAGTAAAAAATAAATTTTTATTGGTGCGGAATCAAATTTTTCGGCAATTGCTCGCACTTGGTTCACACCGTCATTGAAACAAGATATGAAAAATAATTGCAACGCGCTCAACTGGAACATTAAACGATCAACAGCTTGCTTCAGCGATAACCAGCGAACGTGTGACAATTTTATGATTTTTAACACCAACGTAGTTTTGAAACTTGGCTACTTCATCCACACTTTTAGCACTATGTTCGAAGAAATTGTAAACATCTCTGGCAAATTCATCGAAAAACACATTATGGTCCACTTGGATCAAAACGGTCACACTGCACACAGGTAACAATCGATTTGCGTACATTTTCATACATT
>NW_023458556.1:46612225-46616892 GCF_013731165.1 Rhagoletis pomonella | reverse complement strand
AAAAAACCGTTATGTGCAAAAGTTTAGTAAAATAACTTCAAAACTGATGGAGTAATTTATAAAATAGTTAAAATTTAATCAAATCTTCAAATACCGTTATCTCGAAAACCGGAGCGAATCTGGTAAAACGGGAGATGCCATTGAATTAAGAACGTCCCAATTAAGTGAGTTCAACTTTCAGAATCTTTGCTTAAATTTTACAACTTGAACAACGTAATTTGAACCCAGCTTATTCTTTTGTTTTCTATTTCATGATTATTCCTCGTCTAACTTTTGAAGCACTTGATGAAAATGAATTACACTTATATTAATCGATTCATTAAGCGAGTACGAATAAAATTATATATAAAACATAGGTGTGCTCACAAATTTAAAAATAAAAATTTTTTTTTGGAGAGTGTACCTATTTTTTAGATTTGCCCATATAAATAAATTGAAATAAAGTCCAAATTTCAAAAATTAAGAAACAAATATTCAGCAATGTTATATTAAACTTTGTTTGCAAACAAAAAAAAAATTTGATTTTAACAGCGCAATTATGAAAAGCCTTGCATGTCATATAAAGAAAGCGCTAATTCGACATATGTATTTAACAGTTTTAAACAATTTTCCTAACTTATACAAAGAAAGCGACAAAAAATGATTAAAAAAAATTTGAATTCTGAGTCCTTTAAGTACAAAAAGTATTTAAACTAAAAATAAGATATGTATGTATTTAAGCAATTTTTGCTGTTTTTATTATACTAATACCCAGTTGAACTGATACACTTACGACATTTTCTTTATTATATATTATTCTAGTACTGAATTGAACTCATACATGTAAGACATTTTCGTTATTATTATTATACTAGTACCAAGTAATTTGGGGCGTGTACCTTTTTTGCACTCAATAAATGTTAAATTGTTTTGGCAAATGGTTTTTCATAAAAATTATTGGTTTTATTACATATTGATTCTTTGATACTAAAAATAAACAAAAGTGATATATATTGATACATTTTACATAAGTCTCTTCTCTGCTACAATTTTTCACAAGCCCGCGGTCACACTGCCTGCGTGTTGTGCTGAGTTGGCCGAGATGCGCCGACCGGTTGCCTGTTGGTTGACTGACTGTCGCCAATGATGATGATGATGATGAGGGTTTTGTTGCTTTCTTGGTTAGTTTGGCTTGTCGACAAGACAAACAGTTGGTCATAAATTGAAAGTGGTCAATTGATGGACCGCTTTTGCTACTGCTGGTTGTTGTTGTTTTCATTATGCTTTGATCTATTTGTCAGTGCGAGTCATTACGTACAATCATCGTCGTTTCTTCTACAAATAATTACCAAAGTGCTATGGTTTACAATATTTTTCACTTTGCTCCAGAGTTCGCTTTGGCGCCGCTTTTCAAGGCAATTTCTCTGGTAAATTGTCTGATTCGTGTGATCTGTTTCTTTTTTTTTTTAACGGCAGCGTTGTTTTTCGTTTTGTAGAAAATCAGTAAAAGATGTTTCAATCGTACATAAATAAAATTGCAGCAACGAAGTGCGGTTTTTACGGTTAAGTCAGCACACATGTTTTGGTGAAAGTATTTTTGCTCAATGCAAAAAGATGTGAGTAATTAAATTTAGAATGAACAACCTTGCAGCAACCTTGCCATAAAGCAGTTGGGCAATAATGTCACATACATTTTTGGTAAAGAGAAAGCGCTAATTTCGAAATTACTGCAACTAAATACATAAATACACAAAACAGTAAATAGAGACCAAATTTCATAAAGCAAACCAACCTCTCAAGTATTTTTGAATTTTTAATAATTAAATCAAAGTATTTATTCACAAATATAAAAATACTGCTAAGAATAAAAAGGTTACTGAGATTATTTGCTATGTATGTACAGTGGCGGCAGAAATAATAGACTCGCCTTACTTTGAAGAGTTTTGGCTATTATTCCATGGTTTATTTTATGTTTAATATTTTTTTTATAAAAGCTTGGGTAGCTATACAACAAACACCATATATCCCCCTTTCAAACTTCATACAAATTATAAAAATTCGACAAATTTCCACCAAATTTTTAAACTTTTTATTCAAAATTTCAATTTTAGTATAATAAAGTGCAAGTTTCAAGTCGCTAGAAAATACCGTTGATTTTTGACAAATTTTTTTGTTGAGGCATTCTCTTCCACATGAAAAAATTGTCGAGCACACTTTGTATGGGAAAAAATGCGTGACACCGTAAGCAAAAAAATAATCTTAAAAATCAACGGTATTTTATAGCCAATTGAAACTTGCTTATAATACTAAAATTGAATGGGCCACAAAACTGCATACCAAAAATTTTTTCTAAAAATGCTGAATTAAAAGTTTGAAAATTTTGTGAAAATTTGTCGAATTTTTATAATTTTTATTCATAGTTTGAAAAGCGGATTTATATGATGTTGGTTGCATAACTACCTAGGCTTTTATAAAAAAATATTAAACATAAAATAAACTAAATAAATATAGCCAACATTACTAAAAGTACGACGAGTCTATTATTTCTGCCGCCAGTGTATGTTCCCCATACACTAAACTACTCGTACTCGTACTGAAAAAACTGCCGAATCTGTGAAACTATAAAAAAATTATTGCCTAAAGATGCGAAGGGCTGGTAGTGTTGCCAGAAATTGTTCTGAAAATAAACTGTCATGTGAAGATTTCATCTTCAAATATTGGCAACAATTAAGAAAAAAAACAAAGGACTTTTTTGAAGATTTTAATTAAAAAGAAAATGCTTTTACTATATATCGACACCTGAGTGGAAGATCGACCTATCTCGGCAGCCTGTTCGAAAACGCCCTATCTTAGAAATCTTCCCTATTTCAGAATTGGGTTGAAATTGTAGTTTAGAACTTTTTGTTTTCATTTGAGTCACTCAATTGCTTTTATTTTTAAGTAATATTTCGTGCAAAAGTACCGCTTAAAATGCTGGCTTCCAGCTTATTAAGATTTTTTTTTTTTTCAAATAATCTGCTGTTGCAACCACATAGATAATCTTCAAGTGCTGCCAGATGTCTCCATAGTAAAGGTATTTTATATTGAGTTTTGGTTTCATTTGGCGATAATTTTGAAACATTCTGAGGAAAAATCATCACTTCTGGCAACACTGCGCACTACAGTCATTTCGCAAGTTTTTGATGTGGTTTAAACGTAATACCCAGCGCTTTTTTGTATATCTAAATATTAATGAAATTATAGCAACGACAACCCAACAAACCAAAAAGTTATACTGAGAATTTACCTTGAACGAACGGCGCTAAAATTGATATTTCGTTAGGGTGAAAAAAATATTTCAGATTCCCTTAGTTTCGTCATATATTGTTATTATATTACCTATTGCGAAATGAATATCATTTAACATACAAAATGTCGTTCTTATCTATTCGTACATTTTCCCATTTTGGTTGATGTACATATGTATAGGGCGATTCAAGGGTGATGTAGACTTTTGACGGCAATTATTTGTGATTGTTAATGTGAACGGTGAACGGTCAACGTAAATGTGTCATGATAACAAACATCTTATGGCTTGAATCAGATGGCATGGCAACAGTCAGTCAACCAACTTAGACAATATGTGATTTCAACAAGACGGTGCCACTTGCCACACAGCGCATGAAACAATGGCCCTATTGCGAATGAAGTTTCCCAGGATGCATTATCTCACAAAACAATGGGGTAAAATGGCCGCCGAGATCTTGCGATCTAACATCATTGGACTTCTTTCTCTAGTGCTACGTGAAATTATGGTCTATACCAATAATCCAAGACAATTCCAGAGCTAAGAACGAAATCGTGTTATAAAGGAGTCGTCGTGGGGATTTAACGGGTGTTGTGTTTCATACATAAATGCCATAGGGTAAAAAATAGTAAAAAATCGCGTACTTCTCGGATTAGTGAATTGATGAAATAACAAAAATGTACACCGATTACGGGATGGATTTCAAGTAAAATGTGGTGAAATCTGGTTATGAATTGAAAGTTCGGACTGGGTACGGGATCATGCCTATTATTTCCCATCACCTAAAATTTCAATCAAAATAAACGTCTATTTACATCCTTTACTGATAGGTTTCCTCAATTCGAAATTAGGTATTATTAACTGCGTCGAATTATACATATGAGCGTCGAATTATACATGAGCTTGTAAGCATTTGCATTACTGCTGAACCAAACAATCTATCCTGTGTTCGAATCGTAACATCCGTTCACGGATCGAAAACCATACGAAAGAAAATTACATGATACGTCAGCGTGTAAGCTGATTGGTATAAAGAGTACGTTCACGTATGTCATAATCAGTGTTGCCACAAAATTTTTTATTTTTTACCAAAATCACCGGAAAAAGTTACCAAATTCAACAAAAAATTACCAAACGTATTTTATGTGCAGAACTGTATAAACATCCATATCGATCCCTAACCGCCAAAATAACGTAAGCGACATTTTTTCAAAATTTCTTCATCAAAAAGAAAAAATGTCGCTTACGTTATTTTGGCAGTTAGGGCTCGATATGTGTGTACATATGTATATCCATGTTTTATCCGAAGATACCAAGCTATTTGGTTGCTGAGCAACTACATACATATTTACATAAAAAAAAGCACCACACCCATTCTTGTCAGATTCATAAGCTGACAGTT
>NW_023458556.1:46607365-46612125 GCF_013731165.1 Rhagoletis pomonella | reverse complement strand
CGTAAACCTAGCTGACCCATCGTTAAATTTAGGTTTTAAATTTTCCAAATATATGCTAGAATTAGGTGTCTTTTAGGTGTTCTTCAACGCCACTAAAACCAATTTAGTAGCTCCATTGGTTTCCTAGAAATTCGCAAAAATGCGTGTTTTCAGCTAGCTCAGCGCTTTACGGTTTACGTAAACCTAGCTGACCCACACATTTTTACGAATTTCTCGGAAACCAATAGAGCTACTAAATTGGTTTTAGTGGCGTTGAAGAACACCTAAAAGACACCTAATTCTAGCATATATTTGGAAAATTTAAAACCTAAATTTAACACATTTTTGCGAATTTCTCGGAAACCAAAGGAACACCTAAATTAATTTTGGAGGCCCTAATTAACACCTAAAAGACACCCAATTCCTAGCTAATTTTTATTGATTTTTGGCGACTTGGGTCAGCTAGGTTTATGGACGTAGTAAAATGTGGTGAAATCTGGTTATAAATTGAAAGTTCGGACTGGGTACGGGCTCATGCCTATTATTTCCCATCACCTAAAATTTCAAATCTTCCAGATAAGAATCCAAATAAACGTCCATTTACATCCTTTACTGATAGGTTTCCTCAATTCGAAATTACGTATTATTAAATGCGTCGAATTATACATATGAATAAAATTAAAATCGGCATGAGCTTGTAAGCATTTGCATTACTGCTGAACCAAACAATCTGTCCTGTGTTCGAATCGTAACATCCGTTCACGGATCGAAAACCATACGAAAGAAAATTACGTGATACGTCAGCGTATTAGCCGATTGGTATAAAGAGTACGTTCACGTATGTCATAATCAGTGTTGCCACAAAATTTTTTATTTTTTACCAAAAAAGTTACCAAATTCAACAAAAAATTACCAAACGTATTTTATGTGCAGAACTGTATAAATATCCATATCGATCCCTAACCGCCAAAATAACGTAAGCGACATTTTTTCAAAATTTCTTCATCAAAAAGAAAAAAATGTCACTTACGTTATTTTGGCAGTTAGGGCTCGATATGTCTGTACATATGTATACCCATGTTTTATCCGAAGATACCAAGCTATTTGGTTGCTGAGCAACTACATACATATTTACATAAAAAAAAGCACCACACCCATTCTTGTCAGATTCATAAGCTGACAGTTTCGCGCTTACTTTTATTTTTGAATTCTTTTTTGCGTTTTTTTTGTGATTTGTCACGAGCATGCGTGAGTGCATGTTTCAATGCATTTTTTTCGTAATTGAAATCAACTTACAGCGCAACAGACAGTTGGTTTGTTTGCCATTAACGGCCGTCACAATGTACTGATTCACTACGTTCCACAAGTCCATAGTCGATAAAGTTTGAGTTATCACTGCAACACATATGTATCTACATGTGTACATACATATGTACCTGGCACATACATAACCACATACAAATCCATGACTCATTGTGATTTGGCACAAGTGTGCGAAAAGTTGTGCATATTTAACTTACTAATATAGGTATAGGTACCCCGGTAGATAGGGATGGGATATTACTCGATTAGTGTATCAAATGATTAATCGAAAGAGCAAAAAATTAATTGCAATTAATTACAAGATATTAATCGATTAATCAGCATTTTCGATTTTTTTTTTCAATATTAAAATAATGAAGTAACTAGTTTTCAAATTATGTTGGTAGTATTGTTCGAGTATTTTAGCATTTTGTCACAAAGTCTGCATTCAAAACAATTATTATCATTAGTTTTTGGCCTTAACATCTGCATGATTTTCTTAATAATTTTTTATATGAAATAGGCCCAATTGGGTCATGTCATAGCGTTTCCGCTTTCGGGAGAACAGCTCATAGAAGGGTTTATTTTTTATGCGTAACAGTTCACGGATGCCTTTTCGTAATTAAGAAAAACCAATCACAAAAATTAAAAATTCTATGTTGGATCTAACGAGATTCGAACCCTTCTTGAAAAGTAACAAAATAAACGCAAACATCTCTGCGTACTCAGCTACAGCCACAACATGTAAATGTGTTTTCAAATTTTTATTTGAATCAAATTTGTCACAATCGTTTAAACAAAAATTTATTTTCAAACTTTTGTAGCTCACGTCAGTTTATTTGCTTAACACGTTGCCTACTCACTTCTCGAGAAGGAGCACTGGAAGCATTCTGTTCGTAGTGATGTTTAGATGTCCTTTGCACTTGCTTAGGAGCTGTTCTGTAATACCATATCAAGGGAAGGCCTTGACAAAATTACTTCTGGGTACTTTATGTAAACATGTATGTATGTATACTCTTATGAATATGCACAAATATCTAATGTTTACAAACAGAGCTACATATGAACATACATACAGTGCCGGACAATACCAATACCTGTGCCAATAGTTTTGTCCGGCACTGTATGCATGTATGTATATCAGTGTTGCCAAACATGGGCTTTTCCTACCAAAACTGGTAGGTTTTTTTCCTTTTGGTAGGTTGGTAGGATAGATTGGATTTTGGTAGGTTCCGCGACAATAATAGTTATTTGCGAAAAATATAAAATATGTATCTTCAAACACTTTAGCAACCTTGTTTACACGAATATTTAATCGGTGAAGTCCACCATTGTCCACCTGACAGAGACTTTATTGTAAGACTTGAGGAATATCACCAAAACTAGCTACGCAAGTAAAGGAGGTTTTCACCTTTAGCAAGCTGCACCGACTGGTCTGCGTGGCCATTACAGGAGCTATGGGCACCTGTCCAACGGATGCCATTGGTGTCATTACAGGCGTTTTTCTTTTGTCTATCCTGTTTGAAAGAGGCCTGCAGGAGCGCCCTACGACTGCCTAATATGATCAGCAAGAAAATTTTGGATCTTCGAGGTCATTTGGAGGTTCTAAAGCCATTACTGGATAATCCCGAAATATCTTTCTACAAGAACAGAATTCCTGGTATACCGACGGATCAAAGATGAATGAAGAGAGTACTGGGGCAGGCGTATTTGGACCAAAATTCCAGAAAGTCTACCAATTTACGCATACCCAGCTATATTCCAGGCGAAAGTCTTCGCAATGTGGTCTGTGTAGAAGGACAAATGGGGCCAAATTAAATATTATGTCGGATATTCAGGCAGGTTAAACGCTTTAGACTCTTTTAAAACGGCATCAGGCTTGTGGACAGCTGTAAAACTCTTTTGAACCACTTGGAAGCCAACTATAACGTAACGCTGTGTGGGGTTCCGGGACATGAAGGGTTTGAAGGCAACGAAAGCTGACTGTCTCCCAAAGCGTGGAGCCCAAATGCACTTGCATGGTCCCTAGCCTTTAGTGAGCTGGTGGAGGAAACTCAAGAGCATATTCTATGTGACTGCCCACGTATCATAAATACCAGACTGATACACTTTGGGGAAGGATTGTCTTCATCCAAAATTTAAACATGGCGCCCTCCAAAGTGCCTAACTTCTGAAAGAGAATAAAGTTGGAATGATTACAATTAGGGTTAAGAACAATAAATCTTCTAAGGTCGCAGCGCGTGTATCCCAGACGTAATAATAATAATATCGTCGATGTTTTTGCAAAACCGCCCATCGCCCAATTGCAAAACCGCCTATCTTACGGCACTCAAATTTTACAGGAGAGCGAAAAAACAGTTTATTCTTTGAAGGCATTGCCTTGTTAGGCGATATCTTCTCTAGATATTATTTTACAAATCTGTTGTTTTAATAGCGATTTAACGATTTTTATGCATAAATCTCGATGCCTTGTCATTAAAAAAAATATTAAAAACTTAAATAAAATTTTTGTAGGTTTCGGTTGATTTTGGTAGGAAGTTTTGGTAGGAAAAAAAATTTGTCTGTGGCAACACTGATGTATATGCACATGCGACAATACTGCAGGAATTTAGTCTAGAAAAGCTAATTAGAATTTATGTGCAGCTAATGAAAGAGAAGACGACTGCCGACAACGCACAGTGTTACAGTAGGACTCAAAAATATGCAAAAAATGTGAGAAGTATTCTACTAAGATTTTTATCTAAAAGTTATAAATTAACCCTTAAATTTTTGCTATAATTAAATAACATTTGTTTAAGCAGAATGAGGAAATAATAGTTTACTTATATTTTACTTGTACGAATAGCAAGGTTTTTGTTTCGAAGATGCTTACTGTTAAATAAAGGATTTTTGCAATCTTAGGGAGGGAAGGCTATTGCGAAAAATTCCTTGATAAAAAAACTAGCCTAATTTCCTTGATAGGGTCAAAAATGATACTCTTGAATATTAGCCCTCTAATTTTCACTAAAGAGATTTAAGATCGTATTCATCACTGCTTGAATTATAATTTATTTATTTTGCTAATCATTGGACCTTGGGGACATTGGATTTGACCTTGACATTTACTAAGGTCATTTCGAAGTCAAGTCACATTTTTCAAATGGAAATTGTATGTCCAAATATGGTCTTGACTACGACCTGAAGGTCATTTTAAGCTTAAAAACTTTTACGTAAAATTATGCCCTTGAGGGTTAAGAAATGTTGACAGAAGTAAATTTCTTTTCATTTCATTTTTATTATTTTTTTGTACTAACAATGCAATTTTATTGCACTGTGCAACAACGCAGAGAACGCATGGAAACATTTGTTGTGGAAAAACTTGTGTTTTAAGTTGTTTATGTGCACTTTGCTCTTACAAAACGTTTACTACTGTATGAGTATTTTAGTTGTGATGCTAATACTACTTCCTGCTGTTCACACAACTAAGTACCTAAGTATAT
>NW_023458556.1:46604279-46607265 GCF_013731165.1 Rhagoletis pomonella | reverse complement strand
AAATGACCTTCAGGTCGTAGTCAAGACCATATTTGGACATACAATTTACAGTTATTAGATGATAAATATTTTTTATTTCGTCGATAAGAGTTATAACCCAACGTTTATTTTTTACGTTGCCTGATAACTGTTATGCAGGAGAAATATTTTTTCCGTTGCCGATAAGAGTTATTTCCCAACGTTTATTTTTTACGTTGCTGGATAAGAGTTATTTTACAACGTTTATTTTTTACGTTGTCTGATAAACGTTGTAAGATTAGGATATTGATGAATATGGAGATGGAGAATAAGATAAAGATGATGAAATAAAAGTGAGAGAGTGAAATAACTATTATCAGATAAATATAAATAATATAATATATATATATAATAAAAATAAACGTCGGGCAATAACTGTTATCAGGCAACGTAAAAAATAAACAAGCAACGGAAAAAATATTTATCATCTATTAACTGTTATGAAACAACGTTTTCGTTAAATTTTAGAATTCAGGCAACGTTTTCAATTTGTAAATTCGAGATAACAGTTATTTTTGGTCCCTGAAATAAATAAATTATAATTCAAGCAGTGATGAATACGATCTTAAATCTCTTAAGTGAAAATTAGAGGGCTAATATTCAAAAGTATCATATTTGACCCTATCAAGGAAATTAGGCTAGTTTTTTTATCAAGAAATTTTTCGCAATAGCCTTCCCTCCCTTAGATTGCAAAAATCCTTTATTTAACAGTAAGCATCTTCGAAACAAAAACCTTGCTATTCGTACAAGTAAAACTATTATTTTCTCATCCTGCTTAAACAAATGTTATTTAATTATAGCAAAAATGTAAGGGTTAATTTATAACTTTTAGATGAAAATCTTAATAGAATACTTCTCACATTTTTTGCATATTTTTGAGTCCTACTGTAACACTGTGCGTTGTCGGCAGTCGTCTTCTCTTCCATTAGCTGCACATAAATTCTAATTAGCTTTTCTAGACTAAATTCCTGCAGTATTGTCGCATGTGCATATACATCAGTGTTGCCACAGACAAATTTTTTTTCCTACCAAAATCAACCGAAACCTACCAAAATTTTATTTAAGTTTTTAATATTTTTTTAATGACAAGGCATCGAGATTTATGCATAAAAATCGTTAAGTCGCTATTAAAACAGCAGATTTGTAAAATAATAGCTAGAGAAGATATCGCCTAACAAGGCAATGCCTTCA
This sequence comes from Rhagoletis pomonella, assembly GCF_013731165.1. Lineage (NCBI taxonomy): Eukaryota > Metazoa > Arthropoda > Insecta > Diptera > Tephritidae > Rhagoletis > Rhagoletis pomonella. The sequence continues at coordinate 46,606,056 of NW_023458556.1, read as the reverse complement.
AAGAATAAACTGTTTTTTCGCTCTCCTGTAAAATTTGAGTGCCGTAAGATAGGCGGTTTTGCCATTGGGCGATGGGCGGTTTTGCAAAAACATCGACTATATTATTATTATTACGTCTGGGATACACGCGCTGCGACCTTAGAAGATCTATTGTTATTAACCCTAATTGTAATCATTCCAACCTTATTCTCTTTCAGAAGTTAGGCACTTTGGAGGGTGCCATGTTTAAATAAAATTTTGGATGAAGACAATCCTTCCCCAAAGTGTATCAGTCTGGTATTTATGATACGTGGGCAGTCACGTAGAATATGCTCTTGAGTTTCCTCCACGAGCTCACTAAAGGCTAGGGACCATGCAAGTGCATTTGGGCTCCACGCTTTGCGAGACAGTCAGCTTTCGTTGCCTTCAAACCCTTCATGTCCCGGAACCCCACACAGCGTTACGTTATAGTTGGCTTCCAAGTGGTTCAAAAGAGTTTTACAGCTGTCCACAAGCCTGATGCTTGATTTAAAAAGAGTCTAAAGCGTTTAACCTGCCTGAATATCCGACATAATATTTAATTTGGCCCCATTTGTCCTTCTACACAGACCACATTGCGAAGACTTTCGCCTGGAATATAGTTGGGTATGCGTAAATAAGTAGACTTTCTGGAATTTTGGTCCAAATACGCCTGCCCCAGTACTCTCTTCATTCATCTTTGATCCGTCGGTATACCATACCTGGGACCTTTCGTCAATCGTATTGAAAGATCAATAGGTTAGTTTTGGTGATATTCCTCAAGTCTTACAATAAAGTCTCTGTCAGGTGGACAATGGGGGACTTCACCGATTAAATATTCGTGTAAACAAGGTTGCTAAAGTGTTTGAAGATACATATTTTATATTTTTTGCAAATAACTATTATTGTCGCGGAACCTACCAAAATCCAATCTATCCTACCAACCTACCAAGAGAAAAAAAACCTACCAGTTTTGGTAGGAAAAGCCCATGTTTGGCAACACTGATATACATACATGCATACAGTGCCGGACAAAACTATTGGCACAGGTATTGGTATTGTCCGGCACTGTATGTATGTTCATATGTAGCTCTGTTTGCAAACATTAGATATTTGTGCATATTCATAAGAGTATACATACATACATGTTTACATAAAGTACCCAGAAGTAATTTTGTCAAGGCCTTCCCTTGATATGGTATTACAGAACAGCTCCTAAGCAAATGCAAAGGACATCTAAACATCACTACGAACAGAATGCTTCCAGTGCTCCTTCTCGAGAAGTGAGTAGGCAACGTGTTAAGTAAATAAACTGACGTGAGCTACAAAAGTTCGAAAATAAATTTTGTTTAAACGATTGTGATAAATTTGATTCAAATAAAAATTTGAAAACACATTTACATGTTGTGGCTGTAGCTGAGTACGCAGAGATGTTTGCGTTTATTTTGTTACCTTTCAAGAAGGCCCGGGTTCGAATCTCGTTAGATCCAACATAGAATTTTTCATTTTTATGATTGGTTTTTCTTAATTACGAAAAGGCATCCGTGAACTGTTACGCATAAAAAATAAACCCTTCTATGAGCTGTTCTACCGAAAGCGGAAACGCTATGACATGACCCGATTGGGCCTGTTTCATATAAAAAATTATTAAGAAAATCGTGCAGATGTTAAGGCCAAAAATTAATGATAATAATTGTTTTGAATGCAGACTTTGTAACAAAATGCTAAAATATTCGAACAATACTACCAACATAATTTGAAAACTAGTTACTTCATTATT
>NW_023458556.1:46603143-46604179 GCF_013731165.1 Rhagoletis pomonella | reverse complement strand
TGCTGATAACTAACACAGAACAAATGGTTTTATGAATCGATATGATAGAATAATCGATCAGCAGAAACCGTAAAAACATATACAGATATAAAGCGACTTATGTAGATATGTTTGTACATATATGTATGTAGGTATCTACATACAGGTGTTCTTCAGATTGGCGTTATCTGCTTCACAACGACTACCAGAGTGGATTATAACGTAGTCTCACTGAGCATTTAATTAAACGATTCTACTGTAAATGAATGATCTAGATGCTGACTGCTTTTCCTGTGTTTCAATTTCACGATAGAAATAAATGTGTCGCAAGTACGTATATGCTTGCTTAGGGCAATCCAATAAGATTTTTTCTGCTTCTATATCGCAAAGGTAGTCACTTGTTTATCTGTCTAAAATATAGAAAAAATGCATTTTAAAACAGAAGTAAATACTTGGGTCCAAGAGACCCGCATGCTAAGCAAAGGTTAAATCGCAAGGAAATGTGCCTATGTCTTCTTGGGCTGCGTCAAACGTCAAACAAACTTACAATTTATCTGCTTTCGTAGTATTTTGTTGTGATAATGACACAACTGATTTATATCATTCAAACAGTTGTGAAAACATGCTGTCAGCTGTGAGTAGAAATCTATTTACAGTTTCACACCATGCACTTACATATTTACTACTAAATTATTATAATTTTTTTTTTTAATTTTTAGAATATACATTTGTAGTTTGAACACACACAAGTGTTTTGCATTTAAAAGTGCGAGTACTTTAGTTATTAGTCATCATACTTAACCAAAGCACATCGCTAAAAGCGGAATTTTTCCTCTAAACACATTTTATTGCTTTTGCAAAAATATGAAAATACGATTTTCCCCCTGTGCAAATATTTGCAGACACAAAACAGCACTCAAGTTGTTGAGCTGAAATATGTAGTACATACATATGTAGCTATAACGAAGCAATATGTATGTAGATACATACATACATACACTCGTGGCCCGATAATTAGAAACAATTGTTTTTTTTTATTGGTTTTAATTTTTTTTTT
>NW_023458556.1:46601987-46603043 GCF_013731165.1 Rhagoletis pomonella | reverse complement strand
ATTTGAAACTTTGAGTTTTATGACTTTTGTTGTTGTAAAAAAAAAATAAATTAAAACTAATAAAACAAAAATTGTTTCTAATTATCGGGCCACGAGTGTATGTATGTATCTACATACATATTGCTTCGTTATAGCTACATATGTACTACATATTTCAGCTCAACAAGTTGAGTACTGTTTTGTGTCTGCAAATATTTGCACAGGGGGGAAAATCGCATTTTCATATTTTTGCAAAAGCAATAAAATGTGTTTAGAGGAAAAATTCTGCTTTTAGCGATGTGCTTTGGTTAAGTATGATAACTAATAACTAAAGTACTCGCACTTTTAAATGCAAAACACTTGTGTGTGTTCAAACTACAAATGTATATTCTAAAAATTAAAAAAAAAAATTATAATAATTTAGTAGTAAATATGTAAGTGCATGGTGTGAAACTGTAAATAGATTTCTACTCACAGCTAACAGCATGTTTTCACAACTGTTTGAATGATATAAATCGGTTGTGTCATTATCACAACAAAATACTACGAAAGCAGATAAATTGTAAGTTTGTTTGACATTTGACGCAGCCCAAAGAAGACATAGGCACATTTCCTTGCGATTTAACCTTTGCTTAGCATGCGGGTCTCTTGGACCCAAGTATTTACTTCTGTTTTAAAATGCATTTTTTCTATATTTTAGACAGATAAACAAGTGACTACCTTTGCGATATAGAAGCAGAAAAAATCTTATTGGATTGCCCTAAGCAAGCACTTCTGACACATTTCTATCGTGAAATTGAAACGCATGAAAAGCAGTCAGCACCTAGATCATTAATTTACAGTAGAATCGTTTAATTAAATGCTCAGTGAGACTACGTTATAATCCATTCTGGTAGTCGTTGTGAAGCAGATAACGCCAATCTGAAGAACACCTGTATGTAGATACCTACATACATATATGTACAAACATATCTACATAAGTCGCTTTATATCTGTATATGTTTTTACGGTTTCTGCTGATCGATTATTTTATCATATCGATTCATAAAACCATTTGTTCTGTGTTAGTTATCAGCA
>NW_023458556.1:46583796-46601887 GCF_013731165.1 Rhagoletis pomonella | reverse complement strand
TATCATATCGATTCATAAAACCATTTGTTCTGTGTTAGTTATCAGCAGCGCCTAATTACTCTGTATTGGTTTTGTTACTTTGGGGCACTTTATCGAACACTTTAACGCACCAGCCGCGAAAATCAATCAGTTAGTCTGTTCTAGTATTTGGTGTGTTGCTGAATTCGCGAATTTATTTTCTGCTCTTCGACGGGTGGTCAATTAATCCTTTCAAAAATCTTACCACTTCGCTTATCGCGTTGGTCTGACTTTTCTGTGCCGCTTAGCAGTGTTTGTGTATTAAACTCGGCGAATATAACCTTTTAGCCGGTTTGTTCAATACCAGTACTTGGTGTATATACATACAGTGTTGTGTTCGAGGAAGTGACGTCAGCGAGATTTCCCTATTTACGATATCTAATCGTTTGGTGAATTAAATTTCATAATACATTCGGGAATATTTTGCTATAACTAAACATGGCGGACATTTTAGACGTGGAGCACCATCAAGTTTTTGAGGAATACAAGCAGACCTTAGAGGAATTGCTGCCAATTGTAAGTTTTTTTTGTTTTTGGAAAGTGAGAGTACATTGGAAGTGGTGCAAATGTCGTGATTTGTGGTTTAGATGGATAGCTTACGAAAAATGTCAATAAAATACAACTCAATATGATTAGTCATACAAGAAGAGGAGCTTTTGGATATACCGATTTAAAATAATTGTAAATAAAATTTTATATATCGTTATTATGGTATTGAGAATGATGCACCCTAATGTCATGTGCATGTATACTACGTTTGCAAATTTCCGGATTTAGTGATATATTATTTTCCTATATTTCACGAGAAGTCGGACGGGCTATGATGGGTTCAGCAATAGCCCCTTATATTAAAGTTTATAATTCCAGACTGGCATAGGATTTCCCACATTTTTGTAAAAAAAAAAATAATAATTTAACCCTTGACGACGGAGGGGTCTAAAACGGTCACTCTTTAATTTATAGTTTTATTAAAAAAGTTTGAATGCAGTTTTTTTAATATGTTTTGACCCAAAAATCTTTAAGCTTGAGATTCAGTTCATTTCTGTACTATTTATTTAAGTAGTATAGATATTCCCAAAGAAAATCTTTTTTTTTCAACGATTTATGAACTTTCTTTCATGCCCTCACTATCCTTATCTAGCACGTATTTTATTCTCGACCATACAAGCGGAACTTATACATATGTATATAGCTATAAATAACGATTTATTGCATTTTTTTTACTGTGTTCTATGTGTCGTTGCTGTCTAAAGTATTCGTTGCACTAAGCATTCTGGTGGTGTTTGTTATCATTTTCTTTAGCAATTTTACTATATACAGTATATTTTGCTTAGCTGCACATCCTTCTTTGCACGAAAAACTTGTGCACTTAACCGAAAAAGGCACTTAAGCGAATTTTCTTTACTACTTCAATGAGGAAGTTATCCAAGTCCCTATGAAAGCAAATAATGGAGAAGCACTTACCACGTAGAAATTACTGCAAGCGAAATTTTTACCGAATAGTATCTAATTATCTATATAACTACATAAATTTATAGCCATTTTCGTTGTTCTGTGAGCTGAACAAAATAAATAAAAAGTTGTAAAATTAGGTAATTGTAGGGCCAGTGCAGGTAAATGTAATACTTTCTTTGATAATTGATACTAGTCACATATTTTTTAAGGCAGGTATCGCCAATGTGCAGGTATGCTAAATGCATCTATCGGAGCAGTTTCCTTATAAATGTTAAAAATAATGCCTCTGATGCGCATTTTGGGGTAGGTATCTTAAATGTGCACTTAAGCATAGAGGCAGCAAAGCAAAATATACTGTATTATGTTATTCGAAGTAGTGTGTGTATTATTGGTATGTTCAATTTTCATACTTGCCTATGAATTTTCACCGATTTTCAATTCGCATGAAAAAACTATTTAAGTTCAAAAGTTGATTAAATACATATCACATTCAAATTTATGATTTTTTTTTATCGTCCAAGTTGTTAAAATTTTAATTAAAACTTTTTTACCTACCAAAATTACCATTTTTGCCTTTCACACTATTGCTCAAACTGTTTTCAATTTCATTTCAATTTGGTTATCTTATCGCTTTGCATGAAAAAAAAAATCATAATTATCTTGAATACCTTTGCCGGTTATAAATACTCGTGACAGTGTTGCATATGATTATTGGTGGTGCAAAATGAGGTATCTAATCAATATTGTTGCAATCTTTTTTTCTTGCTTAAGCAAATGTTTTCGACTACACAGCTCAAAAAAATCAGAATACTTACTTGTCATTGAGTTTTTTAATACATAAATTCATATATTTGTACATTAGGGTGCTTCACCAAAAAAAAAATTGCGGTTTTCCATGGGAATTATAAAATTTAATATATGTTTATTCGAGCTTGTTTTTATCAACTAAACTATTTTATTTTTTCAAAAAACAAATTACTCAGATGATAGAGAAGTTTAAGCTTAAAAGGTCTGCATAATTTCTGCAAATGTTTAAAAATTTTTATTAACGCAATCAAAATAAACAGATTTTTGGAGGTATCTTCAAATTGGTCCAGCTCACGTAAATTGTAATATATTAATTTTTTTTTTTGAAATATGTATAATAAATTTTATAATTCCGATGGGTAAACTGTGCCGATGTTTTTTTTTTTTGGAGAATGATGCCCCTAATGTTCATATATCGTTAGATATATCGTATATAGAGTTAAGTCTCGTTAAAAAAATTCTCAAACTTGATTTCCCAAAATTTTCATTTTTACACATTCATGCTTCTGGCATGCGGGGGACAATATGTATCTTATATATTTCCGTGAGGGAGTTTTATTCTTAATTACAAACGATCTTTATGGTTCCCATGAATACATCAACACTACACCCAATCCATACCCAAGTCCGAGTTGATGTATCCTGCTTGAACTCCAGTATTTAAGCGGATAATTGATTCTGTTTGAAATTTTCAAAGGCAAAAAAATTTATTATTTTTAACCGACTTCCAAAAAAGGAGGAGGTTATCAGTTCGTCGGAATATTTTGTTTTTTTGTTTGTTTTATGTATGTTACCGCATAACTTTACACCACGTCAACCGATTTCAATAATTTTTGCAACGGAAAGGTAGTGTCTCAGAGGTGGTCCCATACTAATTTGGTTTAGGTCCGATCATTGGATCATGAAATATATAGATATATATATATTTTTTTAAGTCGGTTTTTTTTGCTAAAAATTACTTGTTGTTATATGTATATAGTAGGTACTTAGATAAAACATTTAATCTCATCACAAATGCATTCCTCTCACGTATCTAAAATTCATTGTACTGATTTTGCATTCTAAATTGACCTTATTACAATTGGAATTTCTGCAATTTGTCTCACTCTTCCAATCCTCTCGTCCGGCTGCCATTTTCTGTGTATGTTCATAAAATTATTTCATCCGACTTCATGTGCTATAAAAAATTATCGCTGAAAGTCGTAATATTAATTGCAAAATCAAAGGTGTGTTTTGCCGCGAAATAACAAATAACAGAAACTTTGTGCGAATTCACTTTTATTTTAATAAACAGTAATTGTGTACGTTTGCGCATTTTTTTTGTATTTGATATTTTTCACCTTATTTTTGCGCGCATTTATGTGTTGACTTTCACACTGAGTTGCCCGCCTGACGCTTTCGCAGGTTTTTCAAGTTGAATAGACAGTGGTGTAGGCAAATACGAGTGATACATATGTACATACAGTGGTGAAAAAAGGGAATTTGCGATGTCAATAATCGTAACTATGTACATATAATAATGCTTTTTATCGCCTTACATTTTGTAACGTCGAATGCATAATGAGGAAGGAAATCTTTTTGATAATGTCTAAGACAGAGAGCATTTTGTATATGTGTCAAAGGCCGCAGGCAGACATGGCGATGCGAGTACTTTTTTAATGCGTTTAGTTAAGAAATTCAGAATACAGTAGCCGCAACATATGTATACTGACAAGTTTTAACAATTTTTTTTTTTGTTGTTTAATTTTAATAATTTTTTTTTTTAAACATAGTTTATTCTTTCGAAGTTTCAAGCTTACTGTAATATTAAAAATAAAAATCAACACACTTTCGCAAAAAATTTCGAGCCTTTTAATAAGATTTATTATGTTTATTCGTTATATGGAAGCAAATGCGACAATAAAATTCTAAAAATCAACGGTACTTGTTAACTATTTGAAACTTGCGGTTTATTGCACTGAATACCCAAACATCTCTAAAAAATCCAATCTCATAGTTTGAAACTTGAATTAACATTTATTAAAGAATCAACTATATTTTTATAAAAAAAATACTACTAAAACTAAATAACAAAAAATAAATAAATTGTTAAAACTTGTCAATATGTGGTGGGGCTATAATTTTTTCGAGCACTGTTTGAAATTTCACATTCCCGTGTCAAACCCCAAATAGTATAATTTCTGCAGCGTTACCAGCTTTGGCGGCAACTGATACACTTGGTAATATCCCGTTCAGATGGCCAAACGGCATGGAAATAAAAGCTCCGATCCAATACTTTTCGTATAAATTCCCGTAAAAATGTCTAACAGCAAAATTACTGCCTAAAGTGAGAGTAAAAAGTGAGTACCAACAAAAAGTACGGGAACAATAAAGCATTTTTCCTATAAAAACGTCAACCAGTGATCGCTTGACACTTTCATAATTTTAGCAGAAGAAAAATTTCGGGTAAAATCTTGCAACTTCATTTACTACACAACTCGCCACAAACGCTCTCATTTCCTGTAACTTCCCGCAAATTCGTGTAAAAATCTGTAAGTTCATGCAATAATGGATCAGAGCTAAAGTTCGGATTATGGTTTTGTGTCGATTGTGCCTTATGCGTTGTAGAGGAGTTTTGCTGAAACCAACACAGAAGCTGTGTTGTGGCCACATTGAACCCTCGCAACGAATTAGGCCGCATATCATGATGTCTGTTTTTTGAACGATTCTTCCACAATGAACTTTTCCTCGTCTGTAAACAGAAAAAGTCTGTGACCATTTTTAGCAAACTGGCGAATCAAGGCTTTTCATTTTGACTTACGTTTTTGTTTCTGAGATTCCAGTCTAGCGATCTGGTCAAGCGATCTATGTCGCTTTTGCGACCCCGCCAAAGAGGCATCATTGCACCTCCTCCTGAACTGTGAGGCCGGTTCACGAAGAATGTAGAGGTGCACAGGACATCTATGGCCAAGAGAAGAGCGCATACACCCCTTACCCACGAGATTTATTCTAAAATTCGGATATAATTACAGCCCTAATAGAAGCGAAACGATACTCGTAATTTACTTTATTGCTTTTTCTCAACTTTAGTGTTGGCTACGAGAAAATGCATCTAATTTTTTTTATAGCTACTAGCACAGAATAAACAGTATACAGAAGACGCATGTCGACTATCCAACCAATTTGAATTTATGGCACGAGCGGTGAGGCAAGCAAGGGTATCACAAGCGGCGCTGCCTTTGTTACTTTAGCAGTATTTTCACTCGGCTGACGATGTTAATTCCATCGTCGCTATGACGACAAGATGTTAACTACGTTTTCCATCACGATCAGCGTTGCCGTTTTGGTACAATTGTATATTTTTTAATACTGTTTTTCTAAATTTTAATATCTGATCCTTTTTTGTTCCCAAATGCCGTATTTTGATACTTTCGGCTGGCAGAAATGAATTTTCGAAAACTATGAATAGTACTACTAGTCTAAAGGCTAATATTTTTTTATTGTTATTTGAAGTCTCACAATTTATATATAGATATTTATAAGTTGATTGGGTAACTCTTATAACTGTTATAGGACCCCTAAACCACACAAAAACATTACGAAATATCGAAAAAAATATATTTTTTTGAATTTAGTTTTTTTTTTTACGTTTTAAAGATGAAGCTATCAATATATACAACGCACATTAATATTTCTTGCACATATTTACTTGAGCAACGTTTCTTCAAAATAAGGTTTGCGCAATTTTATGCTGTAGTAAATTCCACAATATTGACTTGTACAAGTCTCGGGTTGCGCAAGGATTTTGTGTGGTTTAGGGTCCCTATAAGTTTGTTTTTCATTATGCAAATAAGCAGACAAAAGCAAGATATATAATTTTTTTTATAACTATGGATTTAATTATAAAATTTTATTTATTATTTGTTTTTTAAATAATAGTTTAATAAACAACAGTTTTGTTTGCTTTTGATACTTTTTCTGCTTGGCAACTGATACATTTTTTTCCAGCTCGCGGCAACGCTGATCACGATGTGTGTTTATGGCGAGATGTTAACTTCATGTTATTCATAATGGACGTGATGTTAACTCCTCTGCTCTGTTCCGGGTCGCCATGTTATTCATAGTGGTCGTAATGTTAACTTCTCTGCTCTGGTCCGGGTTGTAATATTACGTCCGCCGAAGAAAAATAAATTTGTATGTGGTGCGTCTTCTGTATACTGTTTATTCTGTGCTACTAGCTAACTAGTCGAGTACATACATACGTATGTATGTACATACACTGACCACTGTGCTCTCACACATATGTATGTAGATATGTGCGTTCGGCTAGATGATTCATGTCATACTTAGCAGCAACTTTCGATAAGTGTGAGCAATAATGATGATGTTCCTACTGATGATGGTGAATGGATTGGAAGGTTGTCTGCGCATAATGTTTACATTTATACGCTACCAATTCCAGTTTGAATCCCGTCCAGGTCGTCAATCAACCACTGGGAGTGTAGTTCCATGGCTGACTTTGCCCTTATTTGGCGTTGGCAGGCTTCCTTAAACAAAGTAAACAAATCGTACTATTACTTAAGTGTATACATAGTTGGTATGCCAGAAGAAAAGTAGAAAAAAGGCACGCACGCACATAAATTCATATATGTATATGTACATGATTGCAGTGGGCGGTGTGCGGCGAATGCGAACAGTGGCAGGTAAGCGATTATTGCGCATTACCAATAGCGTCGCTGCCGCGCTGCCACCGTCGTCGTAAACGTCTTCGCTGCCGTTGCTAATGTCACTGCCACTCGAAACTTGTACGGACGTAGTCGTTATCGCGTTGCCGGCTAGTGGTTTGCAGCAGTGTTGTGTGGGTTGTGTTGTAAGCCGCCAGCGCCCAATGGCAACAAAACAGGTTTTTCGCACCAGGTTTTACGGTTTCAAATACGACACATTGCGAAGCCAACGTCAAGCCGTCACCAAAACAGCCACAGTCGCAAATGCAGCTGCGATGAATCGATTTGTGTTGTTATTGTATGTAAATTTTATTGCTGTTTTACTGGGATTGCTGTTGGAATTTTTATGTCTTATGGGTGATTTACTAGCTGCCGTATCTGACCTATGCACATACATATGTATGTACATGTATACATTTCTGTTGCTTTTGAATGTATGTACATATGTATACTTTGATTTGATTGCGCGCTGAAATCACCCGCAACTGCGATTCGTCACAAAAATGTAAATTGAATAGGGCTATTCGCGATTCGGTGCATAAGAGCTGACAAATTTATGCAATTGCAGAAATATGCCATGGATTGTGAGCGACCTTTATTAAACTGTCATGGCAAAGCTTTTGCAAAACAATTTTTGTGCATCAGCTTTGGTTTTGTTTATGAATGCAATGCATAGCATTTTTATGCTATGGATTTTCGGTATTGCAAATTTGCCAAGCCATGACAAATGCAAATGCGTGTATTTTGTTTGTGTATTGCAAATAATTTGCAATACAAATTTGCAATGCAATGATGCTAGGCCATTTGCATCGGATCGCGAATAGCCCTAATATATCGAGGGCCAATGCATGACTCATGCAAATTATATGCCTCAATTGGTTTTGTTTTTGTTTTTTTGACCAACTCATTCCATTTTAAGTTTCCTCTTGTAGGTATATCTTACTTACATACATACGTATTCACAGAATTTATATGTAGATATATTTAATTAAGTATTGCATTATCTTATCTTAATTTTTGCCTTCTTTCTAGATCGATGCCAACAAAGATGGCTTCATTGACTTGAGCGAACTGAAGGAGGCACTAGATCAGGTCGGTTTCAAATTGCCTGGCTACCAGGTGCGTGAAATGATCGATGAGTTCCAAAATAAGCAACGCACATCGCATCAGGGTAAACTCAATATCGAAGAATTTGAAAACCTCTGTCTCGACCTCAAATCCAAAGATGTGGCGAGCACTTTCAAAACCGTCGTTTCAAAGAAAGAGAACCTCGAAACATTGGGTGGCATGTCAAGTATATCCTCTGAGGGCACCACACATTCAGTACGTCTGGAAGAGCAATTGGCCTTTTCCGATTGGATAAATTCGAATTTAGGTCACGATCAAGATCTAAAACATCTGCTCCCAATCGACGCTGAGGGAAAGCACCTTTATCATGCGATCAAGGATGGCATCTTACTCTGCAAGATCATCAATCACTCCTGCCCGGACACTATCGATGAACGTGCCATCAATAAGAAGAATTTAACTGTCTATAGAGAGTTTGAGAACTTGACGCTGGCGCTCGTTTCATCACAAGCAATTGGTTGCAATATCGTCAACATCGATGCACACGATCTGGCCAAGGGCAAACCACATTTGGTCTTGGGTTTGCTGTGGCAAATTATACGCATTGGTCTCTTCAGCCACATTACACTCGACAGCTGCCCTGGCTTGGCTGGTCTACTGTTCGATAATGAACGCTTGGAGGATTTGATGAAGCTGTCGCCTGAAGCCATACTGCTGCGTTGGGTTAATCATCACTTGGAACGTGCTGGCATTTCACGTCGTTGCACCAACTTCCAATCAGATATTGTTGACTCGGAGATTTATTCCCATTTGCTGAAGCAGATTGCTGGCAATGATGCAGATGTGAATTTAGATGCCTTGCGTGAGTCTGATCTGACGTCGCGTGCGGAGATAATGTTGCAACAGGCGGCCAAATTAAACTGTCGCAGCTTCTTGACACCGCAGGACGTTGTCAATGGGGTCTACAAGTTGAATTTGGCCTTCGTTGCGAACCTGTTCAACAACCATCCAGGACTGGACAGACCCGAACAAATCGATGGGCTGGAGTCCATCGAAGAGACACGCGAGGAGAAAAGTAAGTAGTGTGGAATGGATAGAAATGTGAGTGTAAAAGTAGTGGAAATTTTGAAGGCGATAAACGAGAAATAAAGTCAAGAATATGTAGTAGTGCGTAACAGTTTAAATATCGCCAATAACCATAGGGCCTTTTGATCAATTTTAAATAACCTTCTATGTACTTTGTTTTTCGGGATTAATTGAATTGCAAAAAGTTTTGAAATCACTAATTCAACCTTTTTTTATTTCTACTATCCATTCACTAACAGCTTACAGAAACTGGATGAATTCCATGGGCGTTTCACCACACGTCAACTGGTTGTACTCGGATCTTGCTGACGGTCTGGTTATCTTCCAGCTGTTCGATATCATCAAGCCAGGTATTGTGAATTGGCCACGTGTACACAAGCGTTTTACGCCGCTGCGAAAATTCATGGAAAAATTGGAGAATTGCAATTATGCTGTAGACTTGGGCAAACAGCTCAAATTTTCACTGGTCGGTATTGCCGGACAGGATTTGAATGATGGAAACGCTACTTTAACTTTGGGTGAGTAGAGAAAATATTTCGAAGTCGTGCTTTTTTATATTATATTTAACGTAATTGCTTTCTTTTCGTATGCAGCCTTGATTTGGCAACTCATGCGCGCCTACACTTTGTCAATGCTATCGCGTCTGGCTAACTCGGGCAACCCCATAATCGAGAAGGAAATTGTACAGTGGGTCAATAGCAAATTGTCTGCTGCCGGCAAGACGTCTAGCTTAAAGAACTTCAACGACTCAGCTATTGCCGATGGTAAAATTGTAATCGATTTGATTGATTCCATTAAGGAGGGCAGCATAAACTATGAATTGGTGCGAACCGGTGGAACCGAAGAGGTTTGTGAAAATACAAAAGAGCTATACGTATACATATGTAGGTAAATATGTTTGACTATAACTATTTCATATTTTCTTACAGGACAATTTGGCCAATGCTAAATATGCAATTTCCATGGCGCGTAAGATCGGTGCACGCGTTTACGCTCTACCCGAAGATATAACGGAAGTGAAACCCAAAATGGTGATGACAGTCTTCGCCTGCATGATGGCGTTGGACTATATTCCCAACATGGATAGCGTGCCAAATCAGAATCAAGAACCAATTGCTGTGGTGAATGATGTTACCATCAACAACACAAATAGCCACAACAATAGTAACAGTAACAACATTAACAATACAAACAGTAACTAATGATCAATAATCGGGCGGCCACCATTTCTATATACTTTAAATAGGAAGAGTAAAATTGTAAACATATACATATAAATATATAAAATAAGCATCTGTAAGCAGCAACCAATAATGCAAAAAAGAATGATTGAATTAAGAAAATTATTAAAGAAAAGCAACTATTCTTCAGCAATAATAAGAATGACCGTTAACGGCTGGAACTACAAGTACATAAATATGTATGGCGTTAAGCAATATACATACATACATGCAAACCTAAATAGATACAAACTAAAATTAATTATTTCGTCTTGTAACACAAAGCAACAATAACTTACATATGTATGCTATGTATTGTAATTTATTAATTTATTACCTTTGACAAAAAGTCAAGGCATTTTTTTTTAAGAGGAGAGTGCAAATGCACGTGCGCAGCATGTCGCTACCAGCCGATTTGCACTGTGCAAAGTACGATTATAAAGTGAAGCAGACATTATTATTGTATTATGATATAATGATAACCTTATTTTATAAATAAAGGTTTATTTTTACATACAAAGGGTGTTAATTATTTTGATTGATTAGAGTAAAAATGGAAGTATGTACATAAAATTAAGTTTAACGGGACTGTACGTATAACCAAAGCGCAGCTGTTGTTGTTGTAGTGCACTACTACCAACGACAACAACAACAACAACAACATTAAAAGTGTCAATATTTTGGTTTGCTACGTACTAAAAGACATTTTTCCAATATGTGTATCGCTGGGGACACACCATTTTTAAATTGTACCAAAACAAAAGACTTATGGCCTTATTCATAAAAAATAAAGTAGCTTTATAAAAGGTTTATAAATTGAAAAATATATGAAATCGTCGGTTTATAAAGCTCTTTAAACCTATTTTATTTTTTATGAATAAGGCCATTAAGTAACAAACTGGACTAGTAAAGCATTCTAAAGAAATCGAAACGATTTGTTTTTGTCAGCAGACGATGATTGTCCTCGTTAGGTTTCCCTGGTCGATCTGGTAAGGTAGTACTGATTATTACGAGCCAGATCTCTTAAATTTGAACTCCTTGCAGCATCCGGAACATTGATAGTTAGGTCTTTGGATGAAGGCACGGTAGTTTTACTTCATCCACGGTTGTGACGTAAGTTTTGGGTAATGCTGCTAAAGTTGCACTTCTTGAACGGAAAAAAATTTAGGGCGTTACGGTTTCGTAGACCTGATAGTCGTGGGAATGTATAAAAATGTTAACCTGTTAAAATTTAAAATCAATTTTGTTCGGAAAATTTGTCATTTTAAATTTTGGCGGTCTGATAAATTTTAAAATTCCAAAGCGAAACCAAGGCGAATTTACATATGGTGGTGTTGTTTCATCAGCTGTGTGTAGCGTTTGATTATCAACATTTTTGTATTTCGCTAGTGAGTGAGTGAAAACGGGCAAGAATAATTGAAATTTGACAATAACCCTCTAAAATCAAAAACAAAATTCAAGTAATTGTTGTATTTGTAGAATCGATACCACCTTATATGAATTCGCCTCGGTCGAAACCAGGCATCAATCACACAGCCCACATGCACGAAGAAACTTCAATTTTTCACACAAAAAAAAAATCAAAAAATGCCCAGATGTTCAACCTGTCGTTAATAGACGTGCAAGCTAACTTTGTTGTTGCTTTCACATGCAAAATTCTTCTTTAAGCGACCGGAACTCAAACATAGCGAGCGAGAAGTGGCGAATCGATGACGGCTATTATTTCCGCACCTACAATTCCATTCCGTTTACACAGTTCCGTTTCGTTTTCACTCTCCCCCACATCAATTTGACAGCCAACTAAGTGAACAGTTAGTTTTTCACGGCGCGCGCGGTTCGCAGTTTTATTCGCAAAATTTTGGGAAAAATTAACAAATTATCAAAATTAATACAAACTAAATGTGATAGCGTGAATAGAAAGTGAGTGAATGAGTGAAAAGTAATACAGTGAAATTTTATTCAGTGTTACAGTGCGTGATTTCGACGTATACCTAAATTTTGTTTTGCATTAGCGCGGGTTTTCGACGCTTAAATTTGTATGGCATCAGAAGTTCTGTGTGTTCTATCAAGTAGACGACTGATTTGAAGATTTCTTTGCTTTATATAGTGATATTCATAGGAACGTACACTCGCGCCATTTTAATTCATAAAAATACTTTGAGCTCTCGAGGCGCACTTCCGAAACCTTATTCTCCTATGGTCTCATTTTGCTTAACTACCTTAATGAATATTTTTTCTTTCAAATGTGGTGCACTGCTTGCTGTTGCCGTGTCTTCCAACATGCCGGCATCACTTGGCGATTCGCTTGTTGCAGTGCCATTTAGACCCTTTTCAAATGAATAAGATATTGTGCGTTTGTAAATACGCTGTTGAGCTTTTTGGACTTTATGTTCTTTCCCTTTAGCTGGACGTGACTTGTTGGCAGCGCTTCCACTGCTGCTTTCCCGGGGCACGTAGCATTTAGTATTCGTACCATCACCATCCACGCACTGGTAGCAAATTTTTCCACGCCTTAGCATTTGTATGCAAGTGCTGCTGTCTTTTGGGAGTTTTACCTGCACGTGATTGCCTTTATTAACTCTTTTATTAAGCTTTTCAACACTTTTGTCCGCTGCGGCGGCTTCCATTTCTTCCGAAGACGTTTGCTCAGCACTATGTGATGTAGGCCCGTCAGTATCACGCTGTTTCTTATAACTGCGTTCCCTCTCGAACGCATAATTCTGTGGTTCACTTTCACGTGAGAAGGAGCATGATTCCGATTTTTCGCCACTGCGAGCATTTTCACAAATCAGACAATTTTGCTTGTGTTTTTTAACACGGCGACATTTTTCCTTTGTTTTGCGCTGTGCACGATTTTTCGTTTCCTCCGTAAGCGGTTCCGTTTCCGCAGATGAAGAATTGTCTTCCGTTTCAAAACGTTGTTCTTCGCTTTCACTACCTTCGCCATCTTGGGGTTCTTTATTGTTTCCACTAGAGTCGTTATCTTCTCCTAGTTTGTCGCTAAAATAATGACGCACAAAATCTTCATAAGCCTTATCGTAATTGAATTCATTACTTGACGGCGCATTTAATTGATCTTCCGCGGGGTATGTGTTATCGGTTGATGAATCTGGCGTTGGTGGAACGTTGGTATCCAGCTTGGCGGGTAATGTGAATGCCGTCGAACTCACATCCGATCTGCGTTGTGCTACAGTGTTTGGTATACCCGGAAATGATAAGCTCGAGCGTTCCAAGAGTCGCAACAGCTCTCCAGGTGCAAATGATTCCCAAAAACTTTGTTGTGTGCTCGGGTGCAATACTTGCGTCGCACTTAATCGCAAAGCAAACAAGGAGACCACTGGGATCAGCAAAGGTAAGTTCATCTAAAGTAAGTTGTTTTTATAAAAAAATGGTTTTTTATAACAATTATTTGAAGAAAACCTACCATTGCCACGGGTTTTCAAAAGTGAATGACAAAATTCACCTGTATTTGCTGCCTTTATAAATGCAACTTCATGTTTGTTACTGCTAGGTACACTACCGGCTATTTTCTTTTTTTCAATCAAACCGCAACGTTTCACATTTCACTACAGTCAGGAAATCGTTGCAAGTTAGTTTGTGGTGCAAGCAAATGCTTACCACAAAGCTTCAGGAGACATAATTTTACATTTCCGAAAGTGATTTCTTTGAGTGAACTAAAAACTATTAAATCGCTACATACTTAGACAACACGTTAAACAGTTGCGCATAAACTATCATAAAATTTTCGTGTTGCACTTGCAACCTTTATAGCATTTCTAGAATTAAAAGCAATAAAAAGGTAAAATAAGTAAACCAGTTGCGTTGAATGAAAAAAGGTGGTAATTTATCCTCATACCCTTGGAGAGGCGTGCAAATGCATTCCAATCGAAATCACATACTTATCTTATTTGTATGTAGTAAAATTTTATTAAGCCTTAAGTTCTATTTATTAGCTTTCATGTAAATATGCTTGGCCTGTGATAAACCATTTTGTACATAATAAATAATACATATTACACTAGTCTAATCTGTTGGAACTGTATAAACAAGAATCAAACATATGTATATCAAACATAACGTCCTAATCCATTATAGCTTTTACGGAATGTAGTTAAATTAACATTCAAATCCTTACATTCCATTTATCCACGGGTTCCATAAACTACATATGTAAAAAATGGATAGTACAAACTAAAGAAAAACAATTCATGCACTTTGCGAGTGTTTGCGTTGATTTGTTTGTGTATATAGTTTCCATGTGTATTTACATTTGCTTTTGCCCAAAATTTGCGTGAATGAAGTAACTTCATTACAATGTTTCATGCCATATCACTTTGTCGCGTGCATGCGTGTCATGATTTTCGTTGTGGTTACCCTCCGTCCACCAATACTATGTACGACTATGTTGGACACCAATAACTATTTTTGATGCTTCAATTCCGGCAGTTTTGAAGTTTTTTTGTTGACGTTGTTGGCGCATTTCACGTCGTTTTTCACGTATCAACTGCTTTGTTTGCTCTGTGTCAAGTTCGTCCCAGCCACCATCGATTGAATCGTCTACCCAATCTTCTAGATCCGCCTGTAAAAAGAAAAATCGAATTTGCAAAGCTATTTCGTATAGTGGCCTTTAAGATAATTACATTCATTGTTATTGGCACATCACTCTTTGCTTCTAGGCGTGAAAAATCGGTTTTATCATTACTATTATCGCCCAAGTAATATTTAATTTGAGGTTGTATAACAGGTGCTAATTCCTATAATGGGGATGTAGTGAATGCACAAAATAAATATCAAATACTACGAGACTTACAGTAAAGAAATCTGGCTCTGGCTCAGCTGGTGGCGGAGTTGGTGGCTTAGCCAGTCGTTGACGATATTGTTCGATATGCTCCGTCACAGTGCGCGGACTTTCATCCCAAGAATTCCAATCGCGTTCCACCTGTGCACATATTTAATTATATCAATTGAATTATCAACACAAACCATAAGGAAAGCATATGTGTGTACGTGTTGTTGTTGCTGTGTCCGATTCCAATTGGGTGACTGCTTTCCTACCGGCACCGCCTCTTGACCATCACCTATCACAACTTTTATTTCCATTGGTTCTGAGAAACTCGGTTTTCTTCGTCTTCCGAAAGAAAAACAACACATCATTCGTCGCAGCAGCTTAACAATACTTAGTAATAGTGTCTTAATTTGTTGTATCACCATTGTAACAATTCCTTTTGCAATAATAATTTTTATAAATTCCTCAATTTGTATGCAGGTGCAATATAACAGCTGACCCAATTGACAGCTCGCTAAACAAATTGCGCAGAGTTGCATCGAAGCACTAACGTAAGAGTGCGTTACGTTACTTTATTACGCTCTGACGTATCAAATTAAATTTTTTGTGAAATTGTAAAACATATAGGGGAAATAAATAATATCGTCGTTGTTTCTGCGAAACCGCCCATCGACCAGTTGCAAAACCGCCTAAATCTCCATTGTGGCAAAAATGAGATTTGGTAACCCTGAACTCCTGGTATCGAGAATTATGCATAAAATCGGTATTAAAACTAACAAATTTGTAAAATAATAGCTAGAGAATCTGCCGCCTATCAATGCAATGCCTTCAAAGAAAAACCGTTTTTCGAAAGATAGGCGGTTTTGCAATTAGTCGATGGGCGGTTTTGCAAAAACATCGACGATATATGTTTTAAGTATGTTAAAACCCGCCCCTAGAGCTAGAAAAACAAAAGGTGGGCGTGGCCCGCCTCCTTTGGCACAAACATTTTTTTGGTGAAAATTAATAGGGGGTGTTAGGGAGGGGTAAAAGTAGAATATTCGAAATATTTAAAAGCCTATTTATCAAAAATTTTGAACCAATCTTTATTAATTAAAATACCTTTGATCTGATATATATATTTATATATAAGTATAATAATAAAATTCACCCTACACCACTGAATCTAAATTTTTTTGCAAGGCGATTTCGATTTTTTTGTTTTGTCGAACGTAGGCGTCGCCTTTTAAAATTTTTCTTCATATCGCTATTTTTGTGTCAAGGAGAAAAGTTTTTTGTTCCAGATATCAGTTCCTACCACCCTAATGTCAGTAAATGAAAGCTATTTAAAAATTATTAAAGTTTTGCCCCGGAAGTATTTTGATTATTCCAATAGAGCTATTTCGAAAACTTTTTGATAGCCAAATGTCGGTGTCATTCCCACGTTATCTTATTCTACGTACCGGAATGACTCCACCTCAGTCAGGTGCAATACTTGCAACTGGGGGAGCCACCTCCGCACTTGCTCGGGCTTAAGAACTCACCGGCAGTGGACCACGTCGTACGTGGCCCATGTGGTACTAATCGGACCGCCTCCACGGCACACCGTAGTTCGACCGAGCAAGCCAACACCAACACAACCACACTCCAATACAACACACACACACAGAGGAAACCGTTCTCCCACCAAAATGCCGCCGCCGGTAACTCCTAGTCCCTCCAACAATCTGCTCTGATGTGCCGGTCCAGAATATGCCGTAACGTGACATCAGTCACGTGCAATAGCTGCCTTGCCTAGTGCCACTTTAGGGCATGTTCCGGACTGTACGCCACGCGAGATTTGACGCGAGATTGGCTCCCTCTACAGCAGCACATACAGTAGGCGGCCAGCAGGAAAAAGCACTCCTTTACACTACAAATTGCAATCAGTCTCCCTAGGCACACAAAGATATTACAGTTCAACTGCGACGGATTTCAAAAATAGATCGAGGAGGTAACCGTATTCAAAAGCCGGCATGGCATTTTGATAGTTGCGGTCCAAGAGACGTAGTTGCATTCAAGCCTGTCGAATGATCGTAGGGGAACACACTTGGCTGAGCAGATAGGCGATTCGACATACTGATCAACTTTTCAACATACATCAGCTTTTCTAAAGCTGATCGGAATGGCTTTGCGGAAGTTACTCAAAACACCTTCTCTGCCCTTCCCACACCAACCGACGTTCACGTAGGTGAGCGTAAGTTCGGCAGGCCGATCCCGGAAATCCCCTTATAAGGGGTCTCAATAAGGATATTTGGCAACTTGAGAATGAACATGAGCGGAAGAAATGGGAAGAGCGTTTGAAGGCTTGCAACTTCACCTCCGATGTGAGCAAGCTTTGGTCAACCATGATGTCTTTGTCCAACAAAGACAAACGTCGTTTAACCAGAAGGCCAACACCCAGTGCGCCTCTTGTTTTCACCAGCGGTGACGTTCAGGTAGCCATCGGGAGGCGAAAGCTTCCAAAGCCATAGTTCCGGAGGGAATTTGCATGCTGACGCTGGGAAAATTGGGTCCTCCGAGAGCAGATTATTTAACTAAGGTCTTCAATCTGTCTATGGCCACCCTCATCATTCAGGAAAGCAGAAAAGGTAGTCCCACTGCCTAAACCGGGGAAACCTTATCGCCCGATAACCCTCCTTTCCCTGGTAGCGATGACACTTGAGGTCCTTCTACTGCCGCACTACACAATCCACCTGACCCCAGCGACGCATCAGCATGAGTTCCGTAAAGTACTTAGCACAAACAACAGCACCTTAACGCCATAAACACCCAGATAACTCATGGCGAAAGTAAACGGTTACCTCTCCGAGGTCTCTCGCTCATTCGCTGCAAGAAGCCTAATCCTCTCCCCTATGAAATCCTCGGCAACCCTTTTTACCATCTGGACGAAGAAGGTCGGACCGAAGCTGGGTATTCACGTCGACGCC
>NW_023458556.1:46581589-46583696 GCF_013731165.1 Rhagoletis pomonella | reverse complement strand
TCTGGACGAAGAAGGTCGGACCGAAGCTGGGTATTCACGTCGACGCCAAACCAATTCCCACGGTGAATAACCCAAAAATCCTCTGAGTTACCTTTGACATTCTGCTCTCTTTCTTTGGAAACATACAAGGTAATTGGCCGGCTGGTCCTAAACTATGCAGCGCCCGTGTGGTCGCCGGGGACTAGTAGGACGCAGTGGACGAACCTGCAGCCACAATAAACACTGCACTTAGGACAGCGACTGAATGCCTTCAGATGTCGCCAGAACACCACCTGCACGACGAGGTCCATATGCTGACCGTCCCCGTCCCGGAGCATAACACAATGCTCTGCAAGTAGTTCCTAGTAGGGTGCCACAGTCATGGGCACCCAAACAGAAAACTGTTTGCAGAAAGGCCTTCGCCAAGGCACGTCAGGAGGCATCTCTACGAACTGACGGGCGAAGTCCTGCATAACGACGGGCCTTAAACGGCATTCACAGGGCGTCAGTCTTGAGTTACCCGACTTGTGAATGCCGTTTAAGACCTGTCGGTATGCAATTGGGTTCAGAGGTTGTTTAATGAACCTCTGAACTTCATCCGTCAGTTCGAAGAGATGCCTCCTAGGGACGTTCCGATACCTTCAGAGTATCGATACCTACTCAAATGAGTTTACTCAAATCGCTATTTCGATACTACTTATATGAGTGAACAGAATGTATCGATACCTACTTATATCGATATTTTTTCATCCTTTTATATGCAACAAAGCTAAAGTAATTTTTAAAGTGAAAGTACATAACGTCCATTGCGTCGCCGTCACCGTCACCGGTAGTTGTCAAAAAAGCTGATTCGGTGTATTTGTATGAAGAAAGTTACATGAACAAGCTGACGGTGACGGTGCGGCACAAATTAGCTTAACTCTCAATTTTGCTTTTGCGATTGCGTCAAATGACAACTATTCAGTGTTTTGTTTACATGTTTAAAAGTAAATTTTTTCTAGTTTGTGAAAATTTTAATATTTATGGAAAAACTAAATGTAAAAAATAATGGAGGAAAACCTAATAGAAGAAGTGAGAAAGTAAAATACAAATTTTCCAAAGAGTTTCAGCGAGTTAATGATTTTTCTGTCGCAATGGATGTTATGTACTTTCACTTTTAGGCGTTATCTGTGACATACCTTTTGCGATAGCAAGTTCGAAAACGCCCTATTTCATAAAACTTTTCAAATTCGCCCTATTTCAGAATTTGATTGAAAAACGCCTTATCTCAGAAAACTTTTCAAGGACACCCTATTTCAGAATTCGGTTCAAAAACGCCCTATCTCAAATATTTTTAATATATTTTCAGTTGAGCTATCGATATGTATATTTGTTCATTAGTAACACTAGAAGTAATACGATTACTTAGACAAAAAATTGGTATCGAAACAAAAGTATCGAGTACATACTCGTATTTACTTGTATCGGAACATCCCTAATGCCTCCTGCCGCATGCCTACAGAACCCCACCCAGCTAACGCCCCGGTGGAAGTTGGACACTTCCTGGACTTCCCCTTAGCTGAGCCTGGCGACAACGTTGACAGACAAGCCGCTACAACAACAATAACCGAAAAATTAAAAAAAGTGACACCTACATAGATTTGTCCAAGGCGAATTTATATAAGGCGGTGTTGTTTCATTAGCTTTGAGTAGCGTTTGATTGTCAAAATTGTGTATTTTGCTAGTGAGTGAGTGAAAACGTGAGAGTGTTTGCATTTTCTGTTGACCTTTTTAATTCGGGAAAGAATTGCTGAAATTTGGCGCGCTAAAAGCAAACACGAAATACAAGTAATTGTTGTACCTATTTGTTGGATCGATGCCACCTTATATGAATGCGCCTTGGGTTTGGCGAAAAAAATTTTTTTTTTTTATAAATATTTTTTTTTTTGTAAAAGCCTTGTAAAAATACTTCAGATCGGGTGGTGTACGGTGCTCTTTCCTTGTTTGCTTGTAAGGTGGTACGCTCTAATACACACATACACAAAATACCAAACAAGAACTAAAAATCAATTAACACCTAACGGTAATAGAAAGGCTCACCGCATTAGAAGGGTGTTTAAGATACTTACGGAATCCATTTTTTGCAAAA
>NW_023458556.1:46579854-46581489 GCF_013731165.1 Rhagoletis pomonella | reverse complement strand
ACGCCAGCGCCAACGCAACGCCAAAGTTGTATGTGGACGGGCCTTTACGTCCATTGCGTCGCCGTCACCGTCACCGGCAGTTGTTCAAAAAGCTGATTCGGTGTATTTGTATGAAGTAAGATACATGAACAAGCTGGCGGTGACGGTGCCGCACAAATTAGCTCAATTTTGCTTTTGCGATTGCGTCAAATGACAACTCTTCAGTGTTTTGTTTACAAGTTTGAAAGTAAATTTTTTCTAGTTTGTGAAAATTTTAATATTTATGGAAAAACGAAATGTAAAAAATAATGGAGGAAAACCTAATAGAAGAAGTGAAAAAGTAAAATGCAAATTTTCCAAAGAGTATTAGCGAGTTAATGATTTTTCGGGCGCAATGTAAACGAATTGTGTGTAACTTAACGCATAAGCATCGTTGACGATGATGGTGACAGTGGCGGTGACGCTGTCGCAATGGATGTTATGTACTTTCACTTTTAGGCGTTATCTGTGACATACCTTTTGCGATAGCAAGTTCGAAAACGCCCTATTTCATAAAACTTTTCAAATTCGCCCTATTTCAGAATTTGATTGAAAAACGCCTTATCTCAGAACACTTTTCAAGGACACCCTATTTCAGAATTCGGTTCAAAAACGCCCTATCTCAAATATTTTTAATATATTTTCAGTTGAGCTATCGATATATATATTTGTTCATAGTAGAAGTAATACGATTATTTAGACAAAAAATTCAACCTTTGAAAGATTCCTTGCACTTTGCTGTGGTATCACTAACTTTGAAAAATATATCCACACTTTTTTCATAAAAACGAAGCAATTATTTTCCATAGAAAAAATATGGCCGACAAGATATGGCACTTGCTCAAATCGATTCGATACAAGTACTTTTCTTTCGATACCAAGTAGCTATCGAAACAACGATTCGAGTAAAAAAAGTAGTTGGTATCGAAACAAAAGTATCGAGTACATACTCGTATTTACTTGTATCGGAACATCCCTAATGCCTCCTGCCGCATGCCTACAGAACCCCACCCAGCTAACGCCCCGGTGGAAGTTGGACACTTCCTGGACTTCCCCTTAGCTGAGCCTGGCGACAGACAAGCCGCTACAACAACAATAACCGAAAAATTAAAAAAGTGACACCTACATAGATTTGGCCAAGGCGAATTTATATAAGGCGGTGTTGTTTCATTAGCTTTGAGTAGCGTTTGATTGTCAAAATTGTGTATTTTGCTAGTGAGTGAGTGAAAACGTGAGAGTGTTTGCATTTTCTGTCGCCCTTTTTAATTCGGGAAAGAATTGCTGAAATTTGGCACGCTAAAAGTAAACACAAAATACAAGTAATTGTTGTACGTATTTGTTGAATCGATGCCACATTATATGAATTCGCCTTGGGTTTGGCCAAAAATATTATTTTTTTTATTAATATTTTTTTTTGTAAAAGCCTTTCAAAAATACTTCAGATCGGGTGGTGTACGGTGCTCTTTCCTTGTTTGCTTGTAAGGTGGTACGCTCTAATACACACATACACAAAATACCAAACAAGAACTAAAAATCAATTAACCCCTAACGGTAATAGAAAGGCTCACCACATTAGAAGGGTGTTTAAGATACTTACGGAATCCATTTTTTGCAAAA
>NW_023458556.1:46576379-46579754 GCF_013731165.1 Rhagoletis pomonella | reverse complement strand
CATTAGAAGGGTGTTTAAGATACTTACGGAATCCATTTTTTGCAAAAAAAAACTCAATAATTAATTATCAACTTATTAAATAAATATATATTATCTTTATTTGTATGTATATTTAGGTGCATTCTTTTGCAACCGAGCTACAAAAGAACACTCGCTTAAATGACGAAATACACGCAAAGCAACAACACAAACTCGGCTATTGTGTTGGTAAGTGAAAAAACTGCTCTATTGTGAATTGTTAATGGGAAAGTGGAGAGGGAAATTTTTGCTTCCTTTTATACGTGACTTATATTTTAAAATAGTATATATATTACGCAAATACCTCGCATAATTACTCATTTAAATTGGTTTTTGTATCTAAATCCCGTTAAACTAATCACATTTTCTTGCCACCTACCAACAGGGTTGCTTAAGTAGCTAAAAGCAAATTTTACCCGAGTTGAGCGTTCTTTTGTCGCTCGCTTACAAAAAAATTCAGCTTATGTATATTTTCATACATACCCGTATCATTTGGATGCGATTTTTTTAAACTAAAATTTACATCTTCACTTTTCAGTATAAGTACTGGCAAATATTTGTTTTTTGAATATCTAAATAAAATTACGTTAGTAATATCGTTTTTATTAGTCCATTCTACTCTATACTTTTCAATGGTTTGTTCTTATAAACTTAGTCGAAGGTTTTTTTTTTTTAATTACAAGTGTTTTCAGTACCATTATGTTCCAAAAAAAAATTGCTTATAATTACAAAGTATTCAAGTACGATTAAGTACTTTTTTTATTAAACGAAAAAAATAAATATAAGGAATTTTCTTCCAAAAATAAGAAACAAAAAGGCTAACAAAAAGTTAGATGTTGCCATTACAAATTGGATTAGTTTGAAAAAAAAATGTTGATAATTAATTAACTAAGAACGGTGTGTAATTTAAAAACGCTATTAATGCCTATTTATAAATACAAATGTACATAGTATGTGTGTACTTGAAGTCACTGCTTTCTCTTAACTAAATCGATAGTCCATTAGGAAGTTATGCATTAACGTAAATAACCTAAAAAACTAGGGTTAATGAAATTAATTATTCTTTGATTATTTATTGATTTTGTCACACACCTACATACTTAAGTAATACTTCCGCATTTGTTTTCAAATTCCTTCTTTTTAACAGTTCTATTCTATATATCGTTACTTTAATATAGAAACGCCCTATCAAACATTTTTGTTTCTGTGCGGAGTAGTTTTAAACAGGGAAGGAAAATAATCATTATTTTTTAAGTATTAACCAAAAAAATCAACAACTTGTAATCGTCGCAAAACAATTTTAACTATGCACACGTATTTGTGTTCGTACGTCCTACTGTAGTTCACAATGATTTTTATCTTTCGAGTTTAACCAATAAAGATTAATAATAATAATTACTATTTGAGAAACTATTATTAATTGATTTGTTTTTTTTTTTATCAAAAATAATGATTATTTTACGATTTTTATTATTTCGCTCAAAGATAATAATCATTAATGAGTTTTATTTTTTCACTTAAGAATTATGATCATTCAAAAAACCCCTAAAGTTATACCAGCGTGATTTCCGACGTGTCATTTTCAGAGTCAGCGACACCCTAATAAAAGGAATAAGTCCCGAAATGTTCAGCAGCATTTTAGTTAGTTGCGTCTGTAAGGGTTTTTAAATTTTATAAATAAGCATTATTTTTAAGTGGAAAAAAGCTCAATAAAAAATAAAAGTCAAAAATAATTCTGTATTCCTCGGACTAAAACTAGTAAAACTGTCAAAAAAATAAAAATTCCCTCAGAGCGAGAGAGTAACATTGGTAAGTATGGGATCGCTTTCTAGTAAAAAATGGTAACTTCTGTCAACTTCAACAGAACCTCCAAATTTTGGTTGTAAATTTTTGCTTATTTTATACGTAAACACAACAAAAATAACCAAACATACTTTCAAATTGATTAGAATCCACTTAAACAAGTAATTAAATACTTTTCAACATGCATTAGCAGAGTGCACTTTTCTTTTGTTTACAATTTGGTTGCCAAACACACTACAGCTGATCGTTTGACACATTTACCAGAACTTGCCAGCAAAAAATCTTCGGACTAAAATTGGTAACTTCTGACAGAGAGAGGACCTTTTTTACTTTCTTTTTTGTCTGACTGATTCTTACTATTTCTGACTAGTCAGGACTCGTACGGGATCGCAACACTATTATTTGTGATCGAAAAAAATAAAAATCAAATAACAATTATTTTCGTTGATGGAAAAAATAAAACTCAATAGTAATTATTATTTTTAAGCGAAAAAAATCATAAAATAATGATTAAATTCTGATTTAAATTATTTTACTCATAATGATTACCGTCCCTGGCTAAAAAACTATAAAAAACAAAAGTTCTTCAGTTGCGTGTTTTTTTTAATAAACACAGAAACAAATTTTTTGATGTAGTTGTTGATTTTAAATTTGATAAGGTTTCTATTCAGTAATTTACCGACTTTTGTACAGAGTTGAATTTCGAAAGAAAATTACTTAGGGCCTTTCTATAATAAGGTAACAAATACCTATACGATCAAGTTCAACGTTTATTTTCTAACATATTTTCATTACATATTTATTGTAGGTAGTTATTGTGTTTGTTAGAAAGTTGTATAAAAAATAGTACAATTTCAGTGTAACACCGACAGACACATTCATCGTACGTCTAACCTTACGATCTATAAGCATAATTTGAACTATCACATTGAAAATTGCAAATTTTACACATACATACATACATACATACATACATGTAAGTAAACATACAAACGAATGCATGTGGATTTAAGCACTTAAGCGCTTATTCATTACATTCTAACTCACATACGTACATGCCTATATAGGTACTATATTTAATTAATATACTCGTCTTCATTTTGTTAACTACATAACTATTTTTCCGCCGCATAAACAAGCATTTACCAGATGGACATAAATGCCTTTGCGCGTATCTGCATGCTTGTATTCCTCATACAAGTATGTAGTAAGTATAAGTTTCACTGAAATTTTTTTTTATAAAAATATGTGTGTATATATTTCTTAACTATCCTGATACTCGTATTAAGCACGTGTTAGTGTTTGATAATAGTTTCTGGTCCAATTGTGGCATTAATGCCACCCTCAGCCGTTGTCTGCTTCTTCTCTTTCAAATATGTGATCGCATACTCGATCGTCCAGGCGATAACACAAAGGAATATACAAACTGTTTGTGCGTGTATACAAATAGGGTAACTGGTTGTGACGTCACGTATAAGACCTGTTGGTGGAGATAAAAGTTACATGTATGCATTAAATAAGAGTCATCTTCAAAAAGCAAAACAAAAAAAAAAA
>NW_023458556.1:46572486-46576279 GCF_013731165.1 Rhagoletis pomonella | reverse complement strand
TTCTAATTTGGCATTCTAAGTGCAAAACATATAACACCGTGCGACAAGAACCAAAAACTTTTAAAACACACGAAAAAATCTATATATTCACAAAACTAGGAGCCAAATATAGTATAACAGCGTTTTTAATTTTTCTCTCTGACGTCAGGATTTTTTTTATGGACTTTGAAATTTCCAGGATACGATTGAATAAAAAAATAATTTAAAAGATTTGGTGCATTGTAGAGTAACAATATGGGTATGAGTTAAAAGCAAAAATTCTGTAGAATAGAAAAAAAAATTTAGTTTTTTGTTTCACCAGGACGAATAAAAGTTCAAAATGTCCTTTTAAAATTTTATCCTTGGAAATTGTCAATATTTATTTTTGAAAAAAATATATGTCAAGGACTAATATGTAAACTACCACATCCTCGAATTTCGTCCTTCTAACTTTATTAGTTTTAGATAAAAAAAGTTTACACTTCTCTTTATAAGTTATGGATAGTTACAATATACATAAATGAAGATACTGGAATCATTATTATGGAACCATGTATGCGCTCTAAAAGAACAAACTGAACATATTCGTCATTGACATTTGTTTTTTTTTTCAAAAATAAATATTGGAAACTTCCAAGGATATTCAAGTATAAAGTTTTAAAAGGTCATATTCAATACTTATTCGTCCTGATGCACCCAAAAATTATTGTTTTTTCTATTGTACAGAATTTTTCCTTTTAATTGATACCCATATTGTTATTCTACAATGCCCCGAATCTTTTGAATTTTTGAATAATTTTTTTATTCAATCATATTCTAGAAATTTCAAAGTCCTTTAAAAACCATCCTAACGTCAGAGAGAAAAATTAAAAACGCAGTTTTACTATATTCGGCCTCCAGTTTTGTGAATATATTAGGGGTATTGTCGAAGTCTTGCACGATGCACGAAATGCAAAAATACTATTCCAAATTTCGAAGAGTACGAGAGCACCCCATTGCAAAGTGGTAGCATGCATGGGTAGCAAGCAGCGAAATTATGTATCAAATACAATAACAAGAGACAGCAAAAAAAATGAAGTGAGCGAGATGAGAGGAATGAGAGAAATATGTCGCAATTCCAACAACAAAACAACTAGCACAGGATCGCATTTATTTTGCTATGCTATTTTGCAAAATATATACATGCGTTTCGACGTTGCATCTTTTGCAGCAATAGGAAATGTCGTTTCCCATGTACTTTGTTGTTGTGTGTTTGCAAGTTATGCAATCCATGCAATCCGTGCTACGTGCAATGGCTTTGCAAGATTTGGAGAATACCCCTATTGATTTTTTCGTGTGTAAAATTGACTGTCGCACGGTGTAATCTAATCAAGGAATACAACATTCATTAAATAATCTACACAAAAACCAAATTTAATTCGTAGTCCCATATATGTCTTTATTATAAGGTTAATGCCGCCCGGCAATTATCTTTTTATGTTAGAAGTATTTTATTAAAACATACAGCTACCTACACACATACGTACATATAAATATATACGTGCATTGATATGCAAATATCCAAAGAAAAACAAATTTAAATTGATATGCCCATATTTTTGCACTCGTTTTCAAAACAATCAAACCCGTTCACAGCTGTTTAAAGAATTCATTTGATAAAAGCTAACCAATTTATTAAAATTAAAAGTAAATAAATAATCCAGAACGCAAAAACATGCACACAGCTGCATACTATTTTCGCAACATTTATGTAATTGATGCTCTAAGTCTTTCAAACGATTTTAAATTTTATCTGTTACTAATGCTGTAGGTTAGTCTGATTAGTGCTAATCATTTTGCAAATTATTTGCAATATGTACTACTCCTAAGTTTACTACCCCGAAGTTCAAATTTTTAAAAGTATTTGCTAAGCCATTTAATTTCATGAAATGTGAAAAGCCTAGTAATTTCCATTGCAAATAAAATTTTAAAGTTCAAAAAACCCAACAACAGAATTGTTTGACACAAAACAGTTAATTGATTTGTCAATACAAATCTAAATTTATAGCACAACGAATGGTAAATAATGCAGATACATACATTCATATGTATATTTGTTGAGTACTTTATAAGTAAATCAAGCAAAACCTAGGCATTTAATAGCTATTCCCCAAATACCGTTTTTAATGTATATACATATCGTTACCTTAACATATGTAGAGAGAAAGGCCCTATCTTACGTCGTCACTGAAATACTAAAAGCCGAAACTAATTAAAATTCAAAATTAAAGTCTCCACATTGTTTCATGCAATTAAATTTTTTAGTCAGTTACGCAATTTTTGCATTTCGGTGACGATATGAAAGAGAGCATTTCTATATTAAGGTAACGATATGTAGACCAAATAAATAAATAAATAAATATGTAAGTACATATGGAGCCATAGAGTTCAAAACTGTAATATATAATTAAAAAAACTTTCGTGATCAACCTACACCACTTCATTCATACTGTTCAATGATTTTCTGAGAAATAACTGTAAAGAGTCATATGTATGCATACAGAGAGCTTAAAATATAATCCAATGCTTTTGATTTTAAATGCGCTTTTTTCAACGTGGTCTAGCTTACGAATAACTTTGAATTAAGTCGATATATAATATATTGAAGTCGGAGCAATGTAGTTATAAAATTGATTTGGTATTATAATTTGCTTCGGAAAGGAGAACCGAATCTTCTTTGCATGCAGCTTAAGGGAATATATGTATGTATGATTGTACATGGGTGAGATTGGTCTATCTTGTTCACAAGGATGGAGTATGCTAATTTGTGTTTTCTCATTGAATCATATCAGTACGATTAACGGGACATATGTATGTATGTATGTTCAAATATATGTATGTAAATGTTTATCTATGTACATATACATTTATACACTAGCATGGAAATTTATATTCGATAAATGCGCATACAATGAATTAATGCATATACTATACTATACAGATATACATACATATTTGCAAAGAATCTTAAGCACCAGCAATTTTTAATCAACAAAGGAGAATGTGCAATAAACACTTGACAAATAACTAAATACTTTATAGACACTATGTAGACACGTACATACGTACACAAAAGTGTAACACATAAATAATGCAATGAAAATATTCAATGTCAAGTAGGATTTTACTTTTATTATTATTTTGAAAGCTCCAAATGCCTGGCAATGTGATTGAAAAATTCCGCTTCCAATATTTGAGACAACAGCAAACGAGCAACGCAAAAATAATGTATGTATGTGCAATGTATGTACTACATAAATAAGTACATATATGCATTAGGGTGGTCCAAAAATAATAATTCCAAGTTAGGCTAAAGGCCACATTCCAAAAATTTTTCTCTTGCCGAAAGAGTTTCTGGCACCAAACTTTACGTTTCTAAGCATAAAGTTAGAGGATGCCTATTAAAATGTCTATATTTTACTCTAGAATTATATTGTCCATATATTAACCAAACATTTGGTTAAAATTAGCTGAAAAAATATTACCAGCTTCAGTTGTCATGGCAACACTAGCTTTTTATAAACAAACATCAATATTTTTGTCAGTCTCAAAGGGATGCAGTGGCCATTTCAAGGTCATTGAGCACCCTGTATTGGGTACAGGAGAAAATTGAAAGTCTGTATAGATATTACAAATACCAAAAGGAAGAAACTAACTTTTCTATGATGACATTTTTTCCCCCGTACAAAATTTGGAGCACTCTAATGTCCATACTAGGGATGTTAATTTTTTCGATTTTTCACGATCCCGGGATTTTCGGGATCTCATTTATTCA
>NW_023458556.1:46571237-46572386 GCF_013731165.1 Rhagoletis pomonella | reverse complement strand
GGGGGTAACATTGCTCTCTTACTGCTTTCCAACGCCTGTTTGTATGCTTGTCATTTCACCAACGAGGTCATTGCTTCAGCCACAAAGTTCTTTAGTGAAAAGTAAGAAAATAATACCCAAAAAAAGTTTGTAGGTTTTTCATTACAGATAAAAGTTTTTATGCCCGAGCGCACTTGTGCACAAGGGTTTATTAATTTTGTTCACATAACGGTTGTTTGTAACAGCCAAAACGATTCGAGATAGCTATAGACAAATGCTCAGAATGAATAGAGAAGTCGATTAAGCCATGTCTGTCTGTCCGTCTGTCCGTCCGTCCGTGAACACGATAGCTCGAGTAAAAATTTAAATATCTCAACGAAATTCGGTAGGTAGGTTGGTATTAAAAATGGGCGAAATCGGACTGTAACCACGCCCACTTCCCATATAGCGATATTTTCGAAAAATGCAAAACTACGATATTTCAGTAAATATTGGATCCAAATTGTTGAAAATTAGTATGTGAAGTCGAATTTTGGTACAAAAATTGTGGTGGAAAATGAAGCGGTAATAACTTCTACTTTGCTCACAAGCGCAAAAAATGTTTCCACCTCGGACGAATCATCTTGGAAATTCACTGGACTTAAGTCCGATTAAACACTTATAGGGGGAAACTAAATTGGAGCCAGCTCTGTGTAAGCCAAGAGTAGATAGCATTAAAAAAACTTACTAGGACGAACTTTTGCAAAATCCAGTTTCGTCAATTTCCGACGGAATAAAATTCGGTACTTCAGCTGGATATGGATCAACTTCTGGCAATAATTACTTTAAGTTCAATTTAAGATATTACAATCAGTTTTATAAAAATTAGGAAAATGATTTGAAAATATTCCAGCGCACATCAATGAAACATATTTGCCCAAAAATTGTGGGTGTTCACACTAGCCGGGTTATCAGATTATCAGATTAAAAATTATTATTCTGTGGTGTATTTTAGTGTTGCAAACTGAAGAAAAAAAATAACAACCACATAACCAGACCACCTGAACACCAGCCAGTTGTGAACACCCGCATTGTATTTTTTTTTTATTTATTTTATAAAAAAAAAACAAATCTGTTATCCTAAATGGACTAGATTTCACAGCATAATGCCCTAATCTGTATATTAATACG
>NW_023458556.1:46568104-46571137 GCF_013731165.1 Rhagoletis pomonella | reverse complement strand
ATGGACTAGATTTCACAGCATAATGCCCTAATCTGTATATTAATACGTTAACATAAATTTTGTCTCCGTTCGTTTGGCGATTCTACCGAATCGATTTCACCGATATTGTTATCGGTGTATTTATCCACAGTGTTATCGATACAATAATCGGCACATGACATGCGATCACAATCACATGATATGATATTGCATCACATGACATTACGTCCCTTGATATGGCATCACATAATATGATATCACACACATCACATTGTTTGACATCAACTGGCATGACATCATATGACATGACCTCACATGATATGACATCACAGGACATGGCATCACATGATATGACGTCATGTTACATGATATGACAGCACATAACATGACATCACATCATATAACATCTTATCACGTCATCGCAAGAGAGATTAAAACAAAGATGAATACCAATTTAATAAATAAATTTGTCGAGTTATCTATGTTTGTTGAGTTATCGCAACGTGTAGAATTATTCAGATTGATCAATGTAAATTTATAGACACAGAAAATTAGATGGCGAAATTTACGGATGATTATGCAGCTAAAAAAAAGTTTGGGATCAGTGAAATTTGTCAAGTTAATGAAATTTATCAAGTTATCGTTATTAATTGCATTATCAATATTTACGGAGTTAACAGAATTTATCGAGTTCTTTGAAATTATCGAATTACCGGTATTTATTAATTTACTGAAATTGGTCTATTTATCGAATCGAAGTTTATGGAATTTACAAAATATATCGAATTATCGATATTTATGGTTATATAAGTTTACCGAGTTATCACTGCTTATCGAATTTTATCGTGCTACCAGAGAAATTGGTCGATAGCTTTCGAAAAATATGGAGCTATTAAAATTAACCGAGTTATCGAAATTTATAAGGTATCCAAAGTTTATCGAGTTATCGATTTATATGGAGATATATGCATATTGGAGTTATCCAAAATTATCAATTTCTAGAAACGCAGAGTTATCGAAATTTATCGAAATTAGTCGAGATATCGAAATTCGTTAAGATAAGGGATTTTAGTGTTTAGTGAAGGAGAATTTCCGGTAAGTAATTTAGTTCTATATACATATGTAATGACGTGCTCAGTTAGAAAACCTCTCCAAGGGTCTTGAAAAACTAGAAGAACGGTCGAATTTCGACATGCTAAATTCAACAAGTTGGGCGCAGTAGGAACTGTAAATATCAGGGATGGAAAATAGGTATAATTTTTTAAATTACTATAAAAAAATCAACATGTTGTAAGTGTGATAAAATAATTCTAGCTATACAAACTCACATATTTGTATGTATTCGTACGTCCTACACCCAGAAAAAGGTTTAGTTATAATAACCAAGATTTGGTTATAGTGTACAAGTGGCATAGTTGGATATGGCGAAATAAATATATAGTTCACGAAAGTCTGCAATTTACTTAAGACTTCTAGTTGGGACAAATGTATATTTGTTAATAATTACAAAACGACTACCTTGATTGGACAATATTGTTAGTTGAATAAAATCATTGTTGAGCAAATATAAACAATGCTTTGGTTGATACAAGTTTTCAATTAATTTTGTGAACTTGCCGTAAACTTGAATCAGCTAACCGTTTATTATTGGGAAAAAAGTTTCAGTTTGACACAAATAAAAATTTACTCGATGTTTGTTGTGTTTACTTTCTTCTTTTATTTGCATATATTAAGCATAAAAATACGTTTATATTTACATAAGTTAGTTACTAAAGTAAATAATACATATGTATATGGTGGTAAGAATTTCCTAAAAAACAACGATGAAACAGGAACAGTCGTGCGAAAACCCAGGTCAATATCTGCTGGAAGTATACTGCTTTGCTTTTTCCTTAGCTAAATAGACACTTTCAAATTATAATTCACATGAATTATATATCCACTGAAAAACCCCGGTTGGCATCAAACTTTATATTTTTAATTAAACTTCAAACTATGCGCGCACTGAAACAACCCGCGATGATAGCAAAACTGAAACTGTGACAAACAAGTATGGGCATGTCATAGCACACATGGCGCAGCGATCGACATGCCATAGCTTACTGAGCGCTCTGGGACCACATGCGTGTTTCAGCCATATACGAACAGCGGTAGCGGAGCAATGATTTCCACGCACAATGCAATGGTCGGCATACTAGCGCATTCAAACGATTCAATAAGTGGGACTGTGTGCATTGCTCAGCTGGCGCTCTTCGTATGTGCTCAGAGAGCGCTCAGCATTCTTTAGGGGTGGCTCACAAGCATGAATATGTTCCACTCTCAAACCAAATCGTGGTTGCCTCAACTAAGATTTGGTAACTATGACTAAACCACGTGTTGAAAGAAAGCTTATCTGCATTAGCAGAGCTTAATAACATCCTTTTATGAACCATACGTTAAGTTGAATGGAATTTGTAGAAATATGCTTCAAAGAAATATTTATTAGTATTAACCAAACCCTTCAACTAAATTAACGATTTGTTACAACCTAGATGAATATTAGAAGCTTTAATATATTTAGTTATAATTACCAATCGATGGTAATAGTTCCCAATCCTTGGTAACAGTTCCCAAATATTGTCAAAATTCGGGAACTAAATATCTTTAGTTGTCGAAACTAATCCTTTTTCTCAGTGTACTGTAACATAGATACAATGATTTTTATTATTCCAGTTTAGCCAATCAAAACTTAAAATAATAACACAGGCCAACAAAAATGGAAAAAAAATTTGGTGCGGCAAATGTTAAAGCTACTTTCGACAGACTTTTTTATGCTGATTACGAATTCGATTAATTACAATTTTGAATAATCAATAAATCGATTTTTTTTGTGATCGAAAAAATCGTATTGAGCTTGGGCTGTTTTTAATGAAAAAAAGTGTCCTACCGTAACATACATACAATGATTTTTATTATTCCAGTTTAGCCAATCAAAATTTAAAATAATAACACAGGCCAACAAAAATGGAAAAAAATTTGGTGCGGCAAATGTTAAAGCTACTTTCGACAGACTTT
>NW_023458556.1:46557156-46568004 GCF_013731165.1 Rhagoletis pomonella | reverse complement strand
ATGGACTAGATTTCACAGCATAATGCCCTAATCTGTATATTAATACGCTAACATAAATTTTGTCTCCGTTCGTTTGGCGATTCTACCGAATCGATTTCACCGATATTGTTATCGGTGTATTTATCCACAGTGTTATCGATACAATAATCGGCACATGACATGCGATCACATCACATTTAATCACATGATATGATATTGCATCACATGACATTACGTCCCTTGCTATGACATCACATAATATGATATCACATAACATGATATCATATGACATTATTTGACATCAACTGGCATGACATCATATGACATGACCTCACATGATATGACATCACAGGACATGGCATCACATGATATTACGTCATATTACATGACATCACATGATATGACAACACATGACATTACATCACATCATATAACATCCTATCACGTCATCTCAAGAGAGATAAAAACAAAGATTAATACCAATTTAATAAATAAATTTGTCGAGTTATCTATTTTTATTGAGTTATCGCACCGTGTAGTATTATTAAAATTGATCAATGTCAATTTATGGACACAGAAAATTAGATGGCGAAATTTACGGATAGTTATGCAGCTAAAAAAAAGTTTGGGATCAGCGAAATTTGTCAAGTTAATGAAATTTATCAAGTTATCGATATTAATTACATTATCAATATTTACGGAGTTAACAGAATTTATCGAGTTCTTTGAAATTATCGAATTACCGGTATTTATTAATTTACTGAAATTGGTCTATTTATCGAATCGAAGTTTATGGAATTTACAAAATATATCGAATTATCGATATTTATGGTTATATAAGTTTACCGAGTTATCACTGCTTATCGAATTTTATCGTGCTACCAGAGAAATCGGTCGATAGCTTTCGAAAAATATGGAGCTATTAAAATTAACCGAGTTATCGAAATTTATAAGGTATCCAAAGTTTATCGGAGATTTAAAGGAGATTTTCCGGTAAGTAATTTTGTTCTATATACATATGTAATGACGTGATCACTTAGAAAACCTCTCCAAGGGTCTTAAAAAACTAGAAGAACGGTCGAAAATATATATGTAAATATCAGGGATGGAAAATAGTTATAATTTTTTAAATTACTATAAAAAAATCAACATGTAAGTGTGATAAAATAATTCCAGCTATACAAACTCACATATTTGTATGTATTCGTACGTCCTACTGTAACATACATACAATGATTTTTATTATTCCAGTTTAGCCAATCAAAATTTAAAATAATAACACAGGCCAACAAAAATGGAAAAAAATTTGGTGCGGCAAATGTTAAAGCTACTTTCGACAGACTTTTTTATGCTGATTACGAATTCGATTAATTACAATTTTGAATAATCAATAAATCGCACAGCACTAATTTTTTGTGATCGACAATTTTTTATTGAGTTTTTAACGAAAAAAAGTGTATAAAAACAACAATAATTTACACTTAGGTAGAAGTTAAAGGTGCTTTCGGAGATCACCACATCTCCTGCTCAAACTTCTTCATCGCCGTCACTGGGATATGAACCATCGACTTCGTATTACAAAGCCAGTGCTTTACCCACTGAGCTAAGTTCGCCACGTAAACTGTTGTTACTTTATCCACTTCTTCATGTTGTAAGAGTGGTATACAAGCATTGGTTTGACAAGAATCTTGGAGGAATGGAGGATCTTTTCTTGTTCCTGTACATCAAGGATAACTTTAAGGGACACCGATCTTCATTGCTAAAAGAAGGTGTTAACGCGTTCAAAAACTATGCTTTTGAGGTACCGACATCAATGTCTAACCAAATTGTTTGAGCTGCAGAATATCATGATTAGTTTCTCGTTTTTGGCCGTCTTATTACAACTTTTAGAATAATTTTGAGCTTCAGGCTAATAAATAAAGTGTTGAAATTCATATTTAATAATCCGCCTGAAGCTTAAAGAATATCTTGAAGACCATTAAAACAATTTGAACGACAAAATTTATTTGGTTTCTTAGGTATTGTAAGGACTTATTTGGTGCCCCTTGTGTATAAAAAAATATGATGAGTACCAGCTTAAGTGATAAAAAAGTGCACACATACATACATATGTACATACATATGCGCATATCTCATCTAACTTTTCTCGTAAACACATTTACATTCTGTACAACAACACAGCAGCAGCGGCAGCAAAAAGGCAGACAGCTGTGAGTAAAAGGCATAAAATTGCGTCTATTGTATGTAATAGCTGAAGCCTATCTAGTGGATTTTCCGACAAACATACAGACAAGCCAGCAAGCAGACAGCCGGAAAATTCTCCGACAACAGGCTATTGTGCAATATGTGTTTTTTCTGACTGTGTAGGCCTTGGGAATTTAATAAATTCACTTTTATTGTATTTGCCAAACACTTCTGCAGCCTTGTGCACAGATGTGCACATGGATGTACATATGTAGGTGTACCAGTGTGTGGATGTACGAGCATTTACTTAGATACTATAAGCTGTTGATGCTCCAAAATCGATGACAAACTTGTAAGTACATAGATGAGCACTTTGTTAGTGCCTCACATTTTATAGTAATGTATGTACTAGGGATGTTAATCCCGGGACCCCGGTACTTGTTGAGTCCCGAAAATAACGGGATTGTTTGCCTAGAATCCCAAGATTTTCGGGGTTTGTAATTTGCACTGGTGGCGATAATAGAAACGCCTTATGTTGGCCAATTTTCGCCAAATGTATTTCCTTTCAATTTCAATTTTAATTTTACACACAAAAAAATCTACTTATATAGTTATTCACGACACCATGGGCCAAATACATATATGCAGTAAATTTGCGTTTATATTTTTTTTCTCTGACGTCAGGATTTTTTAAAAGGACTTCGAAGTTTTAATAATATGAATAATTCAAATAATGATTTAAAAAATTCAGTACAATGTACTTCGAAGTCGAACAGTATGGGTATCAAATTAAAGAGAAAATTCTGTAAAGAAAAGCAGATTAAATTTTTTGGTGCATAAGGACTGGTAGGTATTGAAAATGTCCTTTTAAAATTTTATCCTTGAATATCCTTGCAATTTAGCAATGTTCATTCTAAAAAAATTATATGTTAAGGTCGACAACATTCTCGAATATCGTCTTTCTAACTTTATTAGCTTAAAAAATACAATTGATTAAAAAGTTATTTTCAATACCTATTCGTCCTTGTAAACCCAACAAATTCAATTGAATTAAATGAAGTTAAATATTTTTTATTCTACAGAATTTTCTCTCTTATTTGGTACCGATACTTTTATTCTACATTGCACTGAATTTTTTATAGAATTTCTGGAATTAAGCAAATCATAAAGTCCGTTTAAAAAAATCCTAAAACTAAAGACGCGGTTTTACTATATTTGGTCCATCATTTCGTGAGTATATTAATTGCTTCGTGTGTTTTGAAATGCTTTCGTTTCAACCTGTTGCAAACTTTTTAGTCAGCATTTTTAGAAAAATTTTAGGTACGCAGTTTTATAGCCCATTAAATTACAAGAGGAAAAAGTGCAAGTTGCCAATGGCTAAAAATACCGTTGATTTTTTATATTTATTTTTTTGCTGGCATGCATCGTATAAAATCCCAAATATTAACGGTATTTTGCAGCTGCTTGAAACTTGCACTTTATCTTACTATAATTTAATGGGCTATAAAACTGCGTACCTAAAATTTTTCTAAAAATGAGGAATGAAAAGTTAAAAATTTTGGTTAATATGTTTTTCATTTTTATAATTTTTGTACAAATTGTGAAATGCACATTTATATGCAGTTAATTACATGTAAAATAGGGTAGACTTTTATAAAAAAATGTATGTAAATATTAGAATACTAATGCAATTTTTTCGTTTTAAGTTGTTGAAAAACAACACGTGTCTAAACCCGGGAGTAATCCCGGCATCCCGTGATTGAATAAATGAGATCCCGAAAATCCCGGGATCGTGAAAAATCGAAAAAATTAACATCCCTAGTATGGACATTAGAGTGCTCCAAATTTTGTACGGGGGAAAAAAATGTCATCATAGAAAAGTTAGTTTCTTCCTTTTGGTATTTGTAATATCTATACAGACTTTCAATTTTCTCCTGTACCCAATACAGGGTGCTCAATGACCTTGAAATGGCCACTGCATCCCTTTGAGACTGACAAAAATATTGATGTTTGTTTATAAAAAGCTAGTGTTGCCATGACAACTGAAGCTGGTAATATTTTTTCAGCTAATTTTAACCAAATGTTTGGTTAATATATGGACAATATAATTCTAGAGTAAAATATAGACATTTTAATAGGCATCCTCTAACTTTATGCTTAGAAACGTAAAGTTTGGTGCCAGAAACTCTTTCGGCAAGAGAAAAATTTTTGGAATGTGGCCTTTAGCCTAACTTGGAATTATTATTTTTGGACCACCCTAATGCATATATGTACTTATTTATGTAGTACATACATTGCACATACATACATTATTTTTGCGTTGCTCGTTTGCTGTTGTCTCAAATATTGGAAGCGGAATTTTTCAATCACATTGCCAGGCATTTGGAGCTTTCAAAATAATAATAAAAATAAAATCCTACTTGACATTGAATATTTTCATTGCATTATTTATGTGTTACACTTTTGTATACGTATGTACGTGTCTACATAGTGTCTATAAAGTATTTAGTTATTTGTCAAGTGTTTATTGCACATTCTCCTTTGTTGATTAAAAATTGCTGGTGCTTAAGATTCTTTGCAAATATGTATGTATTTCTGTATAGTATAGTATATGCATTAATTCATTGTATGCGCATTTATCGAATATAAATTTCCATGCTAGTGTATAAATGTATATGTACATTGTACATAGATAAACATTTACACACATATATTTGAACATACATACATACATATGTCTCGTTAATCGTACTGATATGATTCAATGAGAAAACACAAATTAGCATACTCCATCCTTGTAAACAAGATAGACCAATCTCACCCATGTACAATCATACATACATATAAATATTCCCTTAAGCTGCATGCAAAGAAGATTCGGTTCTCCTTTCCGAAGCGAATTATAATACCAAATCAATTTTATAACTACATTGCTCCGACTTCAATATATTGTACATATATCGACTTAATTCAACGTTATTCGTAAGCTAGATCACGTTGAAAGAAGCGCATTTTAATCGCAAAACTTGCACATATTTAAAAAAAAAACAAAAAAAATCTGGCAACGTGTTAAAAATTTTCCGGTTTTGTTGGCAGGCACAAAAAACCGTAACTAACTATAAAACTTTATTGCATGAAACAATGTAGGGATTCATAATTCGAGAAAATGCATCATAATCAATCAAAAAGTTAATTTTGAATTTTAATTAGTTACGGTTTTTTTTTTATTTCAGTGACGATGTGAGATAGGGCATTATAAGTATATACATTAAAAACGGTATTTGGGGAATACCTATTAAATGCCTAGGTTTTGCTTGATTTACTTATAAAGTACTCAACAAATATACATATGAATGTATGTATCTGCATTATTTACCATTCGTTGTGCTATAAATTTAGATTTGTATTGACAAATCAATTAACTGTTTTGTGTCAAACAATTCTGTTGTTGGGTTTTTCGAACTTTAAAATTTTATTTGCAATGGAAATTACTAGGCTTTTCACATTTCATGAAATTAATGGCTTAGCAAATACTTTTAAAAATTTGAACTTCGGGGTAGTAAACTTAGGAGTAGTACATATTGCAAATAATTTGCAAAATGATTAGCACTAATCAGACTAACCTACAGCATTAGTAACAGATAAAATTTAAAATCGTTTGAAAGACTTAGAGCATCAATTGCATAAATGTTG
Organism: Rhagoletis pomonella; assembly: GCF_013731165.1. Taxonomy (NCBI): domain Eukaryota; kingdom Metazoa; phylum Arthropoda; class Insecta; order Diptera; family Tephritidae; genus Rhagoletis; species Rhagoletis pomonella. Next base: position 46,562,148 of record NW_023458556.1, on the reverse strand, counting down.
CGAAAATAGTATGCAGCTGTGTGCATGTTTTTGCGTTCTGGATTTTTTATTTACTTTTAATTTTAATAAATTGGTTAGCTTTTATCAAATGAATTCTTTAAACAGCTGTGAACGGGTTTGATTGTTTTGAAAACGAGTGCAAAAATATGGGCATATCAATTTAAATTTGTTTTTCTTTGGATATTTGCATATCAATGCACGTATATATTTATATGTACGTATGTGTGTAGGTAGCTGTATGTTTTAATAAAATACTTCTAACATAAAAAGATAATTGCCGGGCGGCATTAACCTTATAATAAAGACATATATGGGACTACGAATTAAATTTGGTTTTTGTGTAGATTATTTAATGAATGTTGTATTCCTTGATTAGATTACACCGTGCGACAGTCAATTTTACACACGAAAAAATCAATAGGGGTATTCTCCAAATCTTGCAAAGCCATTGCACGTAGCACGGATTGCATGCATTGCATAACTTGCAAACACACAACAACAAGGTACATGGGAAACGACATTTCATAGCGAAATAAATGCGATCCTGTGCTAGTTGTTTTGTTGTTGGAATTGCTACATATTTCTCTCATTCCTCTCATCTCGCTCACTTAATTTTTTTTTGCTGTCTCTTGTTATTGTATTTGATACATAATTTCGCTGCTTGCTACCCATGCATGCTACCACTTTGCAATGGGGTGCTCTCGTACTCTTCGAAATTTGGTATAGTATTTTTGCATTTCGTGCAATCCGTGCATCGTGCAAGACTTCGACAATACCCCTAATATATTCACAAAACTGGAGGCCGAATATAGTAAAACTGCGTTTTTAATTTTTCTCTCTGACGTTAGGATGGGTTTTAAAGGACTTTGAAATTTCTAGAATATGATTGAATAAAAAAATTATTCAAAAATTCAAAAGATGCGGGGCATTGTAGAATAAAAATATGGGTATCAATTAAAAGGAAAACTTCTGTAGAATACAAAAAAAAATTTTTTGGGTGCACCAGGACGAATATGTGTTGAAAATGTCCTTTTAAAAGTTTATCCTTGAATATCCTTGGAAGTTTCCAATATTTATTTTTGAAAAAAATATACCTGCATAATTGAGTTTGCCCTCCAAATGTCTGAAGGCTTCTTCTCACTATGCCAAATTCAATGTCATTTGTCGTCAAATAAGTGAAAACACATTGCCAAATGGGACTAAAAAATATATATGTATATTAGATGCCTTATTTTCTCCATACTTTTGATAAAGTCACCAGCGTCATCTAGCGAGTTGAAAGAAATTTATAAACTCACGGGGGCATAAAGTAAACTACTTGGCAAATCTCAATCGGATAAGCCATTGGTACCCTGAAAAATGCACATAAAATTCAGACACATTTCAGACATTGTCCCCGGAAAAAGATCTTGAGGATTAAGATCTAACTTTACTGAACTATTATTATTTTTCAACACAATTCTGGCTACTTTTGGTCACCGTAGATTACAGCTGCTAAATACCTAATGTGCATTAAAATACTAATACAAGAAGAGTGCGCTTTTACTCCACTGAAAATTCAATAATATTTGTTCTAACAGAAATTTCTGTTTTATTAAGTATATCCGTAATAAGATATGTATTCTCTCTCATTAACAATAAAATTTAATCCTAATAAATTTTGCGGAAAACTTTCAACATTGAAATGCAATCCGAAACTGTAAACAAAAAAAATAAAAATTTGTACGTCATCAATGACCGCTATGTCGGCTACCAGCTAAAATTTAATTTCCCTTTATATTTTAAGAAAACGGTCCTAAAAGTTGTTATTATAGCTAATGCCAATACTTCAGTGCAAATGGACGCAGCATATGCATTTTGTATTGTTCTGGTCATAATGGCCATTTGTTTGATTTGTTTCCATTTTTCCTGCCAATTGATCCACATCGATTTAATCAAAAACGCATAGAACCATATCTGGCAGAAAATTACTGTTACTGACGCACGTCTGCTATTGGTGCTGACACTATTTCACACAAGTGCTGTCGTCATTATTGCTGTCACACCATTATCATTGCCATTTTTGTGGCAACATGTGTTGGTGACAATCAGAGATGTTAAAAATACTTGTAAAATAATATTTTAATACAAAATACAAACTATATTTAGAAAAAGTTTTCAAATAAAAAATACATATGTACATACATAGGTATTTTGAAAATACAAATATATTTGAAAATTATTCTGAGCTGACATGTACTTACATACATATATTCACTTGAAATGCAAAATGATCTTCTATTGATGGTATGACGAATAAGTATTTGCAAGTATTTAAAAAAAAATACACAATACAAATACTGCTTGAAAAAGAATTTAATTACAAGTACAAAATGCACTTGCAAAAAAGTGTTTAAGTACAAAATACAACGTATTTTTAACATCTCTGGTGACAATTTGCACAGCTATACGGTCATTTCAAGTAGTTGTGTTTTTTATTGTTTTTTTTTTGCTCTTGTTCTTCGCATAGCTCTTTTTCTAATACATACATACATATGTATGTATATAGTATTTATTTTTAAATTTATTCATTGATACAACTAAATAGGCACTCGATAATGTTGACACGTTATGTGAGAGCGCATATGGGTAACCCTGGTACCGAGGGGCATATGAATTCTATGTAATTTTTAATTTCTCTGTTAGTGTTTGGGTGAACAAGCATGCTTTTTTACTTGCTATCGATATTGAAGCTATTGGGTCGCTTTTAAATTTAAAGTGGGCACTGATTGACAGTGGACGTGGTAATGATGGCAGTACGAGCGATAAGGATATGTCACATGTATAAAAGCCCTTACATAATACATTTTTTATACAGTAAACGCATATGTATGTATTGTGCCTCTACATATGAAAATAAATCTCAAAGTTTAACTTCCTAGCCCATTTGCCTGTTATCAGCATGCATCCGTTCCTCTCAATTGCAGCTGTTGCTCAATTCTTGGCGAGCGTTGACATGCAAATCTATCAATGGTTGATAAGCTGATGAGTATTATTTACAAAAACAAATGAGCTCATTGCACATCAAAGCTGCATGACTGGGTTGGCTTGTGCATCATCCATTCGATTAATCACAAAATTAGCTCATGATTTGCCATATTTTTTTTGTATTTTCTCTTGTTATGGGCTATTTTATTGGCCATTAATTACAAACGTACAGGGTATTTCAACTAGTATAAGTAGCAATTATTTAGAAGACTTTTTTGTTTATTATATTAACCGCTGTAAATTTTTGAATTAAAGGAAAAATTACTGGGAAGCACAAAACTTAATCGATTTGAACCTGTGAACCTGTAGGAAGATCTGTCAGGTTTAGGGTTTTGAAAAATAATAGGGACACAAAATGTTGACCTATTTTGCTTTCGTTTGTTTAATGTTTATTATTTTTTTTTATAAAAGTGTAGCTCCTTATTTAACAAAAACTGTATAAGTCTAAATTTCAAACATAGTAGAGCATTTAGAAAAACTCAACAAAAGTTTACAACCAGAAGAAACTTTTTATGAATAATTTTTAGAAAAATTCTAAGTATGCAGTTTTATAGCCTATTAAATTCTAGCTAAAAATGTGCAAGTTGGTGGTGTTTTTATTTTCTTCCATACAAAAAAAAAATTGTCGAACATACTTTGTATGGAAGAAAATGCGTGAAACCATCAGCAAACAAAATTATCAAAAACTAAGCTAAAACTTAATCGGCTATATAACTGCATACCTAGAATTTTTCCAAAAAATTAAAAAAAAAGTTTTTTGTAAAATTTTGTTGCATTTTTCTAATTTTTCTACAATGCTTGTTAGATATGAGCTGTTTTATAAGCAAATTAGAAACATTAAAAAAACAAAAGAAAAATAGCCAAAAGCGGTCAAAGGTCCAGTCCCCATTATTTTTCACATGGCTAGATATGTAGTCACACGGAATTAGCTACAGCTGAAGTCTGAAGACAAAATTTCGCGTAAAAACACCTTTTTTTTATAGAAAAATGATTAAAAGTGACAATTGCTTTTTAATTTTTTATTGATTGGCTTTAAGAGAGGGAGGAGTTAGAAAGTGAAAAATTTTGTTATTGCACAGAATTGGGCATGATTCGAATTTTGTCCTAAATCGACTTGAGCGGTTATTCCTATTCAGCATAGGTACTCTTATAAATACAATTGCCTTTGCGCAAAAAATTCATGCCACCAGCCTTAAGCTGCCTTTACATGAGGCGATTTTTTGACAGGCGATAATCGCATGCAAAAGTTGACTTGCTGTCTACTTTGAGGCATGCGATGTTTGAATCACTATTTACACGAGCGATTTTTCCAGAGCGATGTTGCATCGCCTGGAAAATCGCCTCATGTAAATCCAGCATTATAAAGATTGAAACCTCTTCGTTTACTCGCGGCTGGTGTACAAACATACGTATAATTTATGCAAATATATGTATGTACACATTTTTATATTGAAGCGTTGTTTAAGTTTTATGAGTGATGTGTGACAATCAAATAATTGATAAGAACGTCTTGGGAGAAATATGCTATAAGAAATGAAGACAAAACGATCAACCGATGAGTACAATTGTATGTGCATATATTGTAGTAGTATATATATACATATGGACGACAATTAGGCATCTGACTTTTTTTAAATTTAATATACCTGTGAGGAGGGATGAGGAATTATGAAAACCAAATAAATACATATAATTTTTTGTCAAAACTTCCCCGCAGAAACTCCGAAAAAAAGTTTGCGGTAAAAAACGTATGTAGTATACATATAAATACAGTGGCGGCAGAAATAATAGACTCGCCCTACTTTGAAGAGTTTTGGCTATTATTCCTTGGTTTATTTTATGTTTAATTATTTTTTATAAAAGCCTGGCTAGCTATACACCCCACCACGTAAATCCCCTTTTCAAACTTTATAAAAATTCGACAAATTTTCACCAAATTTTTAAACTTTTTATTCAGAATTTTTG
>NW_023458556.1:46555896-46557056 GCF_013731165.1 Rhagoletis pomonella | reverse complement strand
TTCTAATTTGGCATTCTAAGTGCAAAACATATAACACCGTGCGACAAAAACCAAAAACTTTTAAAACACACGAAAAAATCAATATATTCACAAAACTAGGAGCCAAGTCCAAGCTGCTTGCTAACTGTCGTAAGTTGCTGTGTTTTGGGCGGACACCAGATCGGAAGCTTCTACTTTTTTGTGAAAAGTACTAAGTCTGTCTGTATCTGGGTTCACATCAAGTCCCAACTTATTTGCGCAGTTGTAAATCTCTTCCACTGTACCCTCGAGCATTTATGTAGTTCGCTCATCGTTGTCGCATATTAGTCGCAATAACTCGTCACCAGCGTCATCTAGCGAGTTGAAAGAAATTTATAAACTCACGGGGGCATATAGGAAACAACTTGGCAAATCTCAATCGGATAAAATTCAGACACATTTCAGACATTGTCCCCGGAAAAAGATCTTGAGGATTAAGATCTAACTTGACTGAACTATTATTATTTTTCAACACAATTCTGGCTACTTTTGGTCACCGTAGATTACAGCTGCTAAGGCCCTAATGTGCATTAAAATACTAATACAAGAAGAGTGCGCTTTTACTCCACTGAAAATTCAATAATATTTGTTTTAACAGAAATTTCTGTTTTATTAAGTATATCCGTAATAAGATATGTATTCTCATTAATAATAAAATTTAATCTTAATAAATTTTGCGGAAAACTTTCAACATTGAAATGCAATCCTAAACTGTAAACAAAAAAAATAAAAATTTGTACGTCATCAATGACCGCTATGTCGGCTACCAGTTAAAATTTAATTTCCCTTTATATTTTAAGTTTAAACACATCGACGGCCTCTTATGTATATGCATGTGATCAACAAATTTTACCGACAGTCAAAGTATTCGTTAACATTAATAGGAAGAAAACGGCCTTAAAAGTTGATATTATAGCTAATGCCAATACTTCAGTGCAAATGGACGCAGCATATGCATTTTGTATTGTTCTGGTCATAATGGCCATTTGTTTGATTTGTTTCCATTTTTCCTGCCACTTGATCCACATCGATTTAATCAAAAACGCATAGAACCATATCTGGCAGAAAATTACTGTTACTGACGCACGTCTGCTGTTGGTGCTGACACTATTTCACACAAGTGCTGTCGTCATTATTGCTGT
>NW_023458556.1:46554732-46555796 GCF_013731165.1 Rhagoletis pomonella | reverse complement strand
TCGAACTACAGGGTAGGGACCTAGTTTCTTTAAGAGATGCTTGTGGCGAACATCGTAAATATTTATATCAGATTATTTGTTTGGAGGCATTTTTATATATAATACGTGCTTTCGATGACAAACTGATTCTAAGCTATATCGAAAACGTATCGATTTTATATGAAACACAATAACCACTATTATTATAATTAAGCTTACAGAATTCACTATTAAATACACTGAGAAACTCACAAGAAGAGATATTCTTTTGATTATAATTAAACATCCACTGAGAAATCGGTCTTTTGTTCGGGGTTGGCAACCCCCAAAAACTGGTGACCCCGACGTGTATAAACATCGGGTGCTATAAAGTCTCAGTATCGTTCGTTCCATGACATTTTTTTGCGATGTTCACCCCATACTCATGTTAAGTGTGACATAACAGTAAAGCATTCAAACCATCCACTATCAAGGCATGTGACTGATTTCCTGTGCTCGTATATACATACATACATATGTATGGATGTTTATGTACATGTGTACATTATGCATATGGCTTTTTTCTGAAATTAAATATACCTAAGAAGAGAGGATGAGGGATGATAAAAAACAAACAAAAAAACGTTTTTGTCAAAATTTATAAAAAAAAAATGTTTCGACGGAATTATGATTGCGATCAAAATTTTTTTTTTATCCCGTTGACTTGGAATTTTCCATATATCTATGTATAGGTTGTTTCTAATTGAATTTTCAGATATGGTACCAATAAAGCATATACATATATGTACATACATACATATTTCGAAATTTTCAAGTCAACGGGATGAAATAAACATAAAGTTAGAAATGCATTTTAGATCGCAGTAATATCGGTTCACATTGAATTTTCCATATATGTGCATACATACACTGGCGGCAGAATTAATAGACTCGTCGTACTTTTAAGAATTTTGGCTATATTTATTTAGTTTATTTTATCTTTAATATTTTCTTATAAAAGCCTAAGTATTTATGCAGCAAACATCATCCGCTTTTCAAACTTTGAACAAAAAGTATAAAAGCTCGACAAATTTTCACCAAATTTT
>NW_023458556.1:46553357-46554632 GCF_013731165.1 Rhagoletis pomonella | reverse complement strand
CAAATTTTTAAACTTTTTATTCAGAATTTTTGATTGTTGATTTGTGATTATTTTTTTCTTTGTTGACGATGCTAGGCATTCTCTTCGATATAAAAAAATTGTCGAGTACACTTTGTATGGAAAAAAATGCGTGACACCGTCAGCAAAAAAAATCTTGAAAATCAAAACTGCATACCAGAAATTAAGAAAAATAAAATCTGAATAAAAAGTTTGAAAATTTGGTGAAAATTTGTCGAGCTTTTATACTTTTTGTTCAAAGTTTGAAAAGCGGATGATGTTTGCTGCATAAATACCTAGGCTTTTATAAGAAAATATTAAAGATAAAATAAACTAAATAAATATAGCCAAAATTCTTAAAAGTACGACGAGTCTATTAGTTCTGCCGCCAGTGTATATATGTACATATATGGAATATTCAATGTGAACCGATATTACTGCGATCAAAAATGCATTTCTAACTTTATTTTTATTTCATTCCGTTGACTTGAAAATTTCCAAATATGTATGCACATATATGTATATGCTTTATTGGTACCATATCTGAAAATTCAATTAAAAACAACCTATACATAGATATATGGAATATTCCAAGTCAACGGGATAAAAAAAAAATTTGATCGCAATCATAATTCCGTCGAAACATTTTTTTTTATAAATTTTGAACAAAAAGTTTTTTTGTTTGTTTTTTATCATCCCTCATCCTCTCTTCTTAGGTATATTTAATTTCAGAAAAAAGCCATATGCATAATGTACACATGTACATAAACATCCATACATATGTATGTATGTATGTATATACGAGCACAGGAAATCAGTCACATGCCTTGATAGTGGATGGTTTGAATGCTTTACTGTTATGTCACACTTAACATGAGTATGGGGTGAACATCGCGAAAAAATGTCATGGAACAAACGATACTGAGACTTTATAGCACCCGATGTTTATACACGTCGGGGTCACCAGTTTTTGGGGGTTGCCAACCCCGAACAAAAGACCGATTTCTCAGTGGATGTTTAATTATAATCAAAAGAATATCTCTTCTTGTGAGTTTCTCAGTGTATTTAATAGTTAATTCTGTAAGCTTAATTATAATAATAGTGGTTATTGTGTTTCATATGAAATCGATACATTTTCGATATAGCTAAGAATCAGTTTGTCATCGAAAGCACGTATTATATATAAAAATGCCTCCAAACAAATAATCGGATATAAATATTTACGATGTTTGCCACAAGCATCTCTTAAAGAAACTAGGTCCCTACCCTGTAGTTCGA
>NW_023458556.1:46541723-46553257 GCF_013731165.1 Rhagoletis pomonella | reverse complement strand
GCCACAAGCATCTCTTAAAGAAACTAGGTCCCTACCCTGTAGTTCGATTTGAACGATTGGTACACTGAAATAAACCTTTCAAGCCGATTTCATTTGATGTTCGAGTCTCACTTTATTCCCTACGAATGCAGTTTATCCCCTTTCCATTATTGAAAACTTCGTAACCAATCCTTCGAATAGAAACGCCAAAATGGTAGAAAATAAAAAATTCTGTTATACAGCAACCAACCATTAGCTAAGATTAGTTAGAGCCGTCGTTAGGAAGAAAAATGTTATAACGGTTTTTATAGATAATTACATTATCTACACTTTCGTCTCAACTATTTTTGTGACAAACCTTACCGTTTTGCTAATAAATGCAAAAAATCAATTTATGATTGAATAAATTTTTTTCAGAGATGGGATCTATGGGGACTTTTTACATTTCATTCATAATGGTGTTCACAACACACGTACTAATTTTTATTCATTAGTGTTTTATACGTTTAAAGTTTACGACATACACCAATACGACAGTAATCAACCCTTTGTGAACTCCCTAAGTGTAACATTGAATGTCTAACTTACCGGGCTAACGGGAATGAAAACTTTTTGTAAATAAGTACTTGGTACTGAGCAACAGTTTCAAGTGCCTTACAAAGCCATTAAGCGCATATTTTCTTATCATTAATTGTACATTTCCAAATTATTAGTTTTATAATGGAAAATTTCAAACACCTTTTATATTTAATCAATGTTTATTGTTGTTTTTTATAAAACTAATATGCATTTTGAAGAGTCTCTGTATCATTTTATAGCTTTTGTCTTTTTTTGTTAATAAAATATGTACGTATTTATTATTCGCATTGCGATCATTACAAGGCGATTCAATGATTTTTTAAAGTGGTTATCAGCTGACTGTAATTTTTGTTAAATTTTACAAAACAGGTTGTGAAAGGTTAATAAAGTTTTTTGAGATATGTACTACATAAATTATGTCTTTCTGGCCTACTCCTTTTCGAGGGCCCAGACTCATCTGATTTTTTTAAGTTCGTTGACTTTTCAAGAACTACTTACATATTCAAATTGATAACACTGCACTAAATAAATACAATTAGTTACATAAAAGATACCTATCCTTTTTCCCAAAAGTACTTAAGCACTTTTTCCTTTTTATCTCAGTATCACAATCCTGATTTGAGCGTTTTTACTGTTCAGTCGATTTTGCAGACCTTCACCGACTTTGGTGGATGCCATGATATAAATATTTCCAGGTCAAACCGCTAGCACAATTCGTCGGCCATCATTTATTTTTTGAAGTTTGTCTACTTTATAAAATTGAAATTATGAAAGCAACTCAAATGCCAAATAAAAGTAAAACAAAAAACAAATGGATGAATATATTCAATTTTCTTTCATTTGACACTGAAAGTGAGAATGTATTTGTGAGACTGAAAATTTGAAAATATTTTTTGTTATGTTAGCAAACTTCAAAAATGTTTAGGCTGCCTCTCAGCGGTTTTACCCATGATAAAAACATAGCAAGGTATAACCGTTCTCTCAATTTGTCGGCCATGATTTTTTTTTGAAGTTTGCCAACATTTTAAAATCATATAAAAGTGAAAATAAAAAATTGAAATTGTTCGAAATTGTTGTTGCTTGAGATTGAAAATGAAAATGTGTGTGTGAGTTTGTGAGTAAATTTAAAAATTAAATTGTTTGGAAACGTCAAGAATCTTAAAAGTGACTCTCAGCGGTTCTACCTTACTATATTTTTATCATGGTTTTACCTTCAAATTTTTGTATCATGGGTGGATGCAACTTTTTCTTGGTTCTACGATAATAAACAAATTTTAGTTTTATTGGAGCAATAAATTCATAAATAAAATTTTCAGGTATTTCGATAATAAAGGCAAAAACTTAAGGGTAATTGTATAGAAGTGTTGTGTTAATGACTACAAATTTCCATAACGACCTTGGATCTATATCTGGATCACAAAAAATTTAGCAATGTAGGTTTGAATATAAAATAAATAAATTTTTAGGTTGCGAATGAAAAAACTTTTTACAAAAACGCAGACATTTTTCAGAAAGTTAGATAAATAAAGTACACTTAGGTCTCTTTTTATGAGGTTTTTTTTAAGCTGATTTAAATTTATGCGGTCTTTCAAACCACTTTTTCGTAGCGATTTTGCTTTTTTGAGAGTTATTATTACTTTTTTTCAGTGTGTAAGAGACAATGCTTTTGATAATTAATACGGCTTTGTGTTCTTACATAATTCATGTAAGTATTTATTGTGGTATTTTTGGTTTTTGGTTTGAATACAGATACAATTTTATTTATTTCATGAATGTTTCTGAGGAACGCATATACCGCATAAAAAAAGACCTAAGTGTATATCTACATTGTAATTTTATATATACTCAAAAGAATTTATGACACATTGAAAAGGCAAACACATTCATGCACACACCTATAGTAACTAAATGGCCAAGGAATAAAATTGTACACGCTTCAAAGCATTTGAAAGTATTTGTGTGATGTAAAACAACACTAACAAAACACTGTGCCCACAGAGAATACGATCAGTGTTTAGAGTTTTTAGTAATCACGTGCTGAGTGCATGGCACACGTTTGCTGTTTATTATTCGCTCGCTTTTACTGCCATCGGAAAAATACCAGTGCTTACATTGGAAAAATACAGAAATTCATAAAGTAAAGCAAAGAAAAAATCAAAACTACAAACAGACAAAATAAAAAAACAGCAGCTGAGATGCAGGATGACCTCAGCTGTTTAGTTGTCGAAACGGATGGATGCACCGCAGCAACGGAAAGTAAACAAATCAAAGAGGTGGCAATAGCAAGCAGTAAAAGATGGGGTCGCACAGACCAGTTTGATGCGTTTTTTTTCAAGTTTTTGTTTTGAGATGTAAAGCAACAAACAGAAAGGGGGAAATAAATAAAAAGAAATATAATGGATAAAGGTGCATACAGATCCACACTTTTTTTTGATGATGGTCGGCAGGTAGGAAGGAAAATATTTTTTAGCAGCTAAAGGTTTATTATTATTATTATTATTAAAGGTTTCGATGCATGCGCTAAAATTGTATTACTGCTGGGATTTTTTCGAGTCGTAAATAATAGGCGGATGCGCACTTAAACTAGTAAATTGACTCGTTATTGAATCACCATTAAGAAAAGGAGAGGTTAAAAGTGAAAGGCAAAAAGAAACGGTGACGCCTAGTGGGTTAGAAAGAATTAACACTCTGAGTATTTAAACCTTAAGCTTGCGAAAGCCGGCTAGTCGGGTAGCAGACGTTGGATGCGTCCTTGCGGCTTACTTCATTAATTTCGATCGAACAATGACCCGTAAGAACTCCCACCAGTAACAAGAGATATGACTTGTTCAGTTTCAGGAGCTCCCTTGACCGCCGACAGTTACCTCGTGGTCAGAAGGTCATAGCCATCTTGTCTGTTTTTTTATATCCATATTTGTAATCGTGCCAGCGAGGGTTAATGAAAAGAAAGGGGCGCAAAATATGTACATATGTATGTCGGAAAATATAACTTTGAAAATGTACAATTACAGTGATTCGAACAACTATTCACAAGATGATTTTTTTCTTTAATATTTCATAGCAATGTTTTTTAAGTAAAATTTTTTTATTGTGTGTTTTAACAAGGCCTGGGCGACGCCGACTGCGCAGTATCATCGGCGTAAAGTCGCGTGTTCGTATACACGAAGTTGATGGCAAAAATTAAGCGAAAATTAATCACTGTTTCTTACGCTCAATTACACTTTATTTTCGACTTCAACTTCGTTTATACGCACACGCGCCGAACGCGCGAACTTTTTAATTTGAATTTCTAGAAAATTTTTGGGTATGCAGTTTTAAAATTTTAATAAAATAAAGTGCAAGTCCAGTGCCTTCTCGAAGTCGCTGAACGTCGCTGTGCTGCACTCTGGCATGTTTTGCGCTTTTCCATAAGATTACATGCCATATTATAGCATTGCTTTTAGCAAGCCCTCTGACATCAACCTAAGCGTGATTTCAAAGCTGCTCAACTGCAGAAAAAACTATTTAGCTTAATAAGGCAATGTAAACTCATCCTAAATAATTTTGCCACGTCACGGACAAAAATATGAATATTTTCAAAACCAATGATAGGGTCAACTTTGGAAAAAACAAAATTACACAAAACAACGATCAAACCTTAAGTTCATTGACCTCAATTTCCGAGGTTTTAAATACATATACCCATAAGATCTCACTTAATATCACACTAGCGTTGCACCCTAATGCCAGTAAATTGAAGATCTCTAAAAATTACCAAAGCAAGTATTTGTAGGTGTCATAGAAAAATATAAAAAAGGGAACCGCATCTTCTTATTTGGTGCTGTAAAGCGATTTTGGCCGAGTTCAACAAGGCACACCTGTGCCGACTGACGCCAAGTGGGGACCGCTAGATTCGACCAAAAAAACTTCTCGAAACTGCCTTGCTAAAATCAGGGTGGATGGTGAACTTTTTTTCTTGAAAGGTGGTAAGGTCTAACTTACAGGGCCACTCCCTTTTGAGAAAAGTATTTTAATAGGTTAATAAAAAAGGAGAACAATAAAAACAGAAAGAACGCGTTATCATAATCAATGCTGATTCATTAGATAATTCCTTAAGAAAGGGCAGTTTCATTTGGATATATGTACATATTTGTCTGGATGTTATCCACACCACTTTAAATCTATTTTTAACAATACGACGACGTCATATCTGCTGACGTAGTATGCGCGTGGTTGTTCTTTAAGCATTTACCTGAAATATATATGTATGTACAAATGTAAAGGGTGTACATTAGGGTGGTCCAAATACAGCAAAGTCGGAATTGTAGTGCTCTCACCACCTGGAATTGTTCTATATCGAAAAAAAGTATACCCCCATTTTTTTATTTCAAAATCAAAAAATATTTAGAGGTCGCTCAAAGCGCCCAAAGTTTTCCATGTATTTTTATATGGGAAAAATAAATGTTTTCGTAGAAATGGTATAGAATTCTGGAAAGTCAATATTTTTCGATCGGAAAACTCTGGTTCTCTTCAGGAGACATTCAATAATATTACCTAATTATTTATTTAACCATTTCTTAATACTAACGATTTTTTATTGGTTGCCCCATTGCATTTTTCGGGGTTTATGTCGGCCGCTTTGGTGTATTGGTAAGCAGTGCGCGTTTCCACTTCGCAACGCCTGGGTTCAAGCCCTGGTCAAAGCAACATCGCAAAAAATATAGAAAAAGGCGCACGCCACAAATCGGAGGGGAAGCTCGGCCAAATACTAACATATGTGTAAGCGCCAATCTATTATTATTATTATTATTATTATTATGTGGGTTTTTACTTATAAATTATAATTGCAATTAAAAAATGGTTAAATAAACAATTGGGTATTATTATTGGGAATCTCCTGCAGAGTTTTCTGGTAGAAAAATATGGATTTTTAACTATTCTATACCATTTCTACGAAAAGTTGTTTTTTTCCCATATAAAATACATGGAGAACTTTGGGCGCTTTGAGCGAGCTCTAAATATTTTTTGATTTCAAAATAATAAAATAGGGGTATACTTTTTTTCGATATAGAACAATCCTAGGGGGTGAGAGCATACAAATTCCGACTATACTTTTTCACATGCATTTTTTGACCACCCTAATGTACATATTATGCATGTTCAATATATCCATACATATACAGGGTGTCCAAGAAGTACCCTGCCAAACTTGACGAGAAGATAGAGGGGGGCTGAGCTCCCTGATAAGCAAACATTTTTCAGGGAAAAGTGTCACCGTTTTTGAAATATTGATGTTTATTTTTTAATAAAAAAAATCGCCCTTTCATGTATTTTCTGTAACTGCATGTACAAACAAGGCAATACTTAGTAAATTTTTTTCTGTAAAACACTTCCTAATTACAAAAGTACATTATTAACTGCTCCTGATATTATTTTATGATACATAAAAATAAAAAAAAATAAAAAAAACCGGTACACTTTTACCTGAGTCATTTTTACATATCAGGCAGCTCACCACCGGACACGCTGTATATGTATGTAATCTGAAAAAATATGAGTCGAGTCTACTTACATTTACTAAACTGACGCCAAAGCAGGCCACCCAACCCCAACCGCCATCGGGAGCAACTTTACGTGTTTGCTTCATATTTGTCGCTGAAAAGATGTGTGCTTGTTTTATATAGTTGTTGTTTGTTTTTTTTTATTTACCGGTTTATTTTTATTTTGCGGTTTATTTGTATTTTTTTTTGTGTTTTCTTTATTACTTATATATTTTGGTATTTATATTGTGGTGGTTGGTTGGAGGTGGGAGGATATGTTGTTGTTCCTTGAGTTGGTTCGTGGCTTATTGTTGTAGTCAGCTGCTTTTGAGCCCTTTACTTTATACTTTTTTTTTTGCTTATTTGATGTTTCTTTGTTTTGTTTGGCACTTCGCTGTTTTTTTGTTTTATCGGTGGTAACTTTTTACTTGTTTTTGTTTTCTTATCCGTACTTATTACTTTTGTGTCGCGCTTTTAATCTAGAGTTCAACGTTGCTCTTTTGAAATTGAATACGCTTTTGTTTTGTTTCTTGTTGATGTAGCAAATCGGTTAGTAAACGAAATTATTTTGCGTTGTGAATTTTATGGGCACTTTTTGGCTGCGATTAGTTGGTGGTACGTTGGTACTATGGGACATTTAAGAGTATATATAAGCAAAAATAGCAAAAATACATAACTGCATATACAAGTGTATATGTACTATGGTAACTAGAAGTATTTTGCATTGCTTTTTCTACGATATTCCAAATGGTTTTCATGGTGAATAATTTTTTTGGGTTCTTTTTTACAAAAATATAGCTCATTCTACGACAAAAACCATGTAAGCCAAAATTAAGGAAAATGCCATAAATGTTCATCAAAAATGCAAACTTTTTAATCAAAAAATATTCCATGAAAAATATTTTGAATATCAATGCAAAATACTTCTGGCAGTCACTGCTTGTACATACATACATACATATCTATATATGTGACATCTGTCAGAGGGAAGTTTGGTATTTGTGGCCAAAGCATTGTTTTACTTCTTCACTTTGGAGTTTGGCAAATATTTAGTAGACATTTTTTTTGCTGGTACATTTGTAATGTATGTATGTATGTGCGTTTGTTTAACTGTAAAATATTAAAAATATAAAGAAAATATTTGAAAGTATTTGAAAGTATATCCGACATAAATATACATACATACGTATGAATATTAAAATGCACATTTACTTATTACAATTTTAATATTTTTAGAGAAAATCTTTGCTGCAATGCTTTTTTATAAGCAAATTTCCATTGTACTTTCTATTGATTTGCTTTTCGATTTTATTGTTGATTTGCTTCTCTTAGATTCCATTGCTAAATCACTGAAATGTTTTATTTATTTGATGACTTGCTGATTACAGCTTTTGACGTTTTCACGTGTTTTGCGGGCGTGCATCAATTTCGCTATTCAACACTTATTGGCAGCGCTTATTTCCGGTACGTTTTCACAAAACAGATTGAAAGTGGCAGATGCCTGCTCGAGTATTGCTGTTTTCAGCTAGCCCTGCATACGGTTGTTATTGTAAATGGAAAAATTTTTTTTTTTCAGTTCATCAGATAGTGAACTTCGGTCTGATTTATGATTTATTTTTATTGTATTTATTTATTTTTGTTAATAAATAAAGCAACCTTCAATGGAGATTTCTTAAATAAACTGTAAAAGTGTTTATTTATTTATTTTATTTATATACGAATTAATGAGCCCTGTCATTGTTTAACGCCCTTGATAACGTTGCGAAAGTCTTGTTTAGCGAACAAAAGCATTGTGAAAAAGCTTGTAAAAATTGTTGAGCCAAATATCGTTTTTTTTTTCGCCAGAGCGGAAATTAATATCGTCCGTGATACTGCAAACCGTTCTATGTCACTTATTACCTCTGGAGCTTAATTGATCTGTTATCTGTATCTGATCACTTCTGGCACCCGTCCATCTTTATCAGCCAACGGTAGACAGTTTTGTCATTCGTTTATTAGGGTGTACCGATTTACAGATGCATTCCGGTGCACGTAAGAGTCCATATATGTAAGTGTCAAGGGTACTAATATGTAAACGTAGACCGATGATATATCGATGGCTAGAAAGCACTATATCTTAACTGGTCGGTAACCAGCATTATGAACGTCGTACGGAAAACTATGTTGATTCTATGAACTATCTTAACTTTGTATCAACTCAGCCAAACAGGATACTTTCACGTTAGACGTGTCTATTTCCTTTGTCTCCTGGCGTTACTCTTAAACTATATCAACTCTGTTTTACAGAATTGAGCTTCATTCATCGGCCTTACTCTTAATGTGGGCGTAGTACTCCTTCAACAGTGTCAGGCGGACGGTTTTAGGCTGAACGATAGATTCGACAGCGTGACGATCAAATCCTGCAGGAAAAAGTCTCTGAGTGATATGTACTCTGATTGCATCGGAAGAGATGCAGATAGACAAGGATACCTCGCAACACGCCAGGAGGAGGTCTAAAAAGGTCAAGTAAGAGATTTAAAAGATACTAATAATAAAGTATTATGGGATATCACACAAGAGAAGTGCTTAAAGATGACATTGTTTGCTCCCCCATAAGAAGTTGAACAAATCAGGAACTCCAACAGATATTGTCTTCGCTGCCGACTACTCTCCGGGAAACAACACAAACTCCTTCTAATTTCCCCAAGGGAGGTACACAGGCTGATAAACTGCGGCGAATAGAAGAGACTCCTTCCTCCGAACAACAAAAAACAAAAAAACACTGGATTTGACCAAATAAACTATTGGACTTGGAGCTGTTGTAAGGTGTTCCTTATATTTCAGCAAATATCTACATAAGTACATATGTACTATGAATGTTAATCCCGGGATCCCGGCCTTTTTAGGTGACAAAAATCCCGGGATTTGTAGTTTGCACTGATGGCAATAATAGAAACTCCTTTTCTTGACCAGTATTGGCTATATTTATTTATTTTTTATTTAAAAATAAATTTTTTTTTAGAAATCTCTAGCTCATTACACTATGCGACAGTCAAAATCGGGATGGGATGAAACCAACGGGAAATGTTATATCGGTCAAAAACAAGTTATACGTGTCCCGGCGTTTCGCTGGGTCACATCTAGGAATCGAGATATATCGATTTGAAGTTAGTAACTATCATGTAGGGGAAATTGTCACCTTTGGTGGTCTTTTTTTGACCTAACTCGAGAACCACTAGTCCGATTTTGCTGGTAAAAATAAATGTATGAAGAAAAAAAATATTTTTTGCCTAAAATATTAAATTTTTTTAAAACTGTTGATTATATAGAAAAACGTTATATGAACAGATTAAAGGAATTGTAATTTTTAATTTTTTTAAATTTGTTTGAGCAAAATCGGACTAGTGGTTCTCGAGTTATGTCAAAAAAAGACCACCAAAGGTGACAATTTCCCCTATATGATAGTTATATATATATCTCGATTCCTAGACGTGACCCAGCGAAACGCCGGGACACGTAGAACTTCTTGTTTACCGATGTAACTTTCCCCGGTAGTCTGAACCCCCTACCGATCACTGACCCCTACCATTTGTCTCACAGTGTTATTATTATTTATTATTTATTTTATGGTAGGAGAGATAGAAGCTATTTTTTCGATTTGAGTAGTTGACAAGTAATGAATATCTAAATCCCGGGACTAATCTCGGGATTGTGATAACGACGTCCCGAAAATCCCGGGATCGTAAAAGGCGAAAAAAATTAACATCCCTAGCACATACATATTTGTAGGTATATGCCTGTAAAAAAAATACTACAATATAATTTTGCAAAAAATACGATATTAGTATAGTTTCATTTCTTTTTATAACGGACTTCTCAACATATTCAGAATTCGTTATGTAGAGGCTTTTGAGCCGACACTTCGTTATATAGGGCCTTTTGCTAATATATTCGGAAGGTTTTCAAGCTCAAAATTTCTTCGTTATACATATCTATGGAGCATTTTTGTATGAAAAATCCCGCAGCAACGATTTTTTTTCTTCAGGGAACTCAGCAAAACTTTTGTTACATTGAGTTTTTCGTTTTATCAGGATTCGTTATATCGAGGCGTCAAGGTATAAAAATATCAACAGTTTCCGAACGGTAATAGTTATTTTGAATTAAAATTATTTCACTTTATTTTGTTTTATTTTCTTTTAATTTCGTTGTTAATCGGCTTCAAAAAAAGTAGGTTATCAATTCGTCGGTATATTTTTAAGTTTTTGTATGTATGTTACCGCATAACTTTGGACCAAGTGAACTGTTTTCGATAATTCTTTATAGAATTTTTTATCGAAAAGTTTACACCTGCGGTGGTCCCGTACTAATTGGTTTTAGTTCCGATTATTGGATCATTAAACAACTAACGGTACTATTCAAGTTATATGCGAGAATTTAAGTACGTTTGTTGTGTAAACATTACTTGTTTAATACATTTGTTTATTTCATTATATTTTATTATTAATTTTTATTTTCTGTTTAATTATTTTTTGCATTGTTGCATTTGATTAATTTTATGACATTTTATTCCAACTTCTTTCTGTTGCATTTGATTAATTTTATGTCATTTTATTTCAACTTCTTTCAGTACATACCACCACACTAATGTATTTTTAGTGCTCAATTTTACTAGATTTAGGCCACCTACAGCTAATGACGTCAGTAGTTAGCGCAAAAACCACCTACTATATCAATAAACACCTATATGCATGTGCATACACACAGCCATACGTACATATGTACGTACATATGCACACAGAAGTGTGTACATAGTTCGTTTTTTTATGCAGTTTTTGTATTCGGACTTATGTAGCTGGTTGCATTTCCATTTTATTGCGTAAATAAAGAAAAGAAATATTTCAACCAGAACCAACAAAGCAAAAGGTAGCAGTGAAGCAAATGTGCAATATGAAGCAAAATCTCACAAAGCAAAGCAGTGGCACTTGTAGAACACATCGAAAAAGACCCTTTTAGTAAACGAACAAATAAAGCATGGCTTAATGCTATTTTGTTAAATTTTAATTTTTGTTGTTTTTGTTGTTAAGTCCTCATTGGCAAAGTTTGCTTGGCTGGATTTTAATATTTTTTTTCAACTGTTGAATCTTAACTTATAATAAATATTCTCTTTTTGTATGCTTGTATGTTTTTTGCCAGCAGCCGAACTCAGGTTCTTGTTTCACTCTACCATCTTCTTTGTTTCTTTGTTGCTTAAATTTTTAAAACTTTTTTTTAGTTCTCATACATATGTAATTGTCTTCATTCTACGGATTCTCAAAAGTTAACTGTAATGCGAGTTTGCCCGATTCGATTGTTTTTACCTAATTACTAAATGTTTTTTATTATTTAGTAACTTTTCATAAATTTTTATTCGTTTACTAAATACTTGAAAACACGAAAAACTCACAGAAAACACTTCATAAATCGCACAATTCCATCGTT
>NW_023458556.1:46540356-46541623 GCF_013731165.1 Rhagoletis pomonella | reverse complement strand
CGAAAAACTCACAGAAAACACTTCATAAATCGCACAATTCCATCGTTTCAACTGACTGGCTCGTCGCTAACTGCTCAGCTGTGTGTGAGCCGCGTTTTTTCTTTTATTTTTTTGTTCTAAATTCAGAACTTGTCCGCACAACCGTTCATTTGTTACGTTTTTAATTTTTGCTGCTTCTTTTGTTCCGTATCGTTTGATTTGCCAATCAAGACTGAAACCACTCTGTTGGCGCAGACACTGTTACTGCTGTTACAGCTGCTATGCATGTTTATGTGTATATTAGGATGGCTCACACTTTGCATAAAAAAAATTTTTTTTTAACAATTTTTTTCGCCCGTAAATAGCTTTAAAAGGTACTAAATATTTGTAGCATTTGCAAAATAAGTTGATTTGCATCTCAAAGACAAATTTGGCAGAGTATTCCAAAATAAATCAAGCTCAAAGAGGCTTGCTATTTTGAAAGTGTTGCTCAAAACAAAAACGAATACAGCTAGAATGAAAACCGCCAACCGGATTGACCAGAAATGCGACGAATTGCTAATAATAAGCGAACTCATGTGCATGAATTCTAGTATTTGAGTCTAACTCTGTCCTACTCTGGACAATCACACAGATTGTGCTGGAGTGAAGTCACGTTAGGAGGAATCACGGTTCTATTCTACTCGGAGTCAGAAAACTATTCACGGATCAGCCGTGTTGTCGATGCACCTAGCAAAGGTCCATCAGTGTCCGGATTTCTCCTGCAGGTGAATGATAGAGGTCCCCTTTTCTCTGAAATTTTTTGTGTGACAACATTTCCTTTAACGTACCCAATGCCTTAGTAAGAGAGATTTAGGGTAGCTCACGGGCTGCATTCACTGCCGGATAGTCCTCCGTTGGACAGGCTCGAGAGCGGGTAGCTCACTGGCCGCATTCACTGCCGGATAGTCCTACATTGGGCAGACACGAGCCGGTAGTGATGATTGCTGAGCATTATTAGAGTCATTTAAATATTCCGTTCGACACGATTTTGTGGCCATGAAAAAATCAAGCACTTTCGGAGAGTAGAGACAAAAGCAAAGTACCCGTATTTTACCGTTTTTGTAAATCAAGTTATTTATGCTTTTTAAGAGGAAAAACAACCTTTAACAACCCCTATGCTGAATCGGGCAAATTAATATTATCTTTGACATACAAAGGTTCTTTGAGTGGCTGAATAAAAAATTGAAATCATTTTTCAAAAATTCAAAATGGCGGATCCAATAAAGATCCATCCAGCATATTGTAT
>NW_023458556.1:46538702-46540256 GCF_013731165.1 Rhagoletis pomonella | reverse complement strand
TGAAAACTGAAGAACGTGTGGATATCAAATTTCATAAAAATCTGTACAAATTAAAAAAAATCCATCCGCCATCGTGAACTTTTAAGAACTACCTTTAATTCGTAGTCAGCAACGAAAACAAAACCCTTGCATACGATAAACTTTAAGACATCACAAGGCAATATTCTACCGGCTGATTCAGCATAACGATGGTTAAGGATTGTTTTCCCCCATAGAAACCGTAAATGACTTGATCTTGAAAAACGGAAAAATATGGCTACTTTATTTTTGTATTTACTTTCCGAAAACGCTTAATTTTTTCCTGGGTGCAAAAAAAGTTCAATTTTGCCGGACGGTGATATATTTAATTTAAAAATTAACGCTTCTCGTTCCCAAGGGTGAAGGGGAAAAGTCCACCGCAGCAATCCCGACCCCACGGTAAGTCTTAATGAAGCCAGTGATCGACCGGTATCAGGAACTCGTATACCATTAGGGGTGTTTTGCGGAGGGGAAGTAACACCTCAGTCGTCCGACCGATGCCATTGTTTTGACACATGCTTGCACAATGTGCAGCCTCCTCAGGAGTTTTAACTGTCCGCGCGGCAACCATCAGTCAAATCTATAGGCAGAGGCGTTACCGCAGCTTTACTCCTCAATTCCGTGCTAAAAATTTGCGCCTGAAACTATGCCGCTAAAGTTTGACTGCGTTTGACTAATTTCATTGTGCATTTTTTAAGGCCCTAAAATTAAATTTTTACAGCACACTTTTAGTCGTAATTCGGTTGGCTTAAATAGTCTGTTAACAGCTGTCCCCAGACCGGCCATAGATAGATCATACATACATAAATTTCTATTAGTTTTTCCCATTTTCACAACAAACTTATTCCTGCAAAATTGTGAAGAATAAATTCATTTTCTTTGGAATAATTGGACATATGAGAAAATACTCTTCCAATCATGTCACGAAAATAAAAAGCTATTACACTAAAAATCTCCGAAAGATCATTTTAAAATTCTTAGTATTTCTTTTAATATGTAGACGTAAAATTTGAATATTTTTTCCCAATCCCAATTTTATCGCGAAATAAAATTATTTTTTGGCGATAACATACAAGCCAAAATGGATTGAGTTATTCAAGAGTTAATAAAAATTGCATTAAATATCCATCATCTTAGACTATTCATTGAAAATAAAATGTTTCCAGACGCACAATTTTTTGGGTTTGGCGAAAAGCAAAGAAGTAAACTGTTTAGCTCACGAATAACTCCCATCTGTCAAAATTTAGTATGCGCTTTGTGGAATTAACGTTTTTTACGAGGCATCCTAATGTACATATGTATATACATATATGCATGTGTATGAGCTTAGTACATACATAAATATGCCTGATGTTATTGGCAATGCTGTCAGTGTTGCCACACATGGGCTTTTCCTACCACAACTGGTAAGTTTTTTTTCCATTTGGTAGGTTGGTAGTAGGAATGTTAATCCCGGGGTTCCGGGATTCCGCCCTTTTTTGGGCCCAAAAATCCCGATATTTTTGGCAAATAATCCCGGAATTTTCGGGATTTGTA
>NW_023458556.1:46534501-46538602 GCF_013731165.1 Rhagoletis pomonella | reverse complement strand
AATCCCGATATTTTTGGCAAATAATCCCGGAATTTTCGGGATTTGTAATTTGCACTGATGTCAATAATAGAAACTTCATTTTCTTGGCTATATTTCTTTTTTTTTTATTTAATAATTAACACTTTTTTATAAATGTCTAGCTCATTATACATATAACACCGTGTGATAGTAAATTGTACACACAAAAATCAATATATTCGCGAAATCATGGGCTAAATATAGTAAGATTGCTTTTTTACGTCAGTAATCCAGAAATGATTTAAAAAATTCAGTGAAATGTGCTTAGAGAAGCAGTATGGGTATCAAATTAAAGAGAGAATTCTGTAGAATTTAATCAGATTCAATTTTGTGGAACATAAGGACTGGGAAGTATTGAAAATGTCCTTTTAAAATTGTATCCTTGAAATTTCGCAATATTTGCATTCGTCTTCTAACTTTATCAGCTTAAAAAATTACCTATTCGTCCTTGTGAATCCAAAAAATTTTACTTTTTAAATTCTAAAGTAATTTCCTCTTTCATTTGGTACCCATATTTTTATTCTACATTGCATTGAATTTTTGAAATAATTTTTAGAATTTATCATATCTTTGAAATTACAAAGTCAATTAAAATAAATCCTGACGTCAGAGAGAAAAAATAAAAGCACCACTTTAAATAAAAAAGTAGATTTCCAACCCATTTATTTATTATTTATTTCATGGTAGGAGAGATAAAAGCAATTTTTCGATTTAAGTTATTGAAAAGTATTAAATATCTCAATCCCGGGACTAATCCCGGGTTCCCGGGATTGTGATAACCACATTTATAAAATCCCGGGATCGTAAAAAGCGGAAAAATTAACATCCCTAGTTGGTAGGCTCGGCCAAACACTAACATATGTGTAAGCGCCAATCTATTATAATTATTATTACTGAAGACTGGTACGCTGAAAAGGGCTTGTCAATAATCCCATTGAAGTCCAACATGCCCCATTTACCAAAAGGAGGAAAGTCAACTTGAATAGATCCACCTTAGCAGGGACAAAAATTGAGCTACGAGGGCGTTTTATACCTGTCAGAGATTTCATGGTAAGACATAGGGAATAACGCTCAAACTGACGTATTGGTCTTTCGATACGGTAGTAAAAACCTTTGTTGCATATGCGGCACTGGCCTGGTGGCCAAAAGCTAAGCAATTAAACGCGAGTGCCATCTTGAGGAAGCTGTACCGACTGGTGCGCGTGGTCATTACAGGAGCTATGCGCACCAGTCCAACGGATGCCCTTGGTGTCATTACAGGCATTTATCCTTTGTCTATTCTGATTGAAAAAGAGGCCTGCTGGAACGCTTTATGGCTGTCCAATACGATCAGCATGACAAGTGGAGATGTTGGGGGTCATTTGGACGTTCTCAAGCCAATCCTGGATGATCCCGAGTTATCCTTCTACAAACTCTACATGGTCAGAATTTCTGACAGGGGAAAAGTCTGCCAATGGGCACACATCCAACCATGTTTCAAGCGGAAAGTCAGGCAACGTTAAAGGCCGTAGACTATTTTAAAACAGCATCAATACTTGGAGACAGTTGTAAAACTTTTCTGAACTACTTCGGAGCGCATAATAGTCTAACGCTGTAGTGGATTCCCGAAAATGAAGGGTTTGAAGGGCTGCCTGTCTCGCAAAGCGTGGATCCCAAATACGCTTGCATGGTCCTAAGCCTTTCTGCGGTATATTTAAAGGATACACTGCAGAACTACTAAGGAGTGCTGGGAAGAATCTCAGATTGCTGCTCACAAGCGGGAGTCAAAGGAAATGAGACAATCAAAGAGATACATAAGTTCCTTCAGGAGTAACTCCGAAAGACTCATTGAACTTAGACGGGAGATTCTTAGAACTCATACTGGCAGTTAAGGTACCAATTGAATAAAATGAGGCTTTCTCTAGAGACGGAGAGCAAGTTTTGTGGGCTGGGTTTAGCACAAAAGATCTTATTGCGAGTATTCCTGACGTAATAATTATAACAATAATAATATAATAAGCCTGCACAGAAAAAAATAATTGTTTACACAGTTAATTTGTTTTTATTGTACCAGCTGCTTTAGTTTTACTAAATGTTATTTTATCTTTAATTTTAATAAACTTGATATTGAAAAACAATTAAAAGACTAAAAAAAAAATTTGGTAGGTTTTAGTTGGCTTTGGTAGGAAATTTTGGTAGGTAAAAAAATTTGTCCGTGGCAACACTGATTGCTGTATTGGTGATCTTTGGATCGTCGACGCTCGACTTGCCTTTATTCATGAGCAGATGGGAGGGTGAGGTAAATGTGTTAACAGCAGTGCGGTTATAACCAGCCGGCAATGGCAATAAAGTAAAGAGATATAAAATAAAACAAACGAATATACCAACACCAAAACAAAGAGAGTCACAGAGAGTAAAGACTGGCAGAGTGCAGATGCATTATTGGGGAGGACAACCGCTGTGAGACTCAACATAGTAGACTGCACTTTGCTATTTTGTTTGAGCTCAACTTGAGGTTAAGTTGAGAAGTAAGGTAATTCTCAAATCTCCAACGTTGTTTCTCAACAGTACCTCAACAAAAAGGGCATTTTTCTTTGTATGAAAAAAGGGCTGTTTCTCAAGAAAATGCTAGTTCTCAAGAACTCCAGTGTAATTCTCCAATTGGTCTCAAACATATCGTTGAAATACCGAAGTAAAATACCTTATACTTTTTTGATTGAAACGACATACATACATGAATTTAAATATTAATTTTTCATTTTATTACTCCTTTTGTATTATGTAGTTAATCAATATCGTATTACAATAATTCACTTCAGTATACAGTACGACAGTAATTTTGCCACTTGATTCACTTCGCGTCTTATTTTCTTTCCAGATTATTTGAGGATACTTTGAAGATTATTTACTTTTTGTTGGTAATTTTCGTCTTTATATAGCTTTCGTTTTTCACTTGATAATTAAAAATTCGTTTCTCTATCACTTTTTACGTATCTGCGCGTCGGTTAGAGATGAGTTGGAGAATGATGTTGGATATTAACTTGAGAACTATGAATTTCTCCAAGGTTGGAGAAATATTTTTTTGGTGTTTATTGGGTTGCTACAAGCTTTTCTTTATTGCTCTTGTACTTATGCATCTGCGACGAGAGTGCAGCGGACGTATGTACATACATATGTATCATGTAAGTAAATATGAATTTATCTACATGCATACAGATAGGCAAACATGTAATGTGCGCTCTAGCGTCTTATGCTGCACAGCTGATGCACCGTCATCAACCGACGCGTTTTTGTTTCTTGTCTGCTATTTTTTCCGGCGTTCAAAGTGTGCCGTCATAGTTGCCCAATTTGCCACAGGGCGAAGACGACGTCGTTACGACGTCGCCCTGGTGAAGTCGTTTGGGTGAACTCGAAACGACGTCGTTACGACGTCGCTGTGGTGAAGTCGTTTGGGTGAACTCGAAACGACGTCGTTACGACGTCGCTTTGGTGAAGTCCTTTGGGTGAACTCGAAACGAATCCGTTTCTTCGAACCCACAAGTTTTTTTGAGGAACCTTCGGTCTGGATTGGACAAGTTCCACGCCCTAATTTTTATATATCTAAGCATAAATACAAGTCATTCATTTGGATAGTAAACCGCTTTTATTATGAAAATTTTTTATCATGACAGAATATGGAATCCACAATGTACACCTGTGATCAGAAAGTTAAGCCACCTACATCTTTTTTTCAGTATCATAATATTTTTCACATGCATTTTTTTTATAAAGGTCCAGTTCACTCTACTGGCCTAATTAATAAAAAATAAAATTTGTGGGTATGAAGTTTTTTTAAATTTGGTAGAAAACTGTACCTTTACTTTAAATTTGGTATAAAAAAAGATTAATAATAATTGAAGTACATATGTAGGCGACTTAATTTTAACAAAAGTGCATTTACAATGTTTGGCAAATTAATATGATAAAGTGCAATTTATTGGCCACCTTAATTTTAAAGATCTTACATATATCTACTACATCATTTTGAGCATCGTTTTGCAGTTCGCTGGTATATCTTTTCTGCGGGCTGCAGGGGAGTCGTTTTTGCGACCCGCCGGTTTGGCA
>NW_023458556.1:46526305-46534401 GCF_013731165.1 Rhagoletis pomonella | reverse complement strand
AATCCCGATATTTTTGGCAAATAATCCCGGAATTTTCGGGATTTGTAGTTTGCACTGATGGCAATAATAGAAACTACATTTTCTTGGCTATATTTCTTTTTTTTTATTTAATAATTAACACTTTTTTATAAATGTCTAGCTCATTATACATATAACACCGTGTGATAGTAAATTGTACACACAAAAATCAATATATTCGCGAATATAGTAAGATTGCTTTTTTACGTCAGTAATCCATAAATGATTTAAAAAATTCAGTGAAATGTGCTTAGAGAAGAAGTATGGGTATCAAATTAAAGAGAGAATTCTGTAGAATTTAATCAGATTCAATATTGTGGAACATAAGGACTGGTAAGTATTGAAAATGTCCTTTCAAAATTGCATCCTTGAAATTTAACAATATTTGCATTCGTCTTCTAACTTTATCAGCTTAAAAAATTACCTATTCGTCCTTGTGAATCCAAAAAATTTTAGTTTTTAAATTCTAAAGTAATTTCCTCTTTCATTTGGTACCCATATTTTTATTCTACACTGCATTGAATTTTTGAAATAATTTTTAGAATTTATCATATCTTTGAAATTACAAAGTCAATTAAAACGAATCCTGACGTCAGAGAGAAAAAATAAAAGCACCACTTTAAATAAAAAAGTAGATTTCAAACCCATTTATTTATTATTTATTTCATGGTAGGAGAGATAGAAGCAATTTTTCGATTTAAGTTATTGAAAAGTATTGAATATCTCAATCCCGGGACTAATCCCGGGTTCCCGGGATTGTGATAACCACATTTATAAAATCCCGGGATCGTAAAAAGCGGAAAAATTAACATCCCTAGTTGGTAGGCTCGGTCAAACACTAACATATGTGTAAGCGCCAATCTATTATTATTATTATTACTGAAGACTGGTACGCTGAAAAGGGCTTGTCAATAATCCCATTGAAGTCCAACATGCCCCATTTACCAAAAGGAGGAAAGTCATCTTGAATAGATCCACCTTAGCAGGGACAAAAATTGAGCTACGAGGGCGTTTTATACCTGTCAGAGTTTTCATGGTAAGACATAGGGAATAACGCTCAAACTGACGTATTGGTCTTTCGATACGGTAGTAAAAACCTTTGTTACATATGCGGCACTGGCCTGGTGGCCAAAAGCTAAGCAATTAAACGCGAGTGCCATCTTGAGGAAGCTGCACCGACTGGTGCGCGTGGTCATTACAAGAGCTATGCGCACCAGTCCAACGGATGCCCTTGGTGTCATTACAGGCATTCATCCTTTGTCTATTCTGATTGAAAAAGAGGCCTGCATGACAAGTGGAGATGTTCGGGGTCATTTGGTCGTTCTCAAGCCAATCCTGGATGATCCCGAGTTATCCTTCTACAAACTCTACATGGTCAGAATTTCTGACAGGGGAAAAGTCTGCCAATGGGCACACACCCAACCATGTTCCAAGCGGAAGTTTTCGAAGACGAAGTCTGTGTTCGCGAATGTCTTCATTGAAGGAGAAATGGGACTAGAATAAATATTTAGTCGGAAAGTCAGGCAACGTTAAAGGCCGTAGACTCTTTTAAAACGGCATCAATACTTGGAGACAGTTGTAAAACTTTTCTGAACCACCTCGGAGCGCATAATAGTCTAACGCTGTAGTGGATTCCCGGAAATGAAGGATTTGAAGGGCTGCCTGTCCCGCAAAGCGTGGAGCCCAAACACGCTTGCATGGTCCTAAGCCTTTCTGCGGTATATTTAAATGATACACTGCAGAACTTCTAAGGAGGGCTGGGAAGAATCTCAGATTGCTGCTCACAAGCGGGAGTCAAAGGAAATGAGACAATCAAAGAGATTCATAAGTTCCTTCAGGAGTAACTCCGAAAGACTCATTGAACTTAGACGGGAGATTCTTAGAACTCATACTGGCATCCTTACAGAAAACTGCCAGTTAAGGTACCAATTGAATAAAATGAGGCTTTCTCTAGAGACGGACAGCAAGTTTTGTGGGCTAGGTTTAGCACAAAAGATCTTATTGCGAGTATTCCTGACGTAATACTTATAACAATAAGCCTGCACAGAAAAAATAATTGTTTACACAGTTAATTTGCTTTTATTGTACCAGCTGCTTTAGTTTTACTAAATGTTATTTTATCTTTAATTTTAATAAACTTGATATTGAAAAAAAATTAAAAAACTAAAAAAAAAAATTTGGTAGGCTTTAGTTGGCTTTGGTAGGAAATTTTGGTAGGTAAAAAAATTTGTCCGTGGCAACACTGATTGCTGTATTGGTGATCTTTGGATCGTCGACGCGCGACTTGCCTTTATTCATGAGCAGATGGGAGGGTGAGGTAAATGTGTTAACAGCAGTGCGGTTATAACCAGCCGGCAATGGCAATAAAGTAAAGAGATATAAAATAAAACAAACGAATATACCAACACCAAAACAAAGAGAGTCACAGAGAATAAAGACTGGCAGAGTGCAGATGCATTATTGGGGAGGACAACCGCTGTGAGACTCAACATAGTAGACTGCACTTTGCTAAACACACATAACCGCTTATGTACATTCCCAATAAACATTTAGGTTTGAGCTCAACTTGAGGTTAAGTTGAGAACTAAGGTAATTCTCAAATCTCCAACGTTGTTTCTCAACAGTACCTCAAGTGGAGGATCATAGCGTTCTCAACAAAAAGGGCATTTTTCTTTGTATGAAAAAAGGGCTGTTTCTCAAGTTGAGAAAATGCTAGTTCTCAACTTGAACTCCAGTGTAATTCTCCAATTGGTCTCAAACATATCGTTGAAATACCGAAATTGAAATAGTAAAATACCTTATACCTTTTTGATTGAAACGACATACATACATGAATTTAAATATTAATTTTTCATTTTATTACTCCTTTTGTATTATGTAGTTAATCAATATCGTATTACAATAATTCACTTCAGTATACAGTACGACAGTAATTTTGCCACTTGATTCACTTCGCGTTTTATTTTCTTTCCAGATTATTTGAGGATACTTTGAAGATTATTTACTTTTTGTTGGTAATTTTCGTCTTTATATAGCTTTCGTTTTTCACTTGATAATTAAAAATTCGTTTCTCTATCACTTTTACTGCGCGTCGGTTAGAGATGAGTTGGAGAATGATGTTGGATATCAACTTGAGAACTATGGATTTCTCCAAGGTTGGAGAAATATTTTTTTGGTGTTTATTGGGTTGCTACAAGCTTTTCTTTATTGCTCTTGTGCTTATGCCTCTGCGACGAGAGTGCAGCGGACGTATGTACATACATATGTACCATGTAAGTAAATATGCATTTATGCACATGCATACAGATAGGCAAACAGGTAATGTGCTCTCTAGCGTCTTATGCTGCACAGCTGATGCACCGTCATCAACCGACTCGTCGACGTTTACCGTTCATGTTCATTGCACGTTTTTTTTTGTTTATTGTCTGCTATTTTTTCAAATTTCAAAGTGTGCCGTCATAGTTGCCCAATTCGCCACAGGGCGAAAACGACGTCGTTACGACGTCGCTGTGGTGAAGTCGTTTGGGTGAACTCGAAACGAATCCGTTTCTTCGAACCCACACGTTCTTCGGTCTGGCCTGGATAAGTTCCACGCCCTAATTTTTATATATCTAAGCATAAATACAAGTTATTAATTTGGATAGTAAACCGCTTTTATTAGGACAATTTTTTATCATGACAGAATATGGAATCCACAATGTACACCTGTGCTCAGAAAGTTAAGCCACCTACATCTTTTTTTCAGTATTCATAATATTTTTCATATGCAATTTTTTTTATAAAGGTACAGTTCACTCTACTGGCCTTATTAATAAAAAATAAAATTTGTGGGTATGAAGTTTTTTTAAATTTGGTAGAAAACTGTACCTTTACTTTAAATTTGGTATAAAAAAAGATTAATAATAATTGAAGTACATATATAGGCGACTTAATTTTAACAAAAGTGCATTTACAATGTTTGGGAAATTAATATGATAAAGTGCAATTTTTTGGCCACCTTAATTTTAAAGATCTTACATATATCTACTACATCATTTTGAGCATCGTTTTGCAGTTCGCTGGTATATCGTTTTTGCGACCCGCCGGTGAGTCGTTTTTGCGGCCCGCCGGCGAACTGTGCTTTTCATCCGACGGCGAGTTCGCCGGCGAGTCGATTGCGACCGTCGCCGGCGAACAAATTGTTCACCACAACGAGTCGGAAATGACGTCGTTTGGCAAATTGGGTTGGATGCTTTGTTGATATTTAATGTTTTTTCCGGTATTTTTTATTTGTTTTCATGATACTCCTATCCACATATGTACATATTTTTTTTTCGGTAAAAAATATCACAAAGAAAAAGCACAGTAAATGAAAAGTAAATGCTAAATGAAAGAGCAAATGGGGTACATGCAGGCGTAACTAATACTAGGTGCTAGAAAAAGTCACGTGCTGCTTAAGCGCCAAGCCAAATATACCTACATACTTGTAAGCAATTTTAGGATGCCGCGTAGACTATAGCCCCATGCAAGTTAGTCGGTTTGTAAACGAGTATGTATTTGTGTTGCGCGCCAGAAGAAAATAAGGAAATGTCTAATAAATAAAAGCAAACAACCAGCGACAATTTCGCTGGCTCAAAAAAAAACACTAAGCAAAAATATTTGTAAGCAAAATTTTAGCTATGGATGTGCATTTGTATATATGCACTTATACACAGTACGTATGTATGTATGTATGTACATAGGTGTGTGTGCATGTTGGAAAAGTAAACATCGCACAAGTTGGAGGCAAAACGCTGACTACTACTCGGCTGTTTCGCAATTTTCCTTTCACATTGCTCTGATTTAGCAGGCAAATTCAAAGCTCTCTGTTTTAAGTTTTTATTTTTGTATTTTCACCGTTTTTGTTTTCGTTTTTATGTATTAACATTGCGAAATTTTACTTGTTATTTTGAAATTATAAATGTGAGTGAATTTTGGAAAAATGCAAATTACTTTTAATATTTTTTTGGCAACTGCAGATTTTTACTCGCACACATTTAATTTAAAATTACTATTTTTTGCATTTGTGTACATTAGACCGTATCAGAAAAAAAGTTCACCGTAAACCGTCGAGTCTTAATTTTTTTGCACAGCAATTTGGAAAAACAAATTTTGCCGAACGTAGGGGTCGCGCCTTACATTTTTCGTCATAACTGCGGCATTAATAGTCGAATCTTAAAGTATGATACATATCGATGGTCCTCTGAAACAACGACATAATGCAAAATTCAAAAAAAAAACTGTTACTACTGTTAAGTGGCTCTTGTCTCTGAAATAGAGTGTTCTTGAAAATTTTCTGAGATACGGTGTTTTCGAACTGGCTGCCTAGATAGGTCGATCTTCCACTCAGGTGTCGATATATACATACATGCATACATGTATGCATGATTATAAATTATTTTTTAAGACAAATTTGAATTTTTTTTGTATTTTTTTTTTGTTATATCTAAACTTGTGCAAGGAAAATTTCATTAAAAATTTTTATTTTTTATTTAATGTAGAGTCAACCGAAATACATTTTTTATGGAGTTTTAGATATTGAAAAAAAATTATTTATGCTTTTAAATTAATTTGTATAAAACTTTTATTTATTTCACATTTTAAAGTTTTAGGTTTACGAAAAAATTTCGAATTAGTTTTTACTCTTTTGCAGACCAAATTCTTTTAATATTTCTTTCATTCGCGTAAACATCTGAAATTTTGTGGCGGCTAAGTTACTGAATATTTTTTTCATTTGGGTATTTTTAACTATTATGTGTATGGCTTTAAACTTGAGGTTTAATGAAATTATAATTGAAACAAAGAGCAAACAAATTTTAATTATTTATTTAATTTTTTAAATACATAAAGTTTTTTAAAACTAACAGCCGGTTTCACCAACAATTTAAATGGAAAATGATTTTTTATTTTCTGTCAATTCAAATATAAACTTCAAAAAATTTAAATCATTTTTCATTTAAATTGCTTTCGTGAAATTGGCTGAAAAATTCATAATTCTCCGAAATCTTGATTTTTTTATAAAATTTTTGGTTTTAAAATTATAATAGAAAAATAAAAACAATTTTTTTACTCCAATTGTTGAATACATTTTGTATAGCTGCAATTCTTAACTCTCCGAACTCTTATCGAATTTGAAATTTTTTTAATATCTTTTCCAAAACTAAAAAGTTTTTAAATAATTTTATAATTTTGTAAAAAATAAAACATACAAAAAATTTGATTTGAATCATTTCATAATTCCCCGAAATTCTATCGAATATTTTTTTTTGTTATAAATTTGTTTGGTTTTAAAGCTTTAAACTAATAATTCGGTATTTTTAATAGTTGTATATTAGGTAAGATATAAAAGGAAAAAAGTGTTAAATAAAAATTTTAATAACTAGAAAGAATTTATAATACTGCGAAATTTTATCGAGTTTTAAATTATTTTTGTTAAAAAAAAACTTAACTTTTCGTTGAATTAAACACTTATTCATAATATATTATTTGAAAAATCAATTACTTGGATTTGATTTGTGAATACACTTAGTTAAATATATATTAAATACTAATTCAAAAAAGATATGTATTTAAATAAAACTTGTATAGCTGGAATAATTTCACAATTCTCTAAAATGTTATCGAATTAAAAATTTCTTTAACTTTTTGTAACTATTCTTTTTTTAAATTTTGCTTTCAGTTAAGAAATCCTTGCGGTAGTGAATTAGTAGAAACGCGCTTACTTTCACATTTATTAAAATGTGTAATTGGACCAATAAATTAAAACAAGTTATTTGTATTTACGTTTAAGGTTTTCATTTCATATTTTTTACTTTTGTTTCATTTCATTTTATAACTATATTGTTTGTTACAGCAAACTTTAATTTTAATATCAATTTTTTTTTTCATACCAATTTTTTGATGCATTTCGCGCACTTTTATATTTTGCAAAGTATTAACTTCTCCTGTTATCCTGTCATCACTTTTTACCTTTAACACAAATTTGTCTCAAATTTAAATATTCATCTTCAGGTACCCTTATTTATGTATGTAAGTGCATACAAAATATGTATGTATGTATCTAATTATTATTTTTTATTTTTTTTTGGCAGCGTTTCTGCGGTTGCACTGCGCCAACAACGCGAAGTTGCAACAACGTTTAAAGCCGAACTGAACTGAACTCAAGCGAACTAAAATGGAAATTAACATTGAAACTGACGAAATTCACTCGCTGTTACCTCTGTTTATTAACTGCGCTGCCACTGAGCAATACTGAGTTGTGCTGTCATTTTCATTGTCGCTGCCGTCATTGTCTGCTTGTGCGTGTGTGCGTCATTGGGTGAATGTGTGTGTAAGTGTTCGTGTTTGTGTGTATGCGCTCAGCGTTGCCACTTTGGTAATTTTTAACCAAAATTGGTAATTTTTTCTTCTTTTATCTAAGTTGGTAATTCGGTAATTTGTTTTTCAATTTGGCAAATATTTCGTTTCGGCCCTACTTGTTTGGTTAGTAGAGTAGATCCTCCTCTGCATAGGTCAATGCAGGCCCCATATTAAGAAGTGGTCCCTAAGAGAATTCATAGGGAAGGACATTTCGTATCTGTTTAAACTTACGAGCAAGGATGTGCTCGATGTCCTGTTATAGAAATACCGGGTAATCCTGAAGTTTCGCAGTGCGAAAAGTTGCTCCTGCGTTCATTAGCTGCTAGAATTGTGTGATCTCTAATTCAAAAACCTACGGCATTCAGTAAGAGACCCCACTTTCTCGGTGTGTAAGTGTAAAGCTTTCAATCGTTGATTTTTATTTTTTTTTAATAATTTCGGCCACTTGTTGACATACATACATGTATGAACATATATTGGACGGTATCTTGACCATAACCTGACAAATTTTTATTTTCAAGTGCTCCAAAGTTTAAGGCCATGTGAAAAGCCAAAAACATTTACTTTTTTCCGGAAGGTGGACCAGGGGTCGATTTATTCGAAAAATCTTATTATGGTCCGATTTGCTTCAAATTCGGTAGACATATTATAGATATACATAGAATAGAATTTAATCATTGTTTTACAGTTCCAAATGTGTT
>NW_023458556.1:46523379-46526205 GCF_013731165.1 Rhagoletis pomonella | reverse complement strand
ATACATAGAATAGAATTTAATCATTGTTTTACAGTTCCAAATGTGTTTTAAGGTGCAGCAAAGTATGCGGGTATTGGCTATTTATCTATACCGGCGATGGGCACTGCCTTGCCCGCGGGCAAAGCTCTTTTGAGCTTTCTATACATTTTTTATGGGTGTCTGCAAAGTAAAAGCTCTCTCTGCCCATCGCTGATCTATGCCTATTATCTTTACTAACTATATAAAGAGAAGTGCCGTCCTTTTCAAAGAGGTGAGCTCGAGGGCCGATTTTTTTTTTGAAATTTTGGACACCTACTGCAGACTTTCCAAGGATGGTTATAGGCTGGCCGACGTCAATTTGTCATCATTTTCAACATGTTGGCAGTTTTTTGCAAAAATAACATTTAAAATTTGTTTGAACTTTTTTTCTGGGGGGTACATATTTCTTAAAAAAGGGCATTTTCTTCATCAATCAAAAAAAATGGCAGGAAAAGGTTTTTTTCTAAACAGCTGTAGCCCCTCGGCAGGCAATGGCAAACATCCGACACAACATTTATGCCATAAAAACCGTCCCATAAAATCCATTTAATAACAATAAGACACACACCACAAAGTGGAGGAGAAACTCGACCAAATGCTAAGCGATAAAAGCTGTTTTTTTTTTTTTAATTTAGTTGGGAAAGGAAATCCGATTTTTCTTTGTTTGCAGCGTGAGGTACTCTAATGTACACACACATATTTATAATCAGACATGGCAGTTTATATATACATACATACATACATGTTTGTATATGTGTAATTGTTAGTCTGGACATATTGCTGAAACAAATCAGCACACTTTCTTGTTTGTAAAAAGCTCACCTACTAAGATATGCCGTCATGGCAGTTCACAGCTGGTGGCGGAACCAGTTTCTATTGATATTAAACCAGTATCAAATGAACAAACATTCAAGAGACTTTATACACATGTATTAAGAAAAGAGCAACAGAGAGAATTTTGCTGAACTTGTTGAAATTGGCTGCCTGTTTTACGCTGTCCGTCGTTGTTTCTTATCAATATTAACTTACGACTGGTCATGCCTGCTGTGCGGCCAGCTGTTTCTGCTGTATGCGTTTGCAGATATCGATTTCTGTTCTCCCTCAGCCAGTGTTGCCAACTTTTGAGTTTCAAAAAGCACCAAAACTTGGAAAAAAGTGTTTTACCACACTAAAAGCACTACATTTTTTTGAATTAAAGGATACTTTTTTCATAACAGTTTGTATTTGACAAAAGTAAAAAATAAACAATATTTACAAGTATAAATCAATACACAAAACTTTTTCGATTTCATAACGGTGGAACAGCCTCTACACATGCCATGATGGCTCATGCGTACGAAGTAATACCGAAGTACTGCACATTAAGACTGGTATATGTACATATCTCGAGAAAGAAAAATCGAACCGCAACAAACTAAAATGAAGTTTAAAGGGAAAAAGTAATACTAAATGATGCTCTAAGTAGAAAAAAAATTGTTGCTTTCATAATATAACCTCAAATATCTCCAAGAACCGTGTTTTTGGCACTTTGAGGTTAGGATATCACACGTGCTAGAGCAATTCTGCTGCCATATTTGGATTCAGCACAAAAAAAAAATCTACAAGATACGATGCGTTTTACTCAGGTGGTAAAAAAGTCAAAATTTGTCGAACCTCAGGGCCGCCACAACTTTAAATATTTCAAATAATTTTATGTTTTAACTATCCATGCGAACTTTGAGTTCCGAAAAAAGCACTAAAAAAGGCACAAGGCACTAAAGCATTTTTGTTTTTGGCGTTTTGTTAGTTTTCAAAAGCACTAAATCTAGTGCTTAAAGCACCAAGTTGGCAACTATGCCCTCAACAAATAGATGTACATATCTACCTTAGCACGCTAATGTGCGGTTAACAGTAAAGGAAATTTGTTTTAACATTGCGCTGTTGCATACGCATTAATATTGGGTCATATGAAAAGGCTTCGCGGATTTTTGAAAAAAGTTTCTTTCTTGAAAATTAACTTTAATCGTGTGCATATTGGTCAATATTGTCTATGATCTTTTGCCATTTTTCGTGTAGTTTCATAATTACATCGGTGTAGAATTTCTGTGATTAATCGGCGAAAAACTTGGCCAAGTGATATTCAGCGGCTCTGTGGTCGGCCAATTTTTTACTATCAAAAGAGTTTTGCAGAGGCCGAAACAAATGGAAGTCAGATGGTGCAAGGTCCGGCCTAAACCGTTAAGAAAAATTAAAAAAAAATTGTAGCATGCAGAATATCTCTCGCAGTTATTTTGTAATTTTTGAAATTTTACGATTTTTTTTTTAAATTAAACGATGAAAATGTTCGTCTTTCAAAAACGAACGAATTTAGTGTAATAAGACCAGTGTCTCACCAAATGAAAAAAATAATCATATTGAGTAAAAGGTGAAAGGTGTTGATTTGAGAAACTAAAATTCCATTTTTACAATGTTTATTGGTGCACTCGAAATTCAATCAAAAATTGTTATATACATGAAGAAAGAAATATATGTATGTATGTATATTACGGTACCCATCGAAAATGTTTTTTTTTTTTTTGAAATTTCAAGACCCTACCCCCTAATTTTATTTGTTTTTATTAGAAATATTATCGCCTATTTTTAATAGATTTTTTAAAGGTCATTTAGAGGTCGCGAGATGACCTTTAAAAAATCTATAATCCAAAAAAACCTTTTCGATGGGCACCCTAATGTATATGTGGATAAGGAATACTGTGTAAAAATCTTAAACGCCAATATTTAGTCACTTTTAAATAATATGGCTTTTAAGTTAAGGCGTGCGAGTAAACG
>NW_023458556.1:46521979-46523279 GCF_013731165.1 Rhagoletis pomonella | reverse complement strand
TTCTGCGGGCTGCAGGGGAGTCGTTTTTGCGACCCGCCGGTTTGGCAAATTGGGTTGGATGTTTTGTTGATATTTAATGTTTTTTCCGGTATTTTTTATTTGTTTGCATGATACTCCTATCCACATTCATATGTACATAATTTTTTTTCGGTAAAAAATATCACAAAGAAAAAGCACAGTAAATGAAAAGTAAATGCTAAATGAAAGAGCAAATGGGGTACATGCAAGCGTAACTAATACTAGGTGCTAGAAAAAGTCACGTGCTGCTTAAGCGCCAAGCCAAATATACCTACATACATGTAAGCAATTTTAGGATGCCGCGTAGACTATAGCCCCATGCAAGTTAGTCGGTTTGTAAACGAGTATGTATTTGTGTTGCGCGCCAGAAGAAAATAAGGAAATGTCTAATAAATAAAAGCAAACAACCAGCGACAATTTCGCTGGCTCAAAAAAAAAACACTAAGCAAAAATATTTGTAAGCAAATTTTTAGCTATGGATGTGCATTTGTAATATGCACTTATACACAGTACGTATGTATGTATGTACATAGGTCTGTGTGCATGTTGGAAAAGTAAACATCGCACAAGTTGGAGGCAAAACGCTGACTACTACTCGGCTGTTTCGCAATTTTCCTCTCACATTGCTCTGATTTAGCAGGAAAATTCAAAGCTCTTTGTTTTAAGTTTTTATTTTTGTATTTTCCCCGTTTTTGTTTTCGTTTTTATGTATTAACATTGCGAAATTTTACTTGTTATTTTGAAATTATAAATGTGAGTGAATTTCGGAAAATTGCAAATTACTTTTAATATTTTTTTGGCAACTGCAGATTTTTACTCGCACACATTTAATTTAAAATTACTATTTTTGCATTTGTGTACATTAGACCGTATCAGAAAAAAAGTTCACAGTAAACCGTCGAGTCTTAATTTTTTTGCACGGCAATTTGGAAAAACAAATTTTGCCGATCGTAGGGGTCGCGCCTTACATTTTCGTCATAACTTCGGCATTAATAGTCGAATCTTAAAGTATGATACATATCGATGGTCCTCTGAAACAACGACATAATGCAAAATTAAAAAAAAAACTGTTACTACTGTTAAGTGGCTCTTGTCTCTGAAATAGAGTGTTCTCGAAAAATTTTCTGAGATAGGGTGTTTTCGAACTGGCTGCCTAGATAGGTCGATCTTCCACTCAGGTGTCGATATATACAGTGGTCCACAAAATAATAGGAGTGCGTTATTTTGGTCAGTTGTTGCTATTTGTCTTTTGTTTATTTAATGTTTATTATTTTTATACAAA
>NW_023458556.1:46518998-46521879 GCF_013731165.1 Rhagoletis pomonella | reverse complement strand
GTAAAGTCTGGGGACACCAATTGGTCATGTTTTTTAAGAACGACCCACATACCTTAAAGTACCTACTGAAGGGTTTTACTCTTTGACTTTACAGTACAAAAGAAGGGGGACGTAGGGGACAATTTTAAAGTAGCATCTCCACAGGCAAAAAATATTGGCTACAATTTGTCATTTTGTTTGTTTGTTTTGTCAATGCGGAAGCTCCGCGGTTGCGAATGCGAATATTCGCAACAACCCTGGTGCGAACATACACACATAGATACGTTAAAGCCGGCCTTTATGACTAACCATTTTACGTAGACATATTAGGGCTGTTCAGGATGTTGTGGAAATGGTCTGGAATTTGCAGTTGGAATTGCATTTTCAAAGTTTATGCTGGCTGCCATGGCAACCGTGTGCATTTTATTGTTGTGATTTTACAAATGCAATGAATATCCAAATGCAAGGGCATATGCACAAGACGCTGAACGGCCCTACTGTATTTGACTTTTTACTCTGGTACAAATTTTACTACGACAATGCACGTATGGCATGTGTATACAGTATGTATAATACAGTGGTGATCAAAATTCGCGTCATATATAACAGGGATGGAGTCTGTAAGCGTCAATTGGTCCGAAATTGGGTAAAAAAATACTTGTAATGGGTACATGTGAAGAGGCCGAATATTGAAAGGATGTTTTCC
This sequence comes from Rhagoletis pomonella, assembly GCF_013731165.1. NCBI lineage: Eukaryota > Metazoa > Arthropoda > Insecta > Diptera > Tephritidae > Rhagoletis > Rhagoletis pomonella. The sequence continues at coordinate 46,521,194 of NW_023458556.1, read as the reverse complement.
CCACTTTAGCTTTTTAATAATCCAAGCATTTCAGCAAAATAATTTGCTTAAAAATCGTGGAATGGGAATAACTCGGTTACTGTTCCAATTATATATATTAAAAAGTGAGAGAAAATATATTTTCGCTACCATCTCAGAAATGAAAACTTTCAAGAAATCACGGAGTTATTCGGGTTTTCAAAAATAGAAATGCATTGTTTATTCATATGGAAACTTAATGCAGCGCCCTTAAAGCGCCTAATTTCCTATTGCCTAAGGTTTTGTATTCAAATAAATATAAAGAATGTGTATTCATGAAAAATTTTATTACCAAATATACTTTCAAGAAGTTTTAGTTCAAGCATAATTACGTGTTGATATTAAATATTTTAGAAAAAGCCAAACAATAAATACCAACGTACGCCCCGAGCCGGAGCCTTCCGTTACCAAACGGTGTTTCGAACACGGCATCTCCGTATCGTACGACTGATGAAATCGCTCAAGAACTACTTTTTATTAGAAACAGTCAGGCGGCCGGACATGCAGACATGGCTTAATCGGCTTCTCAGTGCGTTCTGAGCAGTTCTACATATTTCGACTGTCCAAATCCATCCATTATTATCCAAATAAAGTTATATGTAATACCCTTGTTCAAAAGTGCGTTCAGGTATAAATGGAATTACATAGGTTACAGTGCCATCCATATTGCTTGAAAGTTACTCCATAAATTAAATACAAATTTTGATTCAAAGTGTCGCTTCCATGCAGTCTCTGTGCAGTTTGCTAAGGGCCGGTTGTTGAATGTCTGGTTAACACAAATCGGAGGTAGTAGCGCCGGTTAAATACAACGATTTGGAGGTAGTGATAACCAGACATTGAACAACCGGCCTTAAGAATCTTATAAACGCGATCATTTATAAACGTCCGATTTTTATGCTCGCCACTGTGATTGAGACGTGACTGCATTTCCTACTGCCGAATGACAGGCGTGTTGCTGCATACTGTGTATGTGCGAATATAAACGAGCTACTTAAGTTTGTAAAATTATAATTCTCGCTTGTAAACAAAACGCACCGTGCCTTTGTTGCCAGAACCTGTTGGATATACACTCTCTCTCGCTCAAGGGATATTTATAATTTTTCCACTTGACTTATTTCAGAAGTATTTTTATTTTGCATGAAAACTAAAATTCGGTTATCATTAAATGCTTAGCAATTTGTTTTGCTTTGCTTTTTTGTATAACTTTTTTTTTTTTTGCAATTGAGGCTAACAAAATTTTCCCTAACAAATTAGTACTTACATACATATGTACATATATATGTATTTACATACGTATATACTGAAAACAACTATATATGTATGTGATTACAACACTAACACTAAAAACTGATAACAAAGTCAACTGTTAAGCTTTTTTGGTAATGAAAACTGAATAATGACCGCGCTTTATCAATACGAAATATGCGATAATCGGCACGCGTGGAAAGGGGGCGGTATCGCCCATTGTGGTCCGGACTGTTGAGCTGTTGAGCGAGCGCGATTGGCACTTAAAGCATTTAGTTGCAGTCGAGCAGCGTAGCTGTTAAGTTGTTGTTTTGTTGTCGTAAGCATAATTTTGGAAGCTTAAAAAAGTGCGTGCAAATTAGTAGACACGCGGGAAAGTTACACCTGCATAGCTCCTAGTGAATATCCACATATGTACATTAGGATGGCCCTTAGTTATATGGAGAAAAATAAAAGTGTTGGACATCTTGGTCTTACCCCCTAGAAAAGTGTGAATAGCCTAAATACTTAACTATATATACAAAGTTTTAGGTCAATCACAAAAGGTTTATAGGTGACTCAAAGCGCTCAAAGTTTCCCATTTATTTTATAAGGCGAAAAAACTATTTTTCGTAGAAATTGTATAGAATCCTTGAAAAGCAATATTTTTCAATCGGCAAGCTCTGTTTCTCTTCAAGAGACTTCCAGAAAAAATAACAAATTGTTTATTTAAAAGTTTATTAATATTTATAAAAAAATTTTTTATGGTTCACCCATGGTGGGACCCATAAAAAATCGTTAATATTAAACAAATTTTAAATAAACAATTGGGTATTTTTTCCGGAAGTCCACTGAAGAGAAAAAGAGTTTGCCGATTGAAAAATATTGCTTTTTAAGGATTCTATACAATTTCTATGAAAAATGTTTTTTTCTCTATATAAACTACATGGGAAA
>NW_023458556.1:46515530-46518898 GCF_013731165.1 Rhagoletis pomonella | reverse complement strand
ATATATTTTTCACCCCTGATATGCTCACATATTAGTATAAGTCCAACACATAAATACATTCATACATTGTATTTTCATTTTGAAGGTAAAAGCTAAGTACTTTTAAGTACATATATATTTAAAGTAAATAATAAATAATATTTCACATTATAAAAAATAAAATAGGAATTTCACAGCTCATTTCATTTTCAATTAAATTCAGTCATTGCAAAATACTTTTTAAAAACTATAGTAAGTATTACTTAAAAATTGAACCCAAACGTGGTATTTTTTTTAAATTTAGTTGAAATGATAACATACCTTGTTGTGCAAAAGTAAGCAACGAAATTGTACTTAACTTATTTTGTCATCTACTTTTACTGATTTATTTTTAATTATTTTTTATAAAACTAAAGTTCATTTTATATCAGGCTGTTCTATATGATAAACTATACAAAATAAAAGTTTGCAACTTTGTACAAAACTCATAACATTTAACAAAGTTAAAAAAAGTTCATCAAAATTTCAAACCTTTTATCAGGCTTTTTAAAAACTATTTAGGTATTCAGTTTTGTAGCATATTTAATTTTGCAATAATAAAGTGCAAGTTTGAAGTGTCTGAAATTTACCAACGCTAATTTAAAGTCACTTCAAAATTGCACTTTAATTATACTAAAGATTAAAATGCTTCAAAACTGAATACCCAAAAAGTTATTAAAAATTCTGGTAAAAATTTGGAAACTTTAATATTTTTTTATATCAAATGTTGTGAGGTTTGTACAAAATTAGAAACTTTGATTTGTATAGTTTATGATATGCAAAAACCTGATATAAAAAGAACTTTAGTTTTATAAAAAAAATAATTAAAAATAAATCAGTAAAATTAGATGACAAAATAAATTAAGTAGAATTTTGTTGCATACTTTTGCAAAAGACTGTATGTTACCATTTCAGTTAAATTTAAAATCACAAAGTTTGCCTTTAAGGGCCGTTTTCACCATCTCTGGTTAACACTAATCCCCAGATAACCATTGTTACCGACGTTACCGACCCAATGTTAAGTGAATGGAGTCAGTACCGTCGGTAACGATATTTAACTGGGGATTAGTGTTAACCAGAGATGGTGAAAATGGCCCTAAGTCTTAAATGTATACTTACAAAATTAACGAGGAAACGTTTTCTTTTTGCAGCTGTAATAGTTGAACTTTTAGTTTCAGTTTCTCAGTTCTATGCCTGTTTTTATTTGCAACCTCTTCTTTAAGAAGCATTAGTTTTTGTTTTTTTAATTCTAGTTTCTCTTTCTCTATAGCCAGATTTTCTTTTTGAAGGTTGTATGACTTCCTTACAGAACTTTCTATATACTTCAGGCTCTTTTTTATATTATTTGCACTTTCTTCCATTGCCTCAAAATGCTTCGCTTGGTTGTTTACTTGCGTTTCTAGTAATGCAATTCTCCTATCATTTGCAGTAGAATTGGCCACTTTTCTTCTTCTTGGAGTACGATGCACTTCAGAAATTTCGGTCTCCTGGGTTTCACGCATTTCACAATCTTCCCCAGATATTGTGATGTAATCACTACCACAAGCTACCTGCTCCTCTGGGATTTCCTCCGATTGAACAATTGCATTGTGTCCGATTTCTTGACCTGGTGGGTCCGAACAAATATCGTACCTTAAAAAACTTGCCACCCCTTCCTCCAGTGGCGTGAGAATGTGCAGACTGTTTGGGCCCCCACCAGTTGCACGAAATTCTGCCCTGTTTTCCGAAATTTTCTTTTTCGTCTTGCTCTTCAAATCTGTCCAAACCTACATCAAAATATACCCGATTATTTTATTAATTAAAGCTTAATATGTATTTATTTCACCTTTAACCACTTTTCCCCATGAACGTAGTGGTGGTCCCAAGCTGTTCAGCTCTACGGCTATGGCTTCCAATCTGGGCTTTCCCCGAGTCTTGCCGCAAATTCCTTTCGCAAATTCCTTTCGCCAAGTCCTGATTGTCCTGCATCAGCTGGACCAGCCGCCCAAGTTGCTTCTTATTGCTAACCACTTTTGATCTACAATTCACACACATATGTATAGTAAATTTTTGTACAGCTTTTAATGCAAATAACTTACTTTTTATCCATTATTTATTTATTTATATCACGAAAATTTTGCTCACTCAAACTCTATCGACTCAAAAATAGCAGTAGAAGGATAAGCGATTAAAAACTATTCACAGTCGCTCATTGAGCGACTAAGCGACACTCACAATAGCATCGATAATCGATAATCGCTTAATAGTCGTTTATCTACTGCCAGTCGACACTCGCAATAGGGGTGAATACTACGGTGACGATAGGAGCACTTAGGAGTACACGGCAGCACTATACACGGATGCGCCTGACGGCCAAGAATATAGCATCCAACACTGCGGTCATTTTTTATATTACCGGGCAGTTTGCGTGCAGGTGTAAACGAATTTCGTAGCCGCTATTAGAGGTCGTAAACTATCGTGGGGGCATAAGGAGCATTGATGCGGTGAATGCTGTTAAACAGGTATCGAAGATGGGTAAGAGCTCAATCTTAAACAATTTTATAAGCCGCGGGACGATTCTAGCATTTTCCAGGCAGAAATACTAGCCTTAAAGGGGGTTGCGGAGCCACTGAACAGGCGAATTTTTATATTGACAGTCAAGGTGCGATGAAGGCGCTACTTACACACATCACTTCTTCAAGAAGTGTGCCAGATTGCTGGGCAGTTTTAGATGTGCTACTACGGGACGACAGCCTTTCCAATGAAAGCGCTTTATCGGTAACTGCGCTAGTGGATGACGTGCATATTCCCCTTCAAACGATTAAACCGGAGCTCGACCTTTACATGATGCATAACGCGCAGAAGGTGAGGACCAACACACAAATTTGCAAAGTATCGTAATGTGCAGAGCGTTTCTGCTATTACGAAGTGTATTCTATCCCTCAAGTGGGGGGACTATCTAGAGTTCTAACAGAAAATTGTCTGTTGGTATCGCTCGCCTCTTAATTGGCTCTGACCAATGATATAGAATTAGTAGACTATGCGGAACGAAAGAAGAGATAATGGAGCATATTATTTGCTTTTATCAGACTGTGAGTTGGCAAGCTTTCTACCTAATCTGGAAGCACCCGGTGAAATAGTGTACACAATTTGTTCTAGTTTGCCAAGAGGACTGCGATCCTCTTCCATGTTACACCTGGTACTTAGTGATTAGCTTTTTAATGTGGTCGTAGGTTTAATGGTATCTTCAGGGCCGGACTTAACCTAACCTCGGGTGATATTGAGTACAACTTCAACTTCGTCCAAAATAGGAAATACCTCCCTGTGCCGCTCAAGGCCAAACGAGATTCTAGACAAGACGACTCTTTTTT
>NW_023458556.1:46508923-46515430 GCF_013731165.1 Rhagoletis pomonella | reverse complement strand
AAAAATTACTAAATTTTCCATTTTTATTTACCTGAATGACCTAATTTACTCCACTAAATTATTTCTTAAAAATACTGATGCGATGCAGATGCGAATGCGGATGTCTAAAATTCCATATTCGCAACATCCCTAGTTCGCACATGTAGTATGTGTGCATACTTACTTATAAGTACATATACTTGCATAAGTATGTATCTCACTACGACCCTGCAAAAATCGTGACTACTCCATGCACGCATGTAAAGAGCACTTCCTTTGGGGTCAAAGAGTACTCCAAAATGAACCAAAATGTATATAATAATTGTGTTCCGATTAATATTGAGAAGAGCTAGGGCAGGACCACATATTTCAGCTCTGCATTACATCAGAGTAGCACACAACTGCTCCAAGGGATTACTCCAAGGAGTGCCTACCACTTGGCAACACAGCCCAGTAAACAACGTTTAGGGGTTACGATCGTTAAAACACGAGCAATGATCAGGTAACAATAACCGCATTACATAGGAGCATTTTGTAAGTACTCGAATATGGCACAAATATACCACATGGTCCAACGATTTTTGCAGAGGAATAAATCTCTATGAAAAGTTGCCGATACTACACAGAGACGGACATCTCTTCCGAAATGCATTTTTGATTAAGGAACCTCTTATTAAAATTCTTTAAATATTTAAAGCCCTATATTTTTATATGAAATTTCATTCCAAGCAAGAGAGGGATGGTAACTTTGTATTCTAGACCAAATCATATGGGGAAATCTTTTGAGATGGGGATATTTAAATAATTTTTAATTATTATTTTTTTTTTCAAAATAGCAGCACCATTTTTTTCCATAATTTATCACTTCTCAACCTACAGTGATAAAGTTTAGGTACAGCGAATTTTTTACAATACCGGCAAATATGTTTTAAATATTTTATTTTTCGTAAATTTTTTATAAAAATATGGTTAATTCTACAACAAAAACCCCCAAAATCAGAGTTCTAAACCTTGAGCAAAATTAAAGGAAATTCCGCAAAATCGCATTCAAGTATTGCACTCTTTATTTACACTCTTTAGAAAAAAGTTGAGTACGCAGTTTTTTAGCCCATTCAATTCTAGTATAACAAAGCGCAAATATTGGCTCATTTTGGGGTAAATTTTGAGCCTTTAAAGTGCTCTAGAAAACTTACGATTTGCACGTCAAACTTTCATTTTCGGAAATATGTAGGTTATTTAGAGCAATAGAAATGTTATCGTGTGCAAATTTTATATACAACCGTATGCTGTAAGTTCTTAATCAGCTGCTTTGACAGAAACAAATCAAAATAAATAAAATCGCAAGTGAATAGTGAAATTAAAAAAAAATTAGTTTAATCATTATTTGAAAAGACTTTTCCTTAATTAAGTAGAATACAAAGGATTCAGTGGCCGGTGCACTTTTGCCCCAGGAGGAAGAACAGCTAACAGTTGCTAATATACAAAGGAGAATGTTCTGATCCATTTAGCTTAAATGATAAAATGTAAGCTTCCTCCTTTTAAGGGCCTCCATTTCACTAGATATTTTGTCGCTTTAATTCTTGTAACGCTTTCCCAAAATTCCACCACATCCTCTTTAGCTCCTTTTACAAAGCCTCGACCAATGTCCGGCCTTTCGCTCATGCATTCCACCAGTTTTTCGTATTGCGAGCGTTTTGTCGTTATCTCCGATCTGATAATTTTGTAAACATTTAATAATACTTTTTTTTTCTATTCCCACTTCAACTTACATACATATTTTTGCGTTTACACACTTTATTTTATTGATATTTTAAAACAATTTGTTTCGCTCCGACACGAGTTGCTATTCAAACAAAATTTCCGACAAATACATAAAAATGACAGCTACGTCGGATTCAGGCATACCAACATTACAAATTTCGAAGATGGCCTACGAATTTCGAAATTACGATACGACAACGCGGATTCCAGCATACCAATTTTACGATTCGTAGAAAAATCGAATCTACGACGGATTACAGCATAGGGGTGATAAGTTCAACAAATATTGAGCATTTTAATGCAAACAATTGTTGAAAAAATTTGCAATTTTTATTTCCAAAATGCTCGAAAACCGCTCGAATGATTTTGCTTTTGTTTTCTTTAGTCAAAAATTCAATTTCTTTCCTTTCATTTGGTATATGGGAAGTATTGGTTGATATGTTCTAAGTATGTTTATTTGATTCAAATATATGGGCATAAATAATTTTCAATACAAAATCACTTCCTCATCATTTTGCAAACACGTGCATGCGTTGGAAGTGAGAGAAGGAGACAAAAAGTATGTGTGTGTAGTAGGGCGGGTCAATTTCTTTTTCGACATCGTTCCTAGCAAATACGGATTCTACATAAAATTCTAAGAAAAAAAGCCCTTTAGACCATAGCTCTAAAATCAATTTCGAGCCTGCGCAATTTTAAAAGAAAATATTTTTAATTAATACTAAGTCCATAATCAGATTAATATTTACTAAAGTGTTAGGAATGTTTTTTTTGTTGTAATAAAGAGTTGTGCTCGGGAGTTTTGTGATACGAAAAATTCATTTCTGATATCTATTTTTTATTTAAAGAACCGCAAGATGGCGCTTCAAAGCAAATCTACTATATGTATATTTGTGGAAGTAGGAATGCATGTATGTACCAGGTTGCAGCCTGAACGGATGTACAGAATCGAATAAAATTTTGCCAAAGCATTGCCATGACTCCTGGACCTATAATAGGGTAAAAAAATTGAAACTCGCCAAGGGGGGGAGGGGAATGAGGGATACCTCCCATAGTGAAAATTTTTAATCAGCTCTAACTTCGGAATTATAGTCACATGAACTCGAAATTTGAAATGCACAGATACCTATGGTAGGTGCTTATGGAAAGATATATGTATATAAATGAGTTGGTAAAAAGGGGCGTGGCATATCTTATAGGTGTGGAATTTTTTATCAGCTATAACAGCAGTATTAGTGATCTCACTGTATTGCATTTTGAAGATTTGTTATAATTGATCAAAGTTAAATTCAAATAAATTATAGATAATATGAAGTTCACCGGGTCATCTTCTAGTCTTTAATATATACTCAGTTAATATACGGATTAATATTTACTAAAGTGTTACGAACGTTATTTTTTTAATACAATAAGAAAAAAATAACTATAACTTAAAGGAGTGACACACAATGGCCAGAGTCGTCGCATGTGTGTATTCTTTCATATACATATGTATATATGGGCCGTTCTTATGGTTTATATATTTTTCATCCACTCGCTTATTCCTTACCGAAAATTTTAAATAAAAATTTAACAAGTTTTAACCGCTGATACAGTACAGGTAGCAGTTTAAAATGGGTAACTGGGTAAACTTAATAAAGAAAACATATTCTCTGGCTAAATTAATAAGCCTGCCCGGATAACATAAAATCCCAAGCTTGATAAACATTTGGTGTTATAAAAGTTTTACAAAGCTCTACTTGTAATTAGGAAAAATGTCGAAAAATATTATAAAATTGATTGATTGATTGATTGATAAAAATAGAGAGGGAGTTATGGCTATGACAATAGAAATTAGAAAAAAGATACCTCGTGTTGAAAGCAAAAAGGATCTAAAACCAAAAAAAAAAAATATAAATACATTGTTAATCATAAAAAAATTTATGATTCGAAAAATAATTTTGAAATATTGTAATATATAATATTTGGTTTTTTAAAGTTAAGGGTTTATTTACTTACAGTAACGAACAAAAGTATTGGCACAGTAAATTTTTCGCAATATAGGCAAAGTATTTTTTAGAAAAGGTTTGAAGTTGCTTGAAAATCTGAATATAAAATTGCAAATTAGTATGCAGCTTTATTGAATTTTCCTGAGTTTTTCACATTTGATTTTTATGTGTTTTAGTGTAGTATGAACTATGTTTTCATAAAAAATTATCGGAAATAAATTAAAAATTTTGCATATATGTAATGCGAAAATTTACTGTGCCAAAACTTTTGTTGGACACTGTACATATAAAAAACTACATACAGTAACTTCTCCCGTTACAATAGTAAAAAATATGTAATTTGCTTTGTAGTGCAATCTTGCGGTTCTTTAAATATAAAATAGATATTTGAAATTAATTTTTCGTATCAATAAACTCCCAAGCACAGGTTTGTATTAAAAAAAATATATCCGTAACACTTTATTAAATATTAATCTGCATATTTTATCAATTCGTCGGAATATTTTTTTTTGTATGTTACCGCGTAACTTTGGACTACGTTATCCGTTTTCTATAATTATTTTTGAAAGGAAAGGTGGTTCCTCAGAGGTAGTCTCCTACTAATTGAGTGTAGATCCGATAATTGGGCCATGAAGAAAATAACGGTACTCTTAAATTTGTATATGAGAATTGAAGTCGGTTTTGTTTTAAATTTTACTCCAGTGTCCACAGCTTCTATAAAAGAGTCGTAGGCCATATTTTTTTGTTATTTCAATTGTGGAACATTTGTATGAACCGCTTCGGCTAATACTTCGGCTTTTGTTCTCTTTTTATATCGAGGCTAAGTGGGGTGATATCATTGCCAAACATGATAGTACTTTGTTTGCCATCAATAAACACTAACTTGACGGAGTTACAGTATTCCACATTGATGCGAGCCTCAAAAGCTTTGAATAATATTTGCGAGTATGGCTTTTAGTTTTTACCGCTCAGGTAGGTGGCAGGCCTATAGAAAATATTTCTTAATCAATAATTTTTCAAATACTTTTCGTTCGACACCTATATTATAATACATACTTTATCTTACTAACTTAATTGAATTAAATTTTCGAAATTGGTGGCAACTCGACACAAAAATATTTTCAGTAGCAAGCCTTCTTAAACCTTTTTAATTTGATACCCATATTGCAATATTTAATTTATGTTATCAATTTCATTTAATTAAACCCCCCTCAAAAATATTTTCGCCTGTAAGCCTTCATAACCTCTTTTTATTGACACCCATATTGCAATATCTAATTTATGTAATTAATTTACTTATATTGAAATTTTTAAACAGGTGGCAACTCTCTATTTTTTCTGGTTTTAATCATCCGGATATTATGAAAAACAAACCAAAAAAATAAAAATATTCAAATCGATCAAGCTGTTTTCGAGTCTTAGCGAGGCTAACGGATAGCAATTCATTTTTATATATAAGATATCTTCTTTTAAAAATGCGCAGGCTCGAAATTGACTTTAGAGCTATGGTCTGGAGGAATTTTTTTCTTAGAATTTTCTGAAGAATCCGAAAATGCTAGGAACAATGTCGAAAAAAATCGATCCATACAAATTGACCTGCCCTAGTGTGTAGGTATTTCGGCTTTCGAATAACGAATGGGACAATATTTATAAAAGGCCAAAGTGAAGGGGAATATGTAGATGAAGAATATGATAAACATAAAAGTAAAAACAAAAATAAATATAAAGAAAAATATGAGGATCAAGATACCGATACAAGTATAGATGAAGATAGAGGAAGAAAGATTAAAATAAAGGTAGTTGTAGAGAAAAGGATATAGATAGAGACTCAATCTGGGGACTATTTCGGGATTTTAGAGATTTTCGGAATTCTAGGGACTTATCGATATAAAATCGATATTTTATCGGTATTTTTTATCGATTTTGTTATCGAAATTTTTATCGATATTGTTATTGATTTTGCTATCGATATTTTGGGAACTTATCGATATAATAAACGATATATTTTATCGACTTTGTTATCGAGATTTTAATCGATTTTTTATAGATTTTGTAATCGATTTTTTTACGATATTTTTATCGATTTTGTAATAGATTTTTTTATCGATTTTGTTATCGATTTTGCTATCGATATTTTTATCGATTTTGTTATCGATATTTTTTCTTAGCGTGTGCTTTCGCTTTTGACTTGGATGTGCTCTTAACCATACCACGTATTCTACGTTTAAATTTAGCGGCTGTGTCTCCGATACAGCCTGCAGACCAAGACGAAGGCGCTGGACTGTTCCTGTTTTCTTGCATTTGGTAATTGGCACATTTATTTAATACCTGTCGTTTCATTCCTCAGAACCTAAAAATAAACGTCTGAAAACCGCGAGCTTTAGGTCAGATCCCTCAAGAAGTTATGCCTTAAATAATAAAAAGTAGATGAGAAATTTCCTGATTTTCTCGATTTTAGCATTCAAACCGTTAGTTATGTTATAAATAACTATTTACTAATATTTACACTTGGCAGTGCAGCTGCTTTGTGGCGCTTACAATATGCCAGTGCACACACTTTGCACTTTATCATAATATGAGCATATGTACATACATAGGTACCAATAAATTAAGATAAGCTATTTTAAATCGAACTTTACTCGAATTAAACTTATACGTTTGCCCCCACTGTTTAGATACTTTGATCTCCCCTGCTGGCTGGTCGATATCAATCTACAATTGACCAATTAAATTGTATTCATTAACAACTTTCGCGCTTGGAATAATGATAATAAAAATTATT
>NW_023458556.1:46496003-46508823 GCF_013731165.1 Rhagoletis pomonella | reverse complement strand
TTTTTTTTCAACTGAGGAGTTCTTCGACATCTCTATTCGAAGACTGAAATGGAAGTGGCTAGGGCGAACTTCACGTAAAGAAGACGGCAGTACTACAAAGAAGGTTTTTAAATGGAGTCCCATAATCGGCAGAGGCAGGCCACCCAGCAGACCGCGCGATATGTGGAGAAGTAGATGGCGCGCACGCATAGTACATGCCCTATGTCAATCTTGGGATTAAAGGAAACGCAGAAGAAAAATACTCCATTCAAAGTTTGTTGCAGGTAAAGGTAAACGCTCATAAACACAAAAGTAATATTGCGCTTATTCGACTTTAAAATCGCTTTAGACAGCACGAAGAGAAGCTGCCTTTACGACGCCATGTCTAAAATAATACTACGGTGACGATAGGAGCACTTAGGAGTACACGGCAGCACTTTACACGGATGCGCCTGTCGGCCAAGAATATAGCATCCAACACTGCCGTCATTTTTTATATTACCGGACAGTTTGCGTGCAGGTGTAAACGAATTTCGTAACCGCTATTAGAGGTCGAAAACTATCATGGGGGCATAAGGAGCATTGATGCGGTGAATGCCGTTAAACAGGTATCGAAGATGGGTAAGAGCTCAATCTTAAACAATTTTATAAGCCGCGGGACGATTCTAGCATTTTCCAGGCAGAAATACTAGCCTTAAAGGGGGTTGCGGAGCCACTGAACAGGTGAATTTTTATATTGACAGTCAAGTTGCGATGAAGGCGCTACTAACACACATCACTTACTCAAGAAGTGTGCCAGATTGCTGGGCAGTTTTAGATGTGCTACCTACTGGACGACAGCCTTTCCAATAAAAGCGCTTTATCGGTAACTGCGCTAGTAGATGACGTGCAGAATCCCCTTCAAACGATTAAACCGGAGCTCGACCTTTACGTGATGCAGAACGCGCAGAAGGTGAGGACCAACACACAAATTTGCAAAGTATCGTAATGTGCAGAGCGTTTCTGCTATTACGAAGTTTATTCTATCCCTCAAGTGGGGGGACTATCTAGAGTTCTAACAGAAAATTGTCTGTTGGTATAGCTCGCCTCTAAATTGGCTCTGACCAATGATATAGAATTGGTAGACTATGCGGAACGAAAGAAGAGATAATGGAGCATATTATTTGCTTTTATCAGACAGTGAGTTGGCAAGCTTTCTACCTAATCTGGAAGCCCCCGGCGAAATAGTGTACACAATTTGTTCTAGTTTGCCAAGAGGACTGCGATCCTCTTCCATGTTACACCTGGTACTTGGTGATTAGCTTTTTAATGTGGTCGTAGGTTTAATGGTATCTTCAGAGCCGGACTTAACCTAACCTCGGGTGATATTGAGTACAACTTCAACTTCGTCCAAAATAGGAAATACCTCCCTGTGCCGTTCAAGGCCAAACGAGATTCTACACAAGACGACTCTTTTTTCGTGCGACTTACTCAATCTGATGTTAGAAAGCGTAATCTAAACCGCAGCGGCAGCATATACATATAACAATACCGCGTTGTTGCTGGCATATGCAGAGAAAAAAGCAGATTGATTGGCGATGTTTTGAGTTTTCGGACCAGAACAACAGCCACTCAAAACCCAGCATAGAACCAATACTCTTCGAATACCGCAAAGCTAGTTGTAAAGTATGTAAAACTTAATTTGCCCATCCAGGGGGTTGGCTGTGGAATTGCCGGCAGCTTGCAATAAGATAGGCAACATTTTTTCTATCTCAGAGAAAAAACAATTTTATGGCCTCAACTTCACCTTCTTCTTCTTTGGCTCTGTATGCGCCTACGCGATTTTGGTCGGGTTCAACAAAGCGCGCCAGTCGCTCCGCTTCTGTACCAACTGACGCCCAATGGAAATGCCAAGTGAGGCCAAGTCGTTCTCCACTTGGTCTTTCCATCGCAGTGAGGGGCACCCCTCTTTCTCTGCTACGACCAGCGGATTCCGAGTTGAATACTTTCAGAGCAGGAGCACCGGTGTCCATTCGAACGACATGGACAAGTTAGCCGAGAAGTTGTATTTTAATACGCTCTAAATACTATATCCATATCGTTGTAAAACTCATACAGCTCCTCGTTCCATCGTCTGCGGTTCTCGCCGTCGCCAAAGCGTAAAGATCTCAACTAAACCATGCTTAACTTAGTATCCATAGTAAGTGGTAGTCAAATTCCAATCATGACGACTTTTTATTTACGTTTTCACTTTGGTATTAAAAAAAAAATCCAGTACTTAATAATTCCAGTCAGAATTTCTGATCGACTCTTAACATATTTATTTAAAAGTACCTACTTAAAACCAAAATTATGACGAAAGCTAGATAATTGTTATACCAAGTTCCAGTTTCAGGTGTTGTCAAACTAATGAGATCTCATCTAATCTTTAAGTGCAGATCTTTTGTTTTTTAAAGCAATACCCACTCACAAAGCACTAGTCACTGAGTAATTGCTTCTTAATCGTACAGCTTGCGACACAACCACTCTGAACTTCGTTATACTAGTATGTACATACATACATATGTACATTTTTATGCCTATTTTTATTTTAGAATTTTTCATTGTCAATAACACCGTTATCGCTTCTTCTAAAACTACAACAAAATTTTTTTTCAAAGCACAATAAAAAAGCAAATAATTTTTATTATCATTATTCCAAGCGCGAAAGTTGTTAATGAATCAATTTAATTGGTCAATTGTAGATTGATATCGACCAGCCAGCAGGGGAGATCAAAGTATCTAAACAGTGGGGGCAAACGTATAAGTTTAATTCGAGTAAAGTTCGATTTAAAATAGCTTATCTTAATTTATTGGTACGTATGTATGTACATATGCTCATATTATGATAAAGTGCAAAGTGTGTGCACTGGCATATTGTAAGCGCCACAAAGCAGCTGCACTGCCAAGTGTAAATATTAGTAAATAGTTATTTATAACATAACTAACGGTTTGAATGCTAAAATCGAGAAAATCAGGAAATTTCTCATCTACTTCTTGACCTAAAGTTCGCGGTTTTCAGACGTTTATTTTTAGGTTCTGAGGAATAAAACGACAGGTATTAAATAAATGTGCCAATTACCAAATGCAAGAAAACAGGAACAGTCCAGCGCCTTCGTATTGGTCTGCAGGCTGTATCGGAGACACAGCCGCTAAATTTAAACGTAAAATACGTGGTATGGTTAAGAGCACATCCAAGTCAAAAGCGAAAGCACACGCTAAGAAAAAATATCGATAACAAAATCGATAAAAATATCGATAACAAAATCGATAAAAATATCTATAACAAAATCGATAAAAATATCGTAACAAAATCGATTACAAAATCTATAAAAAAAATCGATTAAAATCTCGATAACAAAGTCGATAAAATATATCGTTTATTATATCGATAAGTTCCCAAAATATCGATAGCAAAATCAATAACAATATCGATAAAAATTTCGATAACAAAATCGATAAAAAATACCGATAAAATATCGATTTTATATCGAATTCCGAAAATCTCTAAAATCCCGAAATAGTCCCCAGATTGAGTCTCTATCTATATCCTTTTCTCTACAACTACCTTTATTTTAATCTTTCTTCCTCTATCTTCATCTATACTTTTATCGGTATCCTGATCCTCATATTTTTCTTTATATTTATCTTTGTTTTTACTTTTATGTTTATCATATTCTTCATCTACATATTCCCCTTCACTTTTGCCTTTTATAAATATTGTCCCATTCGTTATTCGAAAGCCGAAATACCTACACACATACTTTTTGTCTCCTTCTCTCACTTCCAACGCATGCACGTGTTTGCAAAATTATGACGAAGTGATTTTGTATGGAAAATTATTTATGCCCATATATTTGCATCAAATAAACATACTTAGAAGATATCAACCAATACTTCCCATATACCAAATGAAAGGAAAACAATTTAATTTTTGACTAAAGAAAACAAAAACAAAATCATTCGAGCGGTTTTCGAGCATTTTGGAAATAAAAAAAATTGCAAATTTTTTCAACAATTGTTTGCATTAAAATGCTCAATATTTGTTAAATTTATCACCCCTATGCTGTAATCCGTCGTAGATTCGATTTTGCTACGAATTGTAAAATTGGTATGCTAGAATCCGCGTTGTTGTATCGTAATTTCGAAATTCGTAGGCCGACGTAGCTGTCATTTTTATGTATTTGTCGGAAATTTTGTTTGAATAGCAACTCGTGTCGGAGCGAAACAAATTGTTTTAAAATATCAATAAAATAAAGTGTGTAAACGCAAAAATATGTATGTAAGTTGAAGTGGGAATAGAAAAAAAAAAGTATTAATAAATGTTTACAAAATTATCAGATCGGAGATAACGACAAAACGCTCGCAATACGAAAAACTGGTGGAATGCATGAGCGAAAGGCCGGACATTGGTCGAGGCTTTGTAAAAGGAGCTAAAGAGGATGTGGTGGAATTTTGGGAAAGCGTTACAAGAATTAAAGCGATAAAATATCTAGTGAAATGGAGGCCCTTAAAAGGAGGGAGCTTACATTTTATCATTTAAGCTAAATGGATCAGAACAATCACCTTTGTATATTAGCAACTGTTAGCTGTTCTTCCTCCTGGGGCAAAAGTGCACCGGCCACTGAATCCTTTGTATTCTACTTAATTAAGGAAAAGTCTTTTCAAATAATGATTAAACAAATTTTTTTTTAATTTCACTATTCACTTGCGATTTTATTTATTTTGATTTGTTTCTGTCAAAGCAGCTGATTAAGAACTTCGAATTTCACTATTTTAGTTGGCAAGGTCGTTGATAGTTGCGATCGGATTACAGCATACCAATTTTCGAATTTTCGGGACGGAGCTACCAATTCGTAACTACGAACTTTCGGATTACAGCATACGGTTGTATATAAAATTTGCACACGATAACATTTCTATTGCTCTAAAGAACCTACATATTCCCGAAAATGAAAGTTTAACCTGCAAATCGTAAGTTTGCTAGAGCACTTTAAAGGCTCAAAATTTACCCCAAAATAAGCCAATATTTACCGTTGTCTCTAGGACAGACACAGAATCGGTTACTTACAGAAATGTATCTGTCGATAGGTTTGGAATTATATCTTTGAAACGTCACACTTTTCTTTGAAATCGCTTCATTAGTTCTCGTGCAATAAGCGTTTTCGTAAAGCTCTAAAAATTACAACTACAACATTCCAGCATAGCCTCCATATCGAAACGTAGGCTGCTTACAACTGTAACTGAATTTCGCGTATTCTATAAAAATCGTGAATGTTCTTGCTGTAGTCGTTGAGCGGTACTTGTTTTACATTTTTGGGTATAAAATATACTTCTTTAATTCTTCAGAAAAAGAATCCTAGGTTAGAGGATAACGTGGTAGTTATCATTTCCTGAAAAATCGCCTTCAGTAAACGCCTAGCCAGTGCGTAATTTTTTATTTAATAATCGTTTTTCGTTGAGCACAACCAATCGAATGCAAAAAAATGTATATGCCCTCGTGTAATATTTTGTGTTTGTGTATTTGGGTCTATGTAAAAAATGCTCACCACTGAAAATTATTTTAATGGTCAGTACTGGATAATCCTTACTAATATAAATTCGAATGGTTTATTTGTTACGCTTTTACGTTTTAACTGCTCACCTGATCATAATGAAATTTCGCACACTAGTATCATTTTGCACAACTTAAAAGATAGGATATCCTTTATCTCGATTAGACAAAGGTGCGTGGCACCTCCCATACAAACGGAATGTTTCATACTGCATACCTCTGGAAGTATTTGTGGTAGAGTATGAAATCATGAAAAAAATTTGGATTATTGGAAAATGGTCCGTGGAACCTCCAATATAAACTAACTTTTTATACTACCGTCTGTACAAAAATTAACTTCAATTCAAACCATTTGATAAGACAGATGAATTATTACAATACCGATGTCGATCGAAGTCGTTGTATCTCAGAAATCGTGATCCTTAGGATCAGAAGTGTTAACACAGTTTTTACAATTAATTGCACGATCTGCACTTCTGTCTAAACTATTTTTATGATAAACCTTACTGTTTAGCTGAAAAATGGTAAAAATCAATTCATGTGACTTTTGACGTTCAATATTTTTTTTCTCCAGAGGACTTTTCACATTTCATTTATAGTGGTGTTCCTAAGCGGGCCATTAAGAAACAATTTTGAAGATATTGTATAAATAGAGTAGCAATTACAAAATATTAGTTACGCGGGGTACTTCAATTACAGTCAGTCAATAAAGTTTAGGTACAGCGAATTTTTTACAATACCGGCAACTAATTTTTAAATATTTTATTTTACGCGAATTTTTATACCCGAGCGCACTTGTGCACAAGGGTATTATAACTTTGTTCACATAACGGTTGTTTGTAACAGGCAAAACGAATCGAGATAGATATAGACAAATGTATACATAAATGATCAGAATGAAAAGAGAAATCGATTAAGCGGTGACTGTCTGTCCGTCCGTCCGTCCGTCCGTCCGTCCGTCTGTCCGTCTGTGCACACGATAACTCGAGTATAAATTAAGATATCTTAACGAAACTTGGTACGTGAACTTCTTTTGGGCGTAGGACGGATGGTATTGAAAATGGGCGAAATCGGACAATAACCACGCCTACCTCCCATATAACGGTAATTTTAAAAAATACGAAAACTGCGATATTTTAGTAACTACTGAAGATAATTCACTCAAAATTGATACTTACAATGAGTCTCAGACGGAAAACATGAATATTATAAATTTTTGGAAAATGGGCGTAGCCACGCCCACTTATGGTTACATGTGTATATCTTGGTAACCGCTGCACCAATTTCTTCCAAACTTGGCACAGTTGTTGGCCTTAGTACAGCATACTAAATGGCTGAAAAGTTTAAAAATCGGACAATAACCACGCCTACCTCCCATATAACGGTAATTTTCAGAAAAACGAAAACTGCGATCTTTTAGTAACTGCTGAAGATAATTTGCTTAAAATTGATACTTGCAATGAGTTTTAGACGAAAAATAAGAATATTACAAAATTTTGGCAAATGGGCGTAGCCACGCCCACTTATGGTTACATGTGTATATCTTGGTAACCGCTACACCAATTTCTTCCAAACTTGGCGCAGTTGTTGGTCCTGGTACAGCATACCAAACGGCCGAAAATTTCTAAAATCGGACAATAATTACGCCCACATCCCATATAACGGTAATTTCGAGAAATGCAAAATCTTCGATAAATCAGTAAATATTGAAGCTAATTTATTCAAAATTGATGGTTGCAACAATTCTTTACCAAGAAATACGTTTATGACAAAATTTTGGAAAATGGGCGTAGCACCGCCCACTTGTGATCACATATATGTATGTATCTCGCTAACCGTTCTAGCAATTTGTACCAAGCTCGGTATGGTTATTGTGCTTGCGACATAAAAGCAAACCGTTGAAAATTGTTGAAATCGGACTAAAATTGAGGCCGCTTTTCATATAACGGTAAATTTCAGAAATGCTTGAAATTTCAATATTTCGAAATTTAAGGACGCTAATTTACTTAAAATGTATACACCCCGGCTTATCATGTAGCGGTAGCTTTCGGAAAGGAGGAAAACATATATTTAATACTTGCGCCGGGTATTTAATGTTCGGCTCCGCCCGAACTTAGACTTTCTTACTTGTTTATAAAAATATGGTTTTTCCATATAAAAAAATTATCGAATGAGCGACACCTTCAGCAGAAACAATAAATGCAACTTTGCGGAATTTTCTTTAACTGTAGGTTGAGAAGTGATAAATTATGGAAAAAATGGTGCTGCTATTTTGAAAAAAAAAAAATTATTAAAAATTATTTAAATATCCCCATCTCAAAAGATTTCCCCATATGATTTGGTCTAGAATACAAAGTTATCATCCCTCTCTTGCTTGGAATGAAATTTCATATAAAAATATAGGGCTTTAAATATTTAAAGAATTTTAATAAGAAGTTCCTTAAACAAAAACGCATTTCGGAAGAGATGTCCGTTTCTGTGTAGTATCGGCAACTTTTCATAGAGATTTATTCCTCTGCAAAAATCGTTGGACCATGTGGTCCATTTGTGCCATATTCGAGTACTTACAAAATGCTCCTATGTAATGCGGTTATTGTTACCTGATCATTGCTCGTCTATTAACGATCGTAACCCCTAAAAGTTGTTTACTGGGCTGTGTTGCCAAGTGGTAGGCACTCCTTGGAGTAATCCCTTGGGGCAGTTGTGTGCTACTCTGATGTAATGCAAAGCTGAAATATGTGGTCCTGCCCTAGCTCTTCTCAATATTAATCGGAACACAATTCTTATATACATTTGGTTCATTTTGGTGTACTCTTTGACCCCAAAGGAAGCGCTCTTTACATGCGTGCATGGAGTAGTCGCGATTTTTTCAGGGTCGTAGTGAGATACATACTTATGCAAGTATATGTACTTATAAGTAAGTATGCATACATACTACATGTGCGAACTAGGGATGTTGCGAATGTGGAATTTTAGACATCCGCAGATGCGAATGCGGATGTCAAGTATTTTTAAGAAATAATTTAGGGGAGTAAATTAGGTCATTCAGGTAAATAAAAATGGAAAATTTAGTAATTTTTAATTATGTTTTTTTTTAGTACTGTAATTTAAAAATTGGAACGTTGTATTAAATAAAAAGTAATGTTGCTGCCTTTTAGGGTTACAACCTGTTTCTTAAAGGGTCGTAAATCAAACCTGCGCCACTTAATAACTTCTCGCTCGAGGCGACAAACTTGAAAAACTTGAAACTTGACAAACTTGTAAATTCATTTGATTGACGTTGAGTTGAGAGGACTTTCAGTTATATTTTTTTTTTTTTTATTGCGGTGCAATAATTTCTTTTTGAGAATTGCATCGAGACTGCAAATGTCGGATGTAAGCTCCTGGCTTTCATCTTCACAATCTAGCATCAAGGCATGATCGGTTTTTAAACGCCGTTGGTTTCCAAAGAATTCTTCATTTTCATTCTTTTGGTTGTTTCAGAATTTGTAGAACCTGTAATTAATTTTTAATCCTTTCTTCTGTGATTGGTTTGAAAAACGTGTGCTCATAGCCAGGGCCGTCGAGAGAAAACTCGGGCCTCGGACTGAAAAATCAAAGGCTCGTATACATAAATTGTATTAATTCAAAAGCATGTGATCACCTCGTAACCCCCTCTCCCGACGAGCCTGCTTATAGCGAGGTTCTAAACACTTAAGTGGATATGGCAAATAAATAGTTATTTTGCAGGAATGAAAAAGCCAAAATTAACAAAAAAATTTTTATTGCATAAAACTATGTGGGGACTTATGATTCGATGCATGATAATCAATCAAAAAGTGAATTTTGGATTTTTAGTTAGTTGCGGCTTTTTGTATTTCAGCGACGATGTAAGTTATAACGTTATATTGCATGCCAAGTCCCAATAGATATTCAATTCTCCATGAATTTCAGAATCGCTAAAGCTCCGCGTTGATTATTGCGAATGCGACAGCGAATCCGAATACGAATGTTAAAATTAATGCGGAAGCTCCGCGGTTGCGAATGCAAATGCGAATATTCGCAACAACCCTGGGGCGAACATACACACATACATTAAAGCCGGCCTTTATGACTAACCATTTTACGTAGACATATTAGGGCTGTTCAGGATGTTGTGGAAATGGTCTGGAATTTGCAGTTGGAATTGCATTTGCAAAGTTTATGCTGGCTGCCATGGCAACCGTGTGCATTTTATTGTTGTGATTTTACAAATGCAATGAATATGCAAATGCACAAGACGCTGAACGGCCCTACTGTATTTGACTTTTTACTCTGGTACAAATTTTACTACGACAATGCACGTATGGCATGTGTATACAGTATGTATAATACAGTGGTGATCAAAATTCGCGTCATATATAACGGGGATGGAGTCTGTAAGCGCCAATTGGTCCGAAATTGGGTAAAAAAATACTTGTAATGGGTATATGTGAAGAGGACGAATATTGAAAGGATGTTTTCCCCACTTTAGCCTTTTAATAATCCAAGCATTTCAGCAAAATAATTTGCTTAAAAATCGTGGAATGGGAATAACTCGGTTACTGTTCCAATTATATATATTAAAAAGTGAGAGAAAATATATTTTCGCTATCATCTCAGAAATGAAAACTTTCAAGAAATCACGGAGTTATTCGGGTTTTCAAAAATAGAAATGCTTTGTTTATTCGTCGGCGCCCTTAAAGCGCCTAATTTCCTATTACCTAAGGTTTTGTATTCAAATAAATATAAAGAATGTGTATTCATGAAAAATTTTATTACCAAATATACTTTCAAGAAGTTTTAGTTCAAGCATAATTACGTGTTGATCTTAAATATTTTAGAAAAAGCCAAACAATAAATACCAACGTACGCCCCGAGCCGGAGTCTTCCGTTACCAAACGGTGTTTCGAACACGGCATCTCCGTATCGTACGACTGATGAAATCGCTCAAGAACTACTTTTTATTAGAAACAGTCAGGCGGCCGGACATGCAGACATGGCTTAATCGGCTTCTCAGTGCGTTCTGAGCAGTTCTACATATTTCGACTGTTAAAAACCCTTATCCAAATAAAGTTATGTGTAATACCCTTGTTCAAAAGTGCGTTCAGGTATAAATGGAATTACATAGGTTACAGTGCCATACATATTGCTTGAAAGTTACTCCATAAATTAAATAAAAATTTTGATTCAAAGTGTCGCTTCCATGCAGTCTCTGTGCAGTGTGCTAAGGGCCGGTTGTTGAATGTCTGGTTAACACAAATCGGAGGTAGTAGCGCCGGTTAAATACAACGACTGCTTTATCGATCACAGGTTATGTGCATGATGTCGAAATCGTCGATAATGATGTTTAACTTAAAGGTAGTGATAACCAGACATTGAACAACCGGCCTTAAGAATCTTATAAACGCGATCATTTATAAACGTCCGATTTGTATGCTCGCCACTGTGATTGAGACGTGACTGCATTTCCTACTGCCGAATGACAGGCGTGTTGCTGCATACTGTGTATGTGCGAATATAAACGAGCTACTTAAGTTTGTAAAATTATAATTCTCGCTTGTAAACAAAACGCACCGTGCCTTTGTTGCCAGAACCTGTTGGATATACACTCTCTCTCGCTCAAGGGATATTTATAATTTTTCCACTTGACTTCTTTCAGATGTATTTTTATTTTGCATGAAAACTAAAATTCGGTTATCATTAAATGCTTAGCAATTTGTTTTTGCTTTGCTTTTTTGTATAACTTCTTTTTTTTTTGCAATTGAGGCTAATAAAATTTTCCCTAACAAATTAGTACTTACATACATATGTACATATATATGTATTTACATACGTATATACTGAAAACAACTACATATGTATGTGATTACAACACTAACACTAAAAACTGATAACAAAGTCAACTGTAAAGCTTTTTTGGTAATGAAAACTGAATAATGACCGCGCTTTATCAATGCGAAATATGCGATAATCGGCACGCGTGGAAAGGGGGCGGTATCGCCCATTGTGGTCCGGACTGTTGAGCGAGCGCGATTGGCACTTAAAGCATTTAGTTGCAGTCGAGCAGCGTAGCTGTTAAGTTGTTGTTTTGTTGTCGTAAGCATAATTTTGGAAACTTAAAAAAGTGCGTGCAAATTAGTAGACACGCGGGAAAGTTACACCTGCATAGCTTCTAGTGAATATCCACATATGTACATTAGGATGGCCCTTAGTTATATGGAGAAAAATAAAAGTGTTTGGCATCTCGGTCTCACCCCCTAGAAAAGTGTGAATAGCCTAAATACTTAACTATATATACAAAGTTTTAGGTCAATCACAAAAGATTTATAGGTGACTCAAAGCGCTCAAAGTTTCCCATTTATTTTATAAGGCGAAAAAACTATTTTTCGTAGAAATTGTATAGAATCCTTGAAAAGCAATATTTTTCAATCGGCAAGCTCTGTTTCTCTTCAAGAGACTTCCACAAAAAATAACAAATTGTTTATTTAAAAGTTTATTAATATTTATTAACAATTTTTTATGGTTCACCCATGGTTAAAATCGTTAATATTAAACAAATTTTAAATAAACAATTGGGTATTTTTTCCGGAAGTCCACTGAAGAGAAAAAGAGTTTGCCGATTGAAAAATATTGCTTTTTAAGGATTCTATAAAATTTCTATGAAAAATGTTTTTTTCTCTATATAAACTACATGGGAAACTTTGACCGCTTTGAGCCACCACTAAATCTTTTTTGATTGACCTAAAATTTTGTATAGTTTATTCTTTAGGCTATTCACACATTTCTAGGTGGTGAGACCGAGAATCCAAGCTCTTTTCGAAATAAGCGCCACCCTAATGTACATAGGTATTTATAGGCGGACATACGTGGGATGTATTTGCGACTTGAAGAAGCTAAAGTTAGTCTGGGATAACAATTAGCGCACACTAACTATTTTGAAATAGCGCTGAATGGATAACGACAAAACAATGTAAATGTTTAGTTAAAGTTTATACTAACTTCCTGGTTTTCTAATTGTATTACATGTTGTTGTTGAGCAACGCGCGACGTTACTTGTTTAATGTGCCGCGTACATCTAACCATATACTAAATAATGTATTTCAAAGTTAAAAAAAAAATAAAAATAACACAATATAAAAAATGAAATCAATGAAACAATAAACATACTGATAAGAGAATATAGCAAGGCGGGCGTGAATAAATATATTAAATAAAGAACTTGAGTTGCTACGTAAACGTCGGAGCAGCAGTATCTGCAAATATTTAGTT
>NW_023458556.1:46477572-46495993 GCF_013731165.1 Rhagoletis pomonella | reverse complement strand
TATAACTTTTCTACCAATTACGAATGTAGACTTCACTGTTTTATTTGTTTTTAGTATTTTGCATTTATTTGTTTTATTTTTTAATTCTCATTTTTTTCGAATTACGAATTTAGACTTAAATTTTTTATTTTTCGTGTTTTTATTTAGTTTCGTTTTTTTATATTTTTATTTTTTTAACTAATTACGAATTCAGGCTTCACTTTTTATTTGTTATTGTATTTTCCATTTTTTTATTTTTTTATTTATGATTTTTTCCAATTACGAATTTAGGCTTCTTTTTTGTATTTTATTTTTTTTTTGTTTTTCTTTAATTATTTTTTTTAGGTATTTTTTTAATTTTATTAAATAACTTTATGGAATGCTTCTCTCAGATAAAATTAAACTGAGAATGAATCGTCAGCTTCGGAAAACTGAAAATTTAGAATTAATTATCTATACGTAGCGATATCATATTACTCGTCATGTTAAAACGTATTTTGCGGGTTATTACATACGTGAACGTACTGTTTATCCCATTCAGCTTATACGACTGTTATATCACGTCATTTTCTTTCGTATGTTTTTCGATCCGTGAACGGATGTTACGATTCGGACCCAGGTCTAAAGTCACGCAAATAAGATCCAATGCGTTTATTTACGGTCTTTCACAAGACCTTACAGTCGATGCTTAGAAGGCTGATCCCGCGATAGTTGGCGCATAAAACGAGGTCGCCTTGCTTGTGGATTAGTCAGAGCACACTTAAGTTTCAATCGGCAAGCAGGCTTGCATAGAAGTTGGCGCAAGTACCTCACAAGCCACTCGCCGCTTTATTTGAATAGTTCGGCTTAGAATATTCATAACTGTATTATTTTTGAGCCATGCTGTTGGTAGTCGAATCTCGTTGGGGCCAGAGAAAGGAACATCGATTTCGTCGTAATTGATTGAATGCTTGGGGCCTTCTCTATCTCCGTAATTCTCACTATTGCTGCCATTCAGCATAAGTTGAAATAAATAAATTAAACAAAAAGTAATTTTTTAGAAAAAAACAAAACCGACTTCAATTCGCTAATAAAAATTTAAGAGTACCGTTAATTTCTTCATGATTCAATGGTCGGATTTATATAGACAGATGTGGTGAAGCCCACTCTCTAAAGGAACGATAAGCTCTCTCTCACAAAAATTTTCTTCGAGAATGGGCTGGATTTCAAATTCACACCCAAGGTAGAATACATTAGTTCACGAAGGCTCCGTTATGCTGGAGAGTGGCCAAGTTATCATGTCGATGACCACCCTCATCGCTCGTTCATTATCTAGGGCGAGGCAAGATATTCGTTTTTCAATTACACATGCCAACAAAAATGGGGAACATTTTTGGTGCGGCATATGTTATAGCCATTTTTGATAGACTTTGATGAAAAGTATCGATATTCTGTACTCGGTACTCGTATCGTACTATCACTAGTCCTTTGTAAAAGTGCAAAAACACAGCGAGCATGACTTTACGAAAAGTTCAAAATTTTATTCCGAATATTAGAAAGATTTATTTTGTTTGGTTTCATTTTAATGGTTGACTTAACTCATTAGAAACGCAAGTAAAAAAAAAACGATTGCCCAAATCTCAGCAATAATAATAAACTGCAGTCATAGCTGATCGTCATAAAGAGATTATATTTGAAATCCTGTCTGAAATTTCGTGACCGAAATAATCAATGTCGATATACTATATGTATGTAGTTACAAAAAAAGTTGTATTTGAAAAACAAAATTATGTACAAAAAAGTGTTGAAAAAAGTTTTGAATGATACCTACTACATCGGGCGACAAAAATAAAAAAATTTGAAAACACTCGAAATAATCGACATACACACGAAGCTATGGGCTAAATATAGCAAAACTGCGTTTTTAGTTTTTCACACTGACGTCAGGATTTCTTTTCAAAATACTTTGAAATTTTAGTGATATGATTAATTCAAAAAATTATTTAAAAAATTCAGTGCAATGTAGAAAAAAAGTATGGGTACCAAATGAGAGATAAAATTCTGTAGAATTTAAAAACAAAAAATTTTTTGGTTTACAGGGACGAGTAGGTATTGAAAATGTGCTTTTAATAAATTTAATCTTTTTAAGTTAATTAACTTTGCACGACGACATTCGATGATGAGTTCGTGTGTATATTAGTCCTCAAACAATAATTTTTTCAAAAATATATATTGCAAATTTTCAAGAATTTTTAAGGACAAAATTTGTAAAGGACATTTTCCATGTCCACTCGTCCTTATGCACCAAAAAATTTATTCTGTTATAATTCTACAGAATTTTTTCTTTTATACGATACCCTTATTATTATCCTCCATTGCTCAAAATTTTTTAAATAATTTTTTGAAATAATCATATTTTTTAAATTTCAAAGTCCTCTTAAAAAAATCCTGACGTCAGAGAGAAGAACTAAGAACGCAGTTTTACTATAATTTACCTATAGTTTCGCGAATATATTAATTTTTTGGTGTGTAAAATATACTGTCGCACGGTGTTTTCATTGTAAAAGTGAGTGCCAATTAAATAAAGTCTGAAGAATTAAAAACGTTTGTAGCTACGCCTCTAGTTTGAATGCTTAGTTACTTTTTGGAGAGTGGAGAGACCTACAATTTTAGGCCACCTCCGCAAGGCAAATGCAATTATAAGAAACTTTTTCAAGACAGAAATACTCGCGGAGGTTTGTGAATGCCTGCCGAGGGGTGAAGTCAGTTAGAATTTTTTTTCTAATTTTGTTGCTCGGACCAGTGATGGAATCTAGGTCCTGCATAGTGCTATTACGCACCTCTAACAACTTACGGCCATTATTATTAAAAAATAAAATTTAGCAAACGAGTTAAAAAATGTGAGAAGTTGCCTAAAAATATTAAAAGGCTTATCAAATAAATTCAGAAGCCAATGTGAAAAGGCGTGTTAAATTTAAAAAGGGGTGTGTGTTAAAGGCATAAGTGACGCGTGCGGGAATAACTGGAAACTGTAGATGGAAACATAAATAAATTTGTATACAAACTCAAATATTTACCCAAATGTCGATCGAAAAATAGGTAACCTAAAATTAGAGTTGGTGTTTTTCGTTGCGAAATACTTCTAACTAATTAGGCTATTTGGACACATGACAGAAATTCGTCATCAGCTTTGACAATTTTGTTATCATCATACATACATATTTGCAAAGCGCTGATTTATTTTCGTGTGCCACTACAAATATGACAAATAAATACAATTTGTATTATGCTCGTATATACATACGTATATGTACATATGTTTATTCATTTAACAGCATGAAAGATGTTGTTTTTTGCCTTTGATTTCGATCAACTGGAAATATGTATATACATACCTATCTGTATTTTAGCCGTTTTTTGTTCGATTCCGCCCTTTTTATTGGCATTATTAAGTGATCCATCAGCGTGTGGCGGTAGCACTGCGTAAAAAATACATACATACAAATTTTTATAATACATACATCAATACAATACATACAAATCAGTTTAGTAGCCAGCCCATTAGAGAGGCTCATAAAATAATCTCTATGGTGTGGAATTTCACACAGGTGCTACTTGTGATACGCAAACGGGTGTATGCACTTATGTATGTACATATGTGAACGCTGATAACAATTTTTCGCGGCTAGAATATCTTTAATGTTTAAAAAATTAAAGTGAAAATCAGTGAGGCTTTCCAGTTTACTATCTTTATCAAATTTGCATTGCCGTCGCGTTTGGCGCCTAACAATATAATAGCCGGTCAATTAATATATACACTGGTGGCCCTATAATTAGAAACGATTTAATATTTCAAGTTTTGACCATCAATTTTTATTTATTATTTTTAATCTATTTTGTTAGGAAAATGTAGTGCATGCTACAACAAAAATCATGTAATTCAAAGCTTTAAACTTGGTATAAGGTTTATAATAATTCGGCGAATTTCGAAAAATATCTAACATCAAAATTTCAAACTTTTTTTTTGTTAGCGGTGTTGCTCATTTTCTCCTGTACAAAAAAATCGTTTCAACATACTTTGTGTGGAAGAAATCGCTTAACATAGTCATCGAAAAAATTCTCAAAAATCAACGAGATTTGTGAGCTAATTCAAACTTGCACAGCATTATACTAAAATTGAATGCGCTACAAAACTGCATACCCCGATTATTTCTAGAAATTCCAAATTAAAAGTTTACAATTTTGATGTCCATTTTTTTAACTTCGTCGAACTATTATAAATCTTATACGAAGTTTAAAGCTTTGAGTTATTTGGTTTTCGTTGTAGCTTCCAATATATTTTCCTAAAAACAATATGTTGAAAATAATAAATACAAATAGATGGTCAAAACTTGAAAAAGAAAATCGTTTCCACCACGGCCACCAGTGTACATATGTACACATGTATCTACATACATACGCCGGCGGAGAAATAAATAATGACGCGAGATGTTAACAACTTTTGGTTATTTTTCTTTGGTTTATTTAATGTTTATAGTTTTCTTATGAAATTAGATCTAACAAAAAGAGGTCCGAATTTCAATCTTTGTAAAAAAATTAGGAAAATTCGCCAAAGTTTCATTAAAATTTACAATTTTTAATCAGCATTAAACAATTTTTTTGACATACAGTTTTGTAGCCTATTAACTTTTAGTACGATGAAGTGCAAATTAAAGTTACAAAAAAGTCCCGTTGAATTTTAATAAACTTTTTTGCTGACGATCTCACAATTTTTCTTCCTTATAAAAAAAAATCCAAAAATCAACTTCCAACTTGCACTATATTGTACTACAATTTAATGCGCTACACATTTTTTTCTAAAGATTATTTTTTAAAAATCATCCATTTTGTTAAGCTTCAGGCCGGTTCCAATGAATAGATATATTATGGAAAAACAACTATAATTTACACATGGTAGAAGTTATAGCTTCTATTTCGGAAATTATCACAACTCCTCAGCAGACTTCTTTATCGAGTTCACTGGAACTTTATTCGTCATGCAAACTTTTGTTGCCCTTTCCACTTTTTGATTTATGCCGATTTCGTTTCTACCGAAAAATGTAACCTTCTCTTTGCCCTCTACGTACAAACACTAAGAAGAGGGCGATGAGAAGGCAACATATTTTGGAGAAACTAAATCGCCATTAGTCAACCCAACTATAATCAAGGGCAACGATTTTGTTACTGTTTAGACTTGGTCATGTGGTTGTTGATTTTTGTGTTAAGATTCTATTTTTAAAAATTTTACAAATTTTGTTGAAACTTTGTACAGAGTTTTAAATTCGGACTTAAATGGTTTTTGTTAGAGCTAAACTTTCATAAAAAAGTAATAAGTACTTAATAAAAAAACGAAAAATAGCTAAAACTTGTTAAAATATTGCTTACCTATTTATTTTGCCACCACTGTATGTACATACATATTTACAAATTGAGCGACGCGTTGCGTAAACTTTACGATCAATCGCAGCATACTTATTTACATATATCTAAGGCTTTATAGAAAGGTTCGCGCGCCTGACTCCAACTATCGCCCAAAATTTACATATATACATACGTACATATATATATACATATATAGTTCCACAAATATTTATTATTATTTTCCGTCTACCACTGCTGCGCCTCTCTCCCTCTCTCTATACTTCTTCCGCTCTACAATCTACCCGACAAACACTTTGTCTTGCACCAATTTTCTAAACCAAATTTCTCGGTGTTATTCGCTCGAAATTTTATCAGACGGGTCGCCAGGCTAGCCGTACGCCTACCACTTATTATAGTTGCTTATCGTTTGGAAAAAAAAACAACAATCATAAAATATTCGCATAGTAATAATACCATTCTTTTGTTGCTATTGACTTCACTTGCATAGTTTTTTGCTGATAACAAATCAAATAAATAGCCATTTCGGTATTAACATTGTTCTTTTTTCTTTAACGGTATTGTTAACATTATAGTTGTTGGTTGTGTATTTGTATATTTTCGTTCTTCCCAGACTCTTTCCTGACATTCTCATTCAGTCTTTTGTGTGTGTATATTTTTTTTTTGAATTTGCAAATTGGCAATTGCTTTTATTGTTTCTTATCATTTGCTGTAAGTGAACTTAACCTCGTTTAATTTTTAATTGTTCATTCCTTTATGATGCCATGTTTTTCTTGCGCATTGGCGTAAGCATGAAGATTAAAACATACATATGTATGTATACTTAAACTCCTGCATACGTACATACATATGTATGGATATTTATGTATGTTGGCCTTGAAGCTGAAATGTAGCCTAATTCCGATCAATTGCCTTGGCTATAGCCTGACAACCTTTTACAAATATTTACTTACTTATGTATGTGTCTAGATGCAAATATTATTTGTGTGGGGACTCGAATTCTTAAGGCGCATCTACATAGGAGTTGCGTTCGCTTTCGCTGACAATAGACGCACGCAAAAACTTGAGGGGCGGTCATCTTTCTGCGTTGCTTTTGCATTGGCGTTGCCCAACTGTGGTTATGTAGACACTTTCATATAAATGTATGTATTCATAGTCAGCTTTCCAAACGACGCCAACGCCAACGCAACGCCAAAGTTGTATGTGAATGGGCCTTCAGAAAGAATCGATAACACTCTTTGCTTTTTTTCTTACATTGTATCCTTCATATACCAACTATTTCTGTGTTCGTATGGAAAAGTAGCTTATGTCGAAAGGCTGGCTTTAGTATAATGCAGCAATCCCTTTATTTTTTAAACGGCAAGGAATTTTTTGATGATACCTAATAAGAATATTGACTTGCTAGTATCGGAACTATTTCTTCCACGTTTATTTGCCAAAAGTTGTTCAACGGCTTAGCGCCAGTGAGTCATTCGCAATCGTATGCTGCGAATGCCGATTTATACTAAAGCCAGCCTTTCGACATAAGCTACTTTTCCATATGAACACAGATTTGATGGAGCTTGAAGTCGGTTTAGTTTATTTGGAACTTGGAAAAAAAACAGCTGTTGTAAATAGGCCCTCAAAATCCATAATAATTCCTCTTATTATGGGAAAGAAGTGCTTATCTCGTACGATAAATATGTAACAATTTAACTCTTACGTCGTTTGTGACCTTGAATTCTTCAACAATATATGTACATATGTATGCAGTGTTAATAACTATTTTTTTTTACCTTTTGCCAAATTTGGTTGTAATATAAACGTATCTAACTATGGCTTATACTTACAGTACAGTTGTTGTTTAAATTATCTCGCGAAATTACCAAAGTAGTTTTGATAGCTGAAAACGTATGCACTATCTAGGTACAGAAACTAACCTAGAAGCGCAAAATATGTATGTATATCGAACCTTAGAAAAAACGACACATCAGAGCTGTCCCCCTCGGCATCAAAGAAGGTAGAAAGGAGGCTGTAATGGAAATCTAACATTGAGGATTCAGTGAAAGTTGCCTTGCTTAGAAGTCGCCGCTATTTAAGAAGCATAGACACTGCTTAGGAGTGAGTGTTAAACGTCTATCCTAAGGGCACTTACTGAAGGTGCGCCTCCCCGATTTGTCGGAATATTTTCTAATTGCGCATTTACAAAATGATTCTGGCCCAGGGTGAAGCACTGAAAGGAGCTACTTATACTTTCAAAGCCACAGCACGATAGGAATCCACGCAGTAAAGCTAAATATCACATCCGATACTCACCGTAGTTGCCAGGAGTACGATGAAATGTAATCACCTCAATACCTTCTGCTAGGCTCTTCAACTTTCGCGAGGCTAAGATTGAATTATATTAAGTCGCACTTTATAACCAACCCTGCGGAACTTTTGGGTCCGTCTTCATAACTTCCTGATGGGTTTGCGGTGGTTCATTGATTAAGTAGTGATTGCCGTCTCTCTATGATGTTCAAATGTATCTCCAACTGAGACGACCATCTAACCTACATATACATATATGTATAGTTGCTTTCGTGTCTTGAGTCGTAAAAGTTTTCAAGTTTGCTCCCTCAATACTCGTCATCGTTATATAAAACCAAGATACGATTAAATCGCCTAAGTCGGCCACAACTAAATTTGATTATTCTACATAATTGTGATTGCCACGTAAGAAGTCTTCAAAACGTTTGCTTCTTTCGATTATCTATGTGGTGGAACCATACTTTTGCCTGAACAGAGCGTTGAAGATCACAGAGGTGAAGAGATGCTGCTACGACTAGAGCCTGGAAGAATGGTTTGTTTGAGATTCAAATTCATTTTTTTTTTTTGAATTCGGGCAGCCCACCAATTGTTTGCCTTGCATATCCATTAGGCAGTCCCAGTATCAGACTTAGACTTTCATCGAATCTGGGCTGGAACTGCCTTGGCATCCAGCCAGTGGGTTCAATTTCCCAGCTGCCATTCATAATTTCAT
Organism: Rhagoletis pomonella; assembly: GCF_013731165.1. NCBI lineage: Eukaryota > Metazoa > Arthropoda > Insecta > Diptera > Tephritidae > Rhagoletis > Rhagoletis pomonella. The sequence continues at coordinate 46,487,616 of NW_023458556.1, read as the reverse complement.
TTAAGATTATTCTACCTAAGTCGTTGTTTACAAGAGGATAGTGGTAAACCCGCTCTATGCGCAGTATTAACTTACTGTAAGTCGATTCCCATCTTTGCTAGCCTATTTGTTGCGCAGTCTCCCGCGATATTCCAATGCATGGAACGCAAGCAATGTTTGTCGGAGCCATAGCGGCTAGCTCATTTCATTGCAGCAATCTGATTCCAACGAGACAGTCAGAACGGCAATGTTCAGAAATTTCGGAGATTCCTTTATTTTCTTTGGGATCACATCGTCGAGGTATAATCTGCTTTTGAATAACTATATAGTAGTTTTCTGAGGTATGAGGAAAGGGTATGAGACAACCATTGGATTTGGGAAACTGTTCTCACAACATGGATAGAACTACTAAACGTTTGGGTGCATTCCATAACGTCAAAATACAAAGCATCAGTCTATTTTATTTCTAAATCTCAGTAGATTGTAATGCCCAATGTGCGCAACCGCGGTTAGATGTTAGTTTTCAACTAGGACTTTTTCTGCTAGTGCCGTGTTAAAATAAAAGAGACTGATGCTTTGTATTTTGACGTTTTTGAATGCACCCTTTGTCATTGAAATGTTTGTCTGTGTATGTTGTTGTATTTACGCTAGGAAAAGGGACCAGATAATGATTATAGGCGAAGTAGAATTATGACTACAGCTAATTTATTAGCATTTCTAAAAGCAAAAACACGGCCAATTGCATTAATTCATAAATTTACATATTTCACTATGGAATTTTCTTTTTTCCTAGCAAAATATTTGCTCACAGTTCGCCCAATGCTAACATTTATATGCAAGTTTGTAGACTCATAGACATACCTTATAAAAAATTGTGCCTTCAACATTCAATTTAAGCGGTAAATCCATTGTTTTTATTAGTTTGTAACTAAAAAGTCTAAGCTGTTTACGTATTTACTATATACATATGTATGTATGTCTGTACATTGGGGTGGTAAAAAAAAAGTGAAGTCGTAGTTTTAGCATTGAGAACACTAAAATTATGGCCTTACTCCCCCTCCCCCCCTCGCATACATTTTTGGACCAACCTAATGCATATATGTACTATTTGTATGCGTTAAATACAGTGCAACAATTAATTTGCATACATACATATGCAGTTTTGTATGCAAAACTTGTATTCGACAATAAATATTATGACAAGTGAACTCTGTCTAATCGATAATGCAGCTAAGTCAGTTTTGTCTAACACTTTTGTTTATTAGCGACTTGTTTTCAAGTGAATCAAGATTATCGGTCAGAAAAAAAATTTGACACATGTGTTACTTGTCGTCATAATGTTGTTTTCTCACAATAGCAACAAAAATTTGTTTAATACTTAATACGTATTTTTATTGAAATTTGCTGGAAATATTTATACCTCGTTTGAAAAGTGAATTAAAAATTAGAAACTTTCCTTAGCTTATCATAAAATAGTAAATAACAGTTTGAAGTATTTTGTTGCTGAGTGCAATTTTCGTTTTCAAGTGTTTTTGTGATCAAATGAAGGTCGGGAACTGTGGTTTTTTTTTTACCCAACCAGTGTTACTAAATACATGCATTACATATATACATAACCTGTTCATATTTTAAATGTAGTATTTGCCACATAATTTTGGTTGTATATCTGCTGATTCTGATTGGAAAACTACCAGTGTGCTAAGCTTCTCCGTTACTCCATTTAGACCTTAATTCTTCAAGGCGCGCTAATCAAAAGCGTTGAACTGAGTATTGACGCCCCCCTTGTTGAGTCTTGTTAAGTTAAAGGCAGAACGGACCGGTTTATGTTAGAACATTCAATTACCAGTATTGATGATGAAATTTTGTAGTTAAAAACAACATTTACCAATGTTGCTCGCAAACAGCTGTAAATTTTAACACAGATTGTCGTTTTGATTATGACTTTATTATTAAATAATGCATGAATATTTATCACGCTGGGAAAATGTCATAATTCACGCGTAATTACCCCAATCTGCACTTTGTATATAATTGCGTGAATAAATACACATTAATATCGAATAAACATCCAAGTTTAAGGAACTTCGTTCAACAGCAATTAAATATAAACCCCAACAAAATTTAAGTAAATAAGTTGACAGATATTGTGTACCAAAAATATTCGCACGCTTAATTTAACAAAAAAAAAGAAAATTACAAAACGTGAACAACTCAAGTCAAATATGTACGGCTGTGGAGGCGGAGGCGTGTACCCGAGTTAAAAAAAAATATAATACTTAAGAAACAAAAGTTGATATTCGATTCGCTTCAAATTGTTTTTATGGGTTCTATACATGAAATAAGCTAACACGTGTTCGAGGAATTTTTTTTTTATATATATTTTTTCTTCGTAGATATGATCTGTCGAAGTGGTTATCCTAGCTAGCTAGCTTAGCTTTTAACAGTTGAACTTTTTGAAGTTGATTTGCATAGGAAAACCAGTAAATTAGGGACTTAAAATTATATTTTCGTAATCATTGTTTAATTCTCTATAAAAACGTGGTTAAAAAAATGAGTGTTTTGACGAGATGGTTTATTTTGTGAGAATCAACAATTTTTTGTAATTTGTTTTCGAAAACTTATGTTGAGATATATTTAGTAAGGTGTTAAACATCGGGTTTTTGCAAAAAGTAAAATTTTATTGCGGATTCCAAAAAAATTTTTCTGTAAGGCGAAAAACCCCTAGAAATGAGCGTGGCAATTGCGGGATTAAAGTTAGCAAAATGCAGATTTTATTACGGATCTCGGCAGCATAACGCTTCGTTAACAATATTTGTTCCACAACTTGATGTTTTAGATTTTTTGGTGGAGGGTGTTGCGAATTTTCTTCCATATAATGCAAGAACAAAACTGACTTTTATATGGAAGAAAATGCGCAACACCCTCCACAAAAAAATCTAAAAAATCAATTTTAATTTTTAGAGACTTGAAACTTGCATTTTATTCTACTAAAATTGAATGCACTGTAAAACCGCTTACTCGAAATCTTTCTGGGATATCTAATTAAAGATATCGAAATTTTTATGAAAATTTTTTTAAGTTTAATTAGTTTTTGTGAACTTTTTGCAAACTTTAAAACTTTTATTTATGTGGTATCTGATATAGATCGACACATATTTTAAATCAAAATTATTAACAATAAATAAATAAAGATAAGTTGCCAACAGCATCATTTTGAATTTTGCTGCTATTATTTTGACCGCAACTGTATCTCTTACTTTGTTTTTATGGTTTTGTCAATTATATGTTTACGTACATACGTAGTTTTGAATAAATTAAAAAGTGTTGCCATGAAAAAAACGAAATTTATCATAAGCTTATAACTAATCTGAGTATTACTTCGTTGAAATGGATCACCTTTGTTAATATATGGTCAGTAGTTGGGCTTTTAAAGAAAATCCGTTATTTCTCATTTGTCCCATTAATTTTTTGTAAATCCCGTATTTTTGGGACAAGTTATGCATTTGTCCCGTATGGCTGGTAAAAAAATCTGGCAACACTAATACTAAAATTTAACAGGCTATAAAACTGCGTACCCAAAAATTCCATAAAAATTTTGATTACAAATTTCAACATTTTAATGAAAATTTGTTGAGTTTACCTTAGCTCTGTATAAGGTTGAAAGTTCGATTTATATGTCTTTTATTTTTATAAAAAAATAACAAACAAATTTCGACTTTAAAAACCTTGCAAATATTAAAAAAAAAAATCACCATGTCCTCATTTTTGCTCCCCGCTCTATATAGAAATTTACAATTTGGTGTGTGATTTTTATTTCAATTTTGGTTTATCTTTTAAGTTATTTAAAAGAATGGTTATTATTACGATAGTCGTCATTGAGATTTCGATATACATACGAAAATTTTCATGTATCTATGAAATTTTATATTGTTTTGTTGTTCTAAAAAAAAATTTAAATATAGAACATTGAAATTGATGTCGTTTAATATGTTAGCTTACGTACCCCCTTACCTAATATTATGTGTCCCGGTTTCAAGAATGCAAAAGTTGGCAACACTCGCTTTTAGTGTCTAGTGTTTTTCTAATCATTCTCTAATCGAATATTTCTCTAACATTAGACTCTGTGTTTGCTGGGCAGATTAAAGAAATCACACAAAAGGGAGTCGCCCTGTCCTGAAACCCCGTTTGGTGGCAAACGTCTCGGGGAGGTCCTTCCCAACTCTGGCGGAGCTGGTGCTACTCCTCGACGTCATTTTATATAGCCTAAGATAACTTCTTTCCGTACTGTCGAAAGCGGCTTTGACAAATATATGGTGAGTGTCGATCCTTTTTTCGCGGGTCTTTTCCAAGAAATGGCGTATTGTGAATACCTATTCTGTGTTGGATTTGCCAGGTCTAAAGCCACCCAATCAGTTAGCTAACGGTGGGCTTCAGTCCTTCACACAATACACACGATAAGACCTTGTAGCCTTTGCTTAGAAGGCTGACCCCGCGGTAGTTGGCGCGTATGGCGGGGTCGCTTTTCTTTTGGATTGGACAGAACAAACTTATTATTTCAATTGGTAAAAGTAAAAAAGAAATCCAAAAAAGCATCACGCTTTTTTTTATTTAATAAGTTCGCCGAGCCTATTTCTCATTTGCTTACATAAATATCTGCTGACTACTGTTTGTTTGGCGATGATGTATTTATTTATACAACCTCATTATGAATAAAGATAGCAATTGATGATGTGTCAATACATATTACAGGGTGACACAATGGTATCTTGCCGAGTTTTAATTTCAACACAGCTTTCTTGTGTAATCCTTAGCACCAAGATGGTAAAAGGAATATTAGGAACAAGTTTTTGACCTAGCTCTTCCTTAACTCTTCCTTAAAAGCCCATTTTTCTTTGTTGGTATGTATTAATTCCTCCTAAAGAGTGAGAAGGTAATTTATTTTTGAACTAATTTCCATCAACCTGTATCAAGTTTGATTTGGAGTGCCATGTTGCGTTCTCTGAAAGAAGGCACAACGCCGAAACCGGTTTGTCTTCAAGTCCCACTTGGCGAGGGATGACGGAAATTTATTCCAAAATACATTAGCCTATTTTCGCTTCCGGGTGTTAAAAGATAAATTTATAAAACCTTTCTTATATTTTTCAAAGCTTTGTTCCACCCTGTACATTAAACAAGCAAAATCGAATAAATGCTGTGATATGGCGGTGTCACAAAACACGCCATATAATTTATAATTATATTCGAAAAAGGTTGGATTTTAATTTGACTTTGATATATTAGTAATATTCTCACCACCTTTACTACATACATGGAAATGGCTATTAAATACAAGTTGCATGTGATATTGGTTATATCGAATGCTATCAAATGATAGTAAAATGAACTTAAGCCCTTTGGGTGCGAGCTTCCTCGTGTGTTTGAAAAAAAAAAGAATTTCACCAATTTGTAATTAGCGTGGACTTTTTTAGAATGAGACAGCTTTAAATGACTTATGAATCACAGATAAAAATTAATGAATGTGGTGAGTAGGTAAGTACGTATGTATGTATGTACTACATATGTATGTATGCATTAGGCATGTTTCGAATGTCATATTTTCCACATTCGCGAATGCGAATGCGAATTTTAGGAATAGCAATAAAAAAGCTATAATCAACATAAGTAATCGTTTTCATTACTTAAAAATTTTGTAAATTATTAGAACATTTAACGATGGTTTAACCTATACAATGCTTTAATCTAGTAGTCAAAGTTCAAAAGGCGCATATTATATGTATTTCAAAAAAAGTAATTTTGCTGCCTTTTCTCCCATCAGGCGATTTCTTAGAGGCTCGTATATAAGGCCGGAACGCATGCTGCTAGAGTGCTCAAATCGAGAGGATTTTCACCAGTAGGACGCAGTGGATGAAGCTAAAGACAGACAGCACAAAACACCGCACTACGGACAGCGACCGGTACAGGCCTCGAGCGGCATTTACAGGGCGTCAGTTTCAAGTTACGTGGACTCCAGACCTGTGAATGCCGTTCTGGGCACACAACCACTAGCCATAGACGAGACGGAGCTTCGTCTGCCTTGGGAGACACGGACCATAATAGCCCAACTTCGCTCTGGCTACTGCAGCAGGTTGAACTCATACCTGAGCAGATTAGATGCAGATGTGTGGAGAGACACCCCACGACTCGAGTCATCTCTTCGTATGCCCGGAAAACCCAACGCAGCTAACGCCTCTGTCCCTGTGGACATACCCTATAAAGGCTTCACGCTTCTCGGATATTTCGTTAGTTGAGCTTGACGACATTGACTGAGATACTAGCCGATCTGGGCGGGGTTGTTGTAGCCGGTACAACAACAACAACTACAATTTTCACCGAGTTTAGCTGGTTCTTCTTTAAGACAGGCCTTCAATTGGGCTTTAATTTCACATTTTTTTAATGTCTCCAGATTTTAAAATTATTTCTATCAATGTTGCTTCATATACTACTTAACCGTTTAGCGCCTGAAGCTAAAAGCCGGTTATTGTCCGCACCCAGATTAGACAGACTTAGGGCCGGTTGTTAAATGTCTGATTAGCATAAATCGGAGGTAGAAGCTCCGGTTAAATACAACGACTGCTTTATCGATCACATGTTATATGCATGATGTCGAAAACGTTGATAATGATGTTTAACCGGCAAGTAGTGATAACCAGACATTGGACAACCGGCCCTTAGAGCCATTTCAACAATATTACAGTGAACTCTCTGCCAATGTACACATTCGCATTCGCAAAACATTCGTATCATTTGATGCGAATGCGAATGTGTAAAATAATACGAATCATTCGCATAACGAACGCGAATGCAAATATTCGCAACATCCCTGTTATGCATTATATGCATGTCTGCCATGCAGATGAGAAAATTTGTGTTATTTTCATTAACAAAAATATATATAATTATCACCAGCACCTGTTGATTGAGCGCTAATAAGTAAAATTACCTTTGCACCATAGGCCTAAGCTGCTAGCGTGCTATAATTATTAGTGTAATATTTTATATTGGTCTAATAAATAAGTAATAACATAAAAATAATAAGTAATAGCAATAATAATAATAATAATGCCTTATATCCAAATTTTATTTCGTCTGAAAATTATTTACAAGTACAAAAATAACTGAAAATGTTAATGCGTAAAGCATATATGTAATTTATTAAATTTGCTAATCTAAAGATTGAATTCAACAAAGGTTTTATACAAATACAATAAATATGTAAACCAACAAATTATTGTACATAGATATGTATGTACGTTTATAAATTAAATTATAAACATCTTCATTAGTACTTTGAATGCTATATTAAGATTGTGCAAGGCAAAATTATACTCTAGTTACAAGTCGGCTACCTGATCGAATAGACAAGCCCCCTCGCTTGGTTTTTCGCAAGTTGCTTTATTCGCTTTCGGTTTCGGTGATAAATCTGGTGATTTCATAATTTTCGACACATGTATTTATTTGTTGTTATTACTACAAAGTCAGTTTGAGAAAGGCTTACCGTATCAGTAAAATCGCGTTCCATAAATTCTTATTCTGTTTCGAGTATAAGTAATTTACGACGCTACACTTAAGCTTTAATGGAGCTGTTATTGTGTCTAGCCGGTAGTTAATTTTCGGGTAGAAACTCACAAAGATTGAGTAGGATCCTATTTAGGTGGGTAAGCTTCTGGGTATCAAAAATTAATCCAGCCTTTTCGTCAAGCACGGGCTAGATATTTGGGAACATTGCAGAAATTGGTATTTAATATTTAATATTTTTTATTTTTATTTTTATTAAAGACTATTAGAGCAGTTTGCCACCCTGGCAATAAGAAATTAGCAAATTAAAGTCGTTTTGCATCCAAAAACTTGTGCAAACTTATTTACATTTTCATGCCGTTATTGATGAATTGCATGCTATCATACAGAGAGTCTTTGCTGAACTCTAAACTATTCTGCAGCCTTTTGGCGGTCTTTAGCCTAACCTTAGAAATGTCTGGACACTCGCAGAGAAAGTATATAAAAGCCCCCTTCGAGCTCGCATTCTTACATATTCGTTTTGAAGTTGTGTCGTTTCTTTTTCCATGCACATGCACGGGCCAGTGTCCTGTGCAGACATCCGTTAGCTCGGTTTAAGTGAGCCGTACGTATTCCAGATCATCCAGGTAATTGTATACGATCCTGCAGGGCTCCTTCTCTGCTTGGCTTCCGAGCGCTGAATTTATTGCAGAGCCACACCACAATAGTTCATTAGCAGTCTCGTTCTAGTTTATGTCACTATACCCTGGTACCCATATTGTGATAATTTCGAATTGATCGGAAATAGTGGCCAACTCTATGCTAAAGTTCTAGAAGAATTTTCACCTCCGTTTCCGCGGGCTTAAATGCTTCCAGCTTCAAATTGGGTTGCTCGATGAAAATCTCCGTATCCCTCCAAGTACTGTGCTCCTCCTCAAATCGAGTGACTGCGACTTGTTGGCTTTATGCGGGATTTGTGGTCAGTGCAGAGCTTTAGTGGGACATACATACATAGTCTGTAGGCAACGTTCTAACTCCAGATGAAAGTCTATTTAGGATAATACAATAATAAAGCCTCAATGTCCAGTCTCCAGTTGATTTTGGCGTACAGAACAATTCCAGTTCTGCAATCTTTACACTAAGAGAACGATTTATAGGTCAGAAATTGCACAGATTTTTTTTCTTAATTGGTAATCAGTGTTGCATTGACGAATGTACATAGAGGTTAAACGCGTGGCGTGCTCGAGGTTGCTCACTTCAAACAGTAATAATCATAAATATACATACATAAATGTATGTACATACCAAAAACTTATCTTTATTTCGCTTTCTTATCTGTGATAGATTTTAAGTGTACATAAATATCTCAATCTAAAATACCTCTAAAATAAGTCGGCAAACATACATATGTATGTACATAGTTAACCGATAAACAATCGCAACAACAACAGAATGGAGCATAAAACAATGCAAAATGAAAATAACAACAACCACAATCACAATAGCTATGGTCATGATCGGCCAGCTTCACCACAACTAACTAAGTTAATAATACCAGCGAATAGCGAAAAATCAGCGCTTGCAAAAACATATAATACACCACAAATCGTCGAAAAGGGTGCGACGACACAGAAACCTACAAAAAAGAAGAAGCGTCGGGATAAAAGTGATTTGGGCGATGATTTTGTAGCTCCCGATGGCGGTTGGGGTTGGCTGGTCACCATTGCCAGTGGCATTGCTGTGGTGAGTATGAATATTTAAATTAAATTATTATTCTTTAATTGCTTACTTTGTTTTCTCTGTGCAATTGTGCTCCTTGCAGCTGGTGACATTTGGCTTGGCACAACAATTCGGCATTATCTTTCGAGATTATATGTACAGTATTGGTATCACCAGCTCACAACTGACGACAATTATCAACACACAGATTGCCGTATCGGCGTTGACAGGTACGTTTTTTCTTCTTTTTACTTTTGTGTGGACTTTGATTTGAGAAATTGAAGGCAAACACATATTTTAAAATTAATTTCGTCCACTGAAATTTACTTGCGTTTAACTTTTGAAATTCTTTTAATAAAACTCAAAAGTACGTAGTCTAATAGCCTATTCCAGCAAATCTTAACTGCAGTTAAGAGCTCAGATAAGTACCAATTATTTTAACATGGGGTGATTGGCAAAGTTTATTTCTTACTTTTTGCTTTCATACTTTCGTTTGCTTGTACTTAATATAACCAGTTACCCCCTTCCAGTGATAAACTCGTTTTTACAATGGGCATAAACTGCAGTTAAGGCTTGGTGGAAATGCCCTATAAGACCAATTTCAAATAATATATGAAGTCGTCATCGATACCTTATAGTTGATTGCAATAAATGAAGTCAGATTTTCTGCATTTTCTTTATAAATTTATACATAGTATATACACATGTATACATACATATACATCGCTAGCTTTGAGTAAATTTTTTTGTTGTTCTTGTTGTTGTGGATTGTAATGTCCTCTGTACTGAATTTTATAAGGCTCCTTTGGTTCT
>NW_023458556.1:46467860-46477472 GCF_013731165.1 Rhagoletis pomonella | reverse complement strand
TTTTTTTTACGACAAAAGTATCTGCTTAAATTCCCGGGTCGAATAATCTAAATTTTCCCCTCGATATCTCTGAAAAATTCTGTAATGGCAATGGAATTAGCAATTATTTCTTCACAAAACTTTAAACCAGGAAAATCAATTAGGGTAAAATCAATCAATATTTAAGATGCGAGTCCAACATCTTAGGTGGCGAAAGAAAGTTTAAAGATATTCAGGGCAGGTTCAGCAGTTCAAGCGGGGTTGAAATTCACTCGGAAGGGAATATCAAAACCTGCTTGTACATTGGGTTAATCGGGCAGCTCTAGTTTAGAGTTCACTCGAAGACTGCCTAGGAAAATATCTGTCCCGATAGGTATCCAAGCCATCTTGATTCGCTGGCGAATACTAGTAGACCCTCTAACTGGTAACTCTGAAATTTGAAACGCTTTCTCCTGACTGCCTGCACTCATATAGAAAGTGTTAAATGGATTCTACATATCTCTTCCTCATCTCCACAGTTTATAAAGATTTCGTTACGCGGGCCATGTGACGGCCATATGCTCAGTGTCCAGTAAGTATTCCGGTTAGAATTCGAACATTTTAGAGCAGATGTGGGCAGGCAAACCACGCGCGTTTTGTTGATCGAGTAGTGGCTAAAGCGAGGGCGATACAGTGCAGATAAGCCCACCTGTTGTTTGCAGCCGACCCATTTTTAAATAGTTAGAAGAGACATACCAAGGTCTTCTGTATGTTTTAATCCGCTCCTCCATTTTTATCTCAGATCCCTTTCAACTCGTGCTAGTATATTTTTTGATTTATCGAAGTAGCCCAAGAACCAGTAGAGGTGGGCTATAAGTATACTGCCGAAGAGGCTGTAGTAATTTTCGCCATTACCAACTCAATTGCCTTGATCGCAGCTTAAAGGCGCCTTTACATGAGGTAATTTTCTAGGCGATTCAACATTGCTCAACAAAAATCGTTTATCTAAATCAGTGAGTTTTTGTAATGTTTTTGTTAGTTAGTTGTTGTGGACTTTTTTAATAATTGTAAAACCAAAGAATTTAAATTCAATAATAATAAAATAAAATAAAATAAAATATAATCAAGTAAGATAAAATACATAAATCAAATAAATTCAAAAACGAAAGAATTCTCTCAAACCTGGGTCCTGCGAAATTGTAGTATGCAGCCCTCCCCAATCGGCTTTATGAGTTTATTACATTAGATTGCTCAATATAATTTACTTTCAAACTTTATTTTATTTTTATTATACAAAGAGCAAATTACATTTTCCACTTACAGGTCTTCTAAATGGGCCCCTATTTCGAAGGTTTACATACCGCCAAGTGGCACTTGGCGCTTCAGCGCTTATCTTCCTTGGCATGTTTTTGTCAGTATTCGCCCAGTCATTCCTCTTTTATATGATGTCTTTCTCATTCTTTTACGGTAAGTGTTTTTTTTTTACTATCACAGTTTTGGCAAAACTAATACTTAAAACTCTTCCTTTCTTCCGTTCGGTCAGCTTTCGGTCGTGGCCTCATGGTTTCAGCTTCTTCGATGGCAGTCAACACTTTCTTTAAAGTGAAACGTCGTACTGCGACCTCTTATCAGTTTGGCGTAGCAGGCATGGGTCCAATTATATTGCCACATGTTGCCACTATTCTTACCCAATCGTTGGGCGTGAAAGGCACTGTACTAATTTTCTCCGGTCTCTCATTGCATAACTTCGCCTGCTCGCTGATTTTCCAGCCCGTGCAATGGCATGTGAAAAAAGTAAAAGGTGACGCTGAGGCATTGCATTCACAGTCGCAGCACTTCGAAGATGAAGAGCCCGAGCAATTTGTTGAGCCGGATACACATAGTTTGGCACGCGCCAACGATGGCTGGTTTGGGTCGCGTACCTCGATAAACACTTTGACCACACGACACCGACTCGGCACTGGCGATAGCGTTCAGATGCAGCGTTTGAGGCGTTTAAGCAGCGTTGGCGCTGTCAAAGGTAAACAACGCTCCTTCTCGACCACTGAGAGTATCAAAGAAGATGAATTGGAGCATTTGCATATTGAATTAGTGTTGCCGGCTAAGCTGGAGAATTTAGATGAAGGATGGATTGCAGTGCCACAAAAACCACAGCAACAGCAGGAGCACGAGCTGCTTACGGGAAAAGAAAGCGTGGTACCCGAAAAGACGATAGCTGAAATGATAGAGGATGAAGAGGAGGCGCGTCAGAAGTTGCCATTCTACCAGAAAGTCATCATCTTCTTCGATTTGGATTTGCTGCGCGATTTCACTTACGTCAACTTGGCTATGGGCATGACAATAATCAACTTTGTGGAAATTAATTTCGCTATTTTAACGCCATTCATTCTATCCGATTTTAAGTTCACCAACACACAAATCGCGTTCGCCATGTCCTCCCTGGGGGTTTGCGATGTCATTTTGCGTTTCCTTACGCCACTGCTTACTGCGAAAATACCGCTGAGTAACAAAAATTTCTTCATCGTTGGCATTTTGGGCATGTGTTTCGGACGCGTCTTTCTCGTTTACTGTCGCAACTTCTATTCGTTAATTGGTATTTTTGGATTTTTGGGCCTCTTCAAAGCGTTTCGCACAATCTTTGCGCTCCTCATAATTCCAGGCTATGTGCCATTGAAACGATTGCCCGCTGCTGCCGGTCTGCAATTGCTGATGTCCGGTATTTTCTCGCTGGTCTTCGGACCACTGGTCGGTGAGTGTACGAAAGAATGACGAAAATACATATATTTGAATTTTGTAACATATTTAGAATTGGAAAGAATAATGTAAATATTTCTTTTTACAGGTCTCATACGCGATGCGACGGATTATGGTTACACTCTGCATTTTCTTAACGGACTCAATATCATAGCCATTACCTTTTGGATAGTCGAAGATCTATTGCGTAAGAACAAGAAGACGACGTTGGAATAATATCATTCTTTTGTGCCACCGTTTTATGGTTCCTGCCATATTTCACAAAACTATAAATAGATATCCTGCATGTAAAGGATCATTTGTACATATCTAAAATTGAAGACACCTTAAGCAGTGCCTTTAATAATATGGCTCATAAGCTTTAAAAGTTCGCACAAATACTGTGTTGAAATTTTCCTAAACCATATTTCTTTTTGTAAGCAAATGTATTCTAGTATTCTATTCTAGATAGGTAATTACTTTATAATGACTGCTGTTACCAGGACTGCCAATTACCTTAGCTATGAAGTGCCGCATTGAGGATTGAAAAGTGCCAAAACGTTCTTTACCTTACTTTTGATTCAGAAATAGAGGAACAAAGTTGCTAAGATAAAAATCAAATTAACCAATTCTTTCACCTGTGAAAGTAGACAAACTTAGTTGCTCAAAAAGTATTTTTTAAGTACTACTTGAGGTAGAAAGGGGACCAAAAATGGCACGATTTGAGGCAAATTGGCAGTCCTGGCTGTTACTTAGTTGTACATACTTATGTATTCAAAGGCATTTAGTTAAAAATTATTTTTATAAAATAAATTTACTATGTAAATAACTAATATATTTATATGCATGTATGTTTTGAGCTGACTTTTATTATAATAAAGATCTTTTTTTTTGACTGGCTGGCGGCCATTTTAATTATGCCGTCTTCTGTTAGTTTAATACTCATTAATTTTTTATAAAAATACTAGCGAACTCACGTATTTACAGTTTTGAAATTTAAGAGCTTTTAATTTCCTTGATGCTAAAGGATAAACAATATTGTTGGCTTTTTCATTTGGTTACACGTTGCTTGATTTTTTCATAAGCTATTTTCTGATCCACAACTAAAGCTCTTTTTGCTTTTGCACAAAGTGTTCCAGCTGATTTCCTAAGCCTCAGCCCTTACGTCGATGCTACCACAGTCGCAGATATCACATATAAATTTTGGCCCCGATTGAAGTCGGTTAAGGCGTGTCGCACAAGCGTTAAAGATTACCCTATGAAGACGTCTTAGCCGACTCCAAACGGGACCAACATTTATATGTGATATCTTCGACTCTAGTAGTATCGATTTTGGGTATTAAATAAAAAAAAATATATATTTTTAATTTTCTGAGTCCATAGAGGCATCTGGCCTTTGACCCCTTTGCGACACGCCTTAACCGCCTCCAATTGGAACCAAAATTTATATGAGATATCTGAGACCGTGGTGTTACCGATTGAGGGGGTGAGACTAAAAAAATCATTCATTGGATTTTTAAGGACCATCCTATGTACATTACAAGACAAACGCACGGACAATCAAATATGACTAAATCAATTCTTCTGGCTTTTCTGAACACATATGTATATAATATCCATATCTATTCCAACGCCTTTATACCAATATTCTGAAGAGTTCCTATGAAAAAGACTTGATTAAAAAAAATACACTGAAAAAGCTATACCTTGACCCACTTTTTGTAAAGTGAGCTAACTTTTCAAAACGGTTTCAGAGTTTTTGTTATCCTAGTCAAGTACTATCGTTCTGTGTTGGTTGCTTCCGCGTTAGATTCCATGGCCCTAAAATTTTTGCACGCCGTTATTTGTCTTATCTGTCTTATCTGATTCAAATTTAACGCTCAATCTATGGAAAACAAAATTATTAAATGTGGCATAATTATAGGCAGTAATACATAAATATGTGCCTGTGTTTGAAAACGGAAAGCGTATACATATATGTATGTATCTACATACATAAGTATGTAAATATCTGAGCTCACAGTATGGCGCAATCCAACCAAATTTCATCACTGAGACAATCTTTTGCCCAGGCGACGATATGTAACTCTCTCCATATGTGTGTCCATTCACTTTTCCATTAACAGTTGTCTGACTTATAAGGTAAAGTGTTAATAAAAATTACTTGGCGCATACGTTCGATAACAAGAACAACAATTAGGTACAACAAAGACAATATCACAATGTCATATATGCACAATCTACACATGTAAGTATGTATGTACATATTCACAACAACTTCCATACACGTTTACAATTTAAATGAAATTGAGTTGAATTATTTGTATGCACACCATTTAATTGAGCTTGTTGAATGCAAAACAATTAGAATAAATAAGTACTACAGTGGAACTTGTTGAACTCGAACCTCTAAGCGATTCAAGTAAAGGCACACTCATAAGTAATTATAAACATTTTATTTTGATTGAACAACACAATGTTCGCGTTTCGCGTTTAAGAATTGGAATACGTATTTTGCAGTTCTTTACTCTTTAAAACTTTTCTTAGCCCTTTAATGAGAACACTTCATTAAAAATGGGCACTATAGGGTAATGGTAAAGGCGTTTCTACAAGATTGCTTGTAGCAATCTGGAAAATTCAGTGTATATAAAACATTATATTGAAGAGGGGTTATTTTTAAGGAAAATCTCTGTTCAAAACGGAGTAGAAATCGCAATAGCGCAGCTCACTCTAGCGAAGCCCTGATGTACGAAAAACAATAAAAAGCACTGTCTTCAAAAAACTTCATTACACAGAACTCATTTCTTTAGGGGAGTTTGATATAAAGGAGTTACACTGTATACATACAGCGTTAGAAGAAATATGCTGAATCATTTCGGACGTGACGAAATGGTGAAACAAATTGAAGAGATAAACAAATATTGTTCTCTGTATATACATATATATAAATCTAAATCGGACATAGAGAGTGTTTATTTATGGGTCCCAAATTATTATTTATGGATCTCAAATGAAATCCATATACTATACATATAAAAGGGGTGATCCATCTAGTCCTTTGTTTTTTTTTTTTAATTTTAAATAAAACACTTACAACAGAACTGGATGTTGGAATTATTATCCGAAAAAACAATCTGTGACATCCACCAGCTGTACTAACTTGGGGTTTTAATTGTAGTTTAACCAAGAGGGATAGAGACAAGAGCTGGGCTGTTATGGAAATTCTACGAAATAAAATTTTTTTCACAAAATCCTGGTTGATCTGTCAAACAGTCACTTTACGCACCTATTTTCACAAAGGGGGCGTTCCTTTAATAGAGTAAACTTACGAATTTTATACAGTTTAAGACTTAACAAGTTTAAGGGAATCCCCTAAGTGATAAACAATTTGTTTAGGAAAGTAGAATGCAGTACACATTATGTAATCTTTCATTATGTCTACGATCTTAAAAAATAGTTTCCAAAAAAAAATTTCAGGCTAAAGTCGCGATACTTTGTACATATACAGTATATGTATGCACTTTAGGGTGCGCCTTAATTTTCAACTTTGACCTACACCGCAAGACTCCCACTCGATTGGTTCTTCTGTGCATAAAAATGTGCACTGGAAAAAATTTTCAAAATCGTATAAAGGGAAGACGGGCATCAAGAGTTATGTAAAAAAATCTCTATAACTTCCAAACCTGACGCAATATGAAAATGGCGTGGGCATATGTTACATCAGCGTGCAAAAATCGATTGGTTGTTACAAAAAAATACTGAATTTTGCTGAATTATAGGCTCTTTTTCCTATTTTATGTAAAATTTTATGAATTAGCGTATATTTGTAATTTTTGGGGTCTTTTCGTTATCCGATTTTGAAAATTTTTCCCGGAGCACGTTTTTAGAGAGTCTTGCTTTGTAGGTAACAAAAAAAAATTTTTCTATACAATTAAGGCGCACACCAATGTAGCCTGCAGTGAAACATTATCAATTGATAAAAATAATTAATTTGTAGGTAGCGATAAATTCGTCACTTTTAATTAGCTATGACAAAACCAACTTATAGTGGGTTGTAAAGTTATGAGGGCGTAATCGGGAGTTTGTTTTCTTTACACAAGTTTCTATTTAAATATCCTCATAAATTAATTTGAATACACTTTTTTATATTACAATTTTTATGTTGTCTGACGGCCTTCACTAAATAAATAAACACATTAAAAATTAAAAAAATATATACATACACACTCTAAAAAGTGCATGTAAAACTACTACTGAAAAGTGTTTATTTTTCAACCAGAATCTGTTCAAGTATACGCACAAGATGTTCAAGATTTGATTTTGAGCATGAGTTGTTTAAAATATACACATGAAATGTTTAAAATTACAAACATTTTGAAAGTAAAAATATATTTTTTACAAATAATAAATACTAAGTGCCAGGGGCGCACGCAGGAATATATTTTTGGGGGGAAAGGATTTATACTTCTAAATATATATCGTCAGAAAATACTGAAAATTCGCTCTTTAAAATACATTTATGCAAGTTTTATGTACAGTATGAAATAAATAAATAAACTTTTTAAAGTTTCATAAATTGCATTTTATTTACATAAAATTTACAAAGAACTCAGACATTTTCAACCGGCTTCAAAAAAAGGGCAGGTTGTCAATTCTTCGGAGTATTTTTACTTCTTTTATTTATTCCACCGCATAACTTTGCACCGCGCGAACCGATTCCAATAATTATTTTTTTTACCGGAAAGATGGTACCTTAAGGGTCGTCTCGTAATTTGGTTTAGATCCGATCATTAAATCATGAAAAAATTAACGGTTAAAGATGCACTCAACTTTCAAAAGTAATACAAAATTTTACAAAAGAATTTTAATATAAATAAATTAAATAATTTCACGAAATTTTTACACTTT
The DNA here is from genome assembly GCF_013731165.1 of Rhagoletis pomonella. Classification (NCBI taxonomy): domain Eukaryota; kingdom Metazoa; phylum Arthropoda; class Insecta; order Diptera; family Tephritidae; genus Rhagoletis; species Rhagoletis pomonella. The sequence continues at coordinate 46,469,873 of NW_023458556.1, read as the reverse complement.
TTTATTAATTTTCGCCGATTTCTGGTTTCTCATTTTTTAATAATTCGAATAACGAAAATTTAACTGAAATTGTATTTTTATCACGTAGCTCATTTTGGTGGAACGAATTCGAAGTTAGCAAATTAAATCTTCGAATGCTTATTAAGTACATATTAGTGGTAAACTTTTATAGGCTGTAAAGTGTAAAAAGCAACAGTAAGTGAGTATGCATTGCATATTTTTAGGACAATGTTTTCATTCGCAGTTAAACTTTAAAGAGCTCTCAAGAAAAAATGACAAATTCTTACAAATTGACGCACAAGAAATGGAAGAGAAAATTTTTTCTTTCAAAATTTCTTATATCATAATAAATTTAGCACCAAAACCCACCCCTTGTGTGCGCTACGTGACAAATTTGATATGTAAAAGTAAACAGACATTGTTTAATTTTGCACACACTAGGAGAGGAAACTGGTTACCTCTCTTTATATGCGTAAATTTAAACGAACATTTTTTAGAGGAAATTTTAAACATTTTATGTGTAAACTGTGAAAATGTGAACAATAAATGTTTAAAACTCAAAAAACAAATTTGAAATTTGTTCTACGCCACACATATGATGAGTAAAAGTAAGCAAGCAGTGTTTAAATTTGCATTCATTAAGAGAGGAAACTGGTTACCTATCTTAATATGCGCAAATTTAAACAAAAATTTTTTAGAGTGCATTTTTTCTTATTGATATTTTATGTCCAAAAGTAGTAAGTTACGCCTACTGTAGGGATATCCAGGTCTAACCTTTTTTTGGCTATCGGCTTTCAAAAGTAGTTAAATTTATCGAACAAAGTATACAGTAAATAGACAGCATTAGTGTTCGCGTAAACAGATGAAAGTTGCATTCAAGTTAACACATCACTGCCTGCAGGTTAATACATACATATGTATGTATGTAATTAATCTGGTGTCACATGTAAGTATGTAAAACTATTAATTATTTTAAGCAGTTTTTTAAATCAAACCCATAAAATCACCCTTTAAATACACTTACTCTCAAGTTAATAAACATGAAACACGAGTATTCAAAATCTAAGTAGATTCTTGACGCTCACAGCTTACATATGTGCATATGTATTGGTATAACTGATTGGTAGATGACAGTGAAATCTATTCGAAATTGACCGAATTGGCAGATGCAATATTTTATGTAACTATCCGCGCTGTTCATTCATTTTCGTACTGGTTTATGTATGTACACTAGGGCGGTCCAAAATAAGTAAAGTCGGAATTTTAATGCTCTCACCCCCTAGGATTGTTCTATAACGAAAAAAATATACCACGATTTTTTATTTTTAAATCAAAAAATATTTAGAGGTCGCTCAAAGTTTTTCATGTATTTTATATGCGAAAAACACAACTGAAATGGTTCTGAAAATCAATGGAATTCTTGAAAACCAATATTTTTCGATCGGAAAACTCTGGTTCTCTTCTGGAGACTTCCAATAACAATACCCAATTGTTTATTTAACCATATTTTAATACTAAAGAATTTTTATTTATCCCCCCATTACATTTTCTGACATTTTCCTGGGGTTTTGGCAGACCCATAAAATATATTTATGTAACATGTACATATGTATGCATAAAGTTAGGAGTGCTATGTTGCAATGCAATTCTTCCAGTTAGCGAGTTAAACTAATTGAAATCGAAATGAATTGAGCGTGAGCACAATCATAATGAATGTATGTACACTAGGCTGGTCCAAAAATGCATGTGAAAAAGTAAAGTCGGAAATTTAATGCTCTCACCTCCTAGGATTTTTCTTTATCGAATAAAAATTTACCCCTATTTTTAACCGACTTCCAAAAAAGGAGGAGGTTATCAGTTCGTCGGAATATTTTTTTTTTTTTTTCTATGTATGTTACCGCATAACTTTGGACCACGGCAACCGATTTCGATAATTCTTGCATCGGAAAGGTGGTGTCTCAGTGGTGGTCCCATACTAATCTGGTTAAGATCCGATCAGTGGATCATGAGATA
>NW_023458556.1:46462950-46467850 GCF_013731165.1 Rhagoletis pomonella | reverse complement strand
TCGTAGAAATGATATAGAATTCTTGAAAATCTACATTTTTCAATCGGAAAACTAGAAAATGCAACGGGGGACCCATTTGAGGTGCTTAGGGGCCCTATACAAAATAGTTAATAACAGAAAATTGTTAAATAAACAATTGGGTATAGTTACTGCAAGTCTCCTAAAGAGAACCAAGTTTTTCGATCGAATATTATTGCATTTCCAGAATTATATTCATATAAAATACATGGAAAACTTTAAGCGCTTTCAGCGATCTCTAAATATTTTTTTATTTCAAAAAAAAACAAAAAAGACAGGGTATAACTTTTTTCGGTATAGAACAATCCTAGGGGATGAGAGCATTAAAATTCCGCCTTTCCACCCTAATGTACACACATGCATGACAGACAATATGTCTCACTTGTTCAGCTATCGCACTTGTGGCAGTTTTGTTCATTAGAAATGTATAAACTCGCGAGTAAAAATGTATTGACTAAATAAAAGCTCTCTGATTTTAATATGAACATGCATGTACGAACTAAAGTATATCCCAAATTTTATTTGCAGAATGTGGTCAAATGGTGAAAGAAATGCTATCAACAAATCTACCTAAGGTGAGTCATCGTCCCGAAAACTTTCACTAACCATTCTAATTACGCTCATTAAGTAAAACATCCGTACCTATATACATACTTTTGTAAGTACCTATGTGGTAGTATTTATACAATATAGTGCATATGTATTTATGTAAATATGTGTAAATCGTACACTTTTATTGAGTTAGTAGCTTTATTTACCGCCACAAGCCAGCCTAAACATTTATAAACCCCTTTTAAAATGCTAAACAAATATAATAAATGCATAAATTTTATTACTTTCGTTACACTGCTGTGCGTTGAGTTGTTCTCAGTTAAAGTTATTGTTATTTATACTTTCTTGTAATCTCTTAATAAATATGTAAATTCTAGTTTTATTTATGAGCACAATTCTCGTCGCCACTGTTTGCTCAGCTTCCTGCGCTCGCTTATCCAATCATTCACTTACTGACATGCATTTTTTTAACGGACTACCTTTTCCGTGTATTATTTGTTAAGCAATTAATGGAAAATTCGGCAGAAAATAAACAATTACTCACTTCAAGTATTTACTTTTATTCATATTTCTCTGTGCGTAGATAAGCATCTGTAAATAAATACACAAATATATGTAGTTTTGAAATGCATACCACTTGATTGAATTGGATTTGTGGTTGGCCAGAAATACTCAGGCATTGTCTGTTGTGCTTAAAGTATAGGCGCCCTAAGGCTCGAGCGAAGGGAATACAGGTATGCGTGGGGATTTATTACTCCTTTACAAGCATTCCAAACTATACCAAACATGAACCCCAGTAAGACAGAACTGGTCTTATTCACTAGAAAGTATAAAGTCCCCGACGCTGTTCTTCTGACGCTGAACTTCTTCACGGAAGGATCGATACGGGGCGGCAGGGTTGATGGTGGGGTCTTCTGTCGAGAGCCCTCCATCAGCACTAAGTTCAAGCTCCCGGACTTCTGTAATGCACTTCAGGCCGAAGTGGCTGCTATCAAGGAGACGGTGGATTCACTGCTCCCGAGTGCTATGACAGTCAGTAAGGTGAGCATTTATTCTGATAGTCAAGCGGCTATCAGGGCCTTGAGTGTGTTGGAGGTGCGCTCTAACTTGGTTAAGAAATGTCTTCTCTCCCTTTCGGTCGCGTTGGAATACTTCTGTATTAGGCTTATTTGGGTCCCCGGTCGCGCTGGCCAATTACCAGCACATGCGCGATTGCAAGGTCCTTCTGGCCGAGGGTGGACGGGGGCACACTCACAAATTTATGAAAATTTATGTCGAGTATGAGTTTAGCTTAATAAAAAACGCCACTCTGTAACTGTAAAAATGCACAAATCGTGTGATCCCCGAGTGAAAGATAATGCCAATTGTCCACTTTCAACATATCTAATTGAAAAAAATGCACCACCTAAGTCTAGTAAACGCCGAATAGTTGCAGATAAAATGACCTTTACTATCTTTACCCTCTAAGTAAGATGTACGTTGAGCCCCCTCTAAAATTTTCTCAGATCGTCTAAAACTTTTTGTTCCACAGTTTTTAGTCCATTCGCATGTTTCTAGATGGGGATATCGAGAATTTGAACAATATTCCAACTAATGTACATAATAGGTCGTCAATGATAGTTATGGTTACGATATGTTATTTTCAAGGATGTATTCCATAGTTCCTACCAAAGCTGGAAGCTCCAGCTGCTCTATTTGCAGAAAGCATTTCGTCACTGTCCTATCGGACATTTCCTAATGTAATTGGTTATCTTTACCTGAAACATCCCAGTATACTGATACCTACATGCGATCCAGCTTATACTACTATTTTGCAATGAAGTACAGACTCAAATTACACTCCTTAAGAATTCTTAAAGAGATGTGAACAGTTTCCATGACCTTTAGAGCATGTTGGCTCTCACTTTAGACTCTGATTTGGTGTCTGCGCTACCTTTCATCATTTATCCAGTCCGCTGAGTATAGCAAAGACCTTCGATTGTAAAATCATTGTCGAAATCCACTGTAATTATTCTTCAGCTCTAGCCAGCTTCAGTTTCATTTTGTGTCTTGAGCGCATCAATATAGAAAAGCTTTACCTACTACCTGCCGTGTATTTCAGCGATTCCTTTCGCAAATCAATGTCTTAGGCGGTAGTCACCATCGGCTCTTGCTGCACTGCCAGAAGTTACTAAACTAGATACTTGCGTGATTTATGGACGCCCCCTTTCGTAGTATTTCGCAATTCTGTTGCCGTCTGGTTCGACTCTACACTACCATGCCTACTACTATGGGTTAATAGAGTAGCTACTTCCCTTAGAGTCGATGCAGTAGCGCTCTAAAATTGCGATTGAAACCAGCAGTACTGGAGGGACAAATTGGTAATTTTTAGTTAGTGCACTTTTGAAGCTGTTGTGCAACTATTTTTGCTTTCACATATATATGTACATAAGCACTTGCAATGATGTGCATAGACATACACATAAATATATGTGTATGTCTGCAGTGCTTTCGCTTTTCATTCAGAATTCGCCACAATTCACCTGCCTGTAATTGAATTGCATGAATCAATGCAAAGGTAGCCATCGGAGCGCAACAAGTCCGATAAGTGCAACAAACTGTAGCAAACAAATTGCAACAGAGGAGTGTAGAACGGTAATAAAGAGTTAACAAACGTATACAAATTAGTTCTCGTAATGGCCTGATTACAAAAAAACATCAAAGCCAGATGAATGGAGTGTGTAGCAGGAAATGCTTGGCATCAGCAATAACCACTTCCTACTTATAAGCTGGGTATTGCACTTGCATAGTATGTACATTAGGCATATGACTTTTTTCTAAAATTAATTATGAGGAGAGGATGTGGATGAGTCATGATGAAAAAGCAGCAACTAGAAAGTTTTTGTTAAAATTTGGTACAAAAAGTTCCCGAGAAAAAAATTATGTTTGTGTGAAAAATTCCATGTCAACCGAAATATGATTGCGATCAAAAATTGGTTTCTGAAATTTTTTATATTTCTTCGAACGCACACCTAGATCTAAATGGATCTAACTCAAAAGTCAGATCTGGAAATATAACTACTTGTGGGACATACAGATTAAATGCATATAATGCAAAAAAGAGGTATAAGAATCGATTTTTTAGTTAGTGTATGTAATCGTGAAGAAAATAAAAATTTTAATTAATAAAATATACACTCTAAAAAAATATATATGTCAATATTTTAAGCATCTCATGACCAAAATCAAATCTTGAACATATTGTGCGTATATTTACACAGATCCGGTTGAAAAATAAACACTTTTCAGTAGTAGTTTTACATACACTTTTTGGAATGTAATAAAAACCATAATTCGGTTGACATCGAATTTTCCATATATGGTGCATATGTATGAATATTTTTTTCTTTTCAACACAGAGTTCTATTTTTTTCTTATAGTTCCATGCGCTAACTTTTTTGACCAAATTTTAGAAAAAAGTCCTATGCCTAAAGGGCATACATATGTATGTGTGCAAATTTGCCCTATTGTATTTTCGAGTTTAGTAGGGTGTGTATGCACATATGTACGTATGTACGTGCTTTTAAACACACCTAGTTGGTATTTTGTTTACAAATCCACAGGTAGTTTATATTTTGCTTAATGCAAATATTTTGTCTGTTTATTGTTGCTGAAATGCTCCCAAATAGATTGACAGTAAAATTGAAATGCACTGAGGTACATACATGAATAAATGTATGTGTACGCTTCATCCGTTTTCAGGATTTTTATTCACGAATTCTCGAGACTTTTTGATATTTTTTAGGTACATATTTATGTAGAATTTTTTGAACTGTTTGCGAGACTTATCGGAATTAGAGGTGTTTTTCACAATCTTTCAGCATCGAAAGAACATTTAAAAGCTTTATAAATGCCTAAAAAATAAAAAGCAAATATTGTTGTTATTATCTGAACCAAAAAATAGCAAGCAAAATATGTCATCTTTATTTGACTTAAAAAATAAAAAGCAAAAAATCGGGTTTATTGGTTCAAAACACTAAAAGTGCGAAGTTTTTTAATTTTTTTGCACAAAATGCTTGCTTCCTACGGAATCTGATAACAACACCAACGCAAATGCCATAAGTGCGAAGATAAACTTTCTCTAACACATGGATATATTACTTACATATATGTGTGTGAGCACAAGCTACATAGATATTTGGAGTCTTCTTAAACCATCCCTGCAAAAAATTGTGCGAAGAATCTCTAATGAGAATATCCTGGAATTAGTCTCAATCGGGTAAAATTGGGCATCAATTAGTAGTAACTAGTCGCATACGGGTATCATTGGAGATCGATTAGTCTCGACCCA
>NW_023458556.1:46460834-46462940 GCF_013731165.1 Rhagoletis pomonella | reverse complement strand
TTCAAAAGCGACTATTCGCTTTTTATAACCTTTCGGGTATAAAGGCGTACAATTAAACTCTTCATAGAACATGCTAGAACAAAAGCGATCAGTTCAGTATAAGTCGCATGCTCTTTTGCGATTATTCCCGTGGTCATCCCGGATTAATCGCATTTTTTTGCAGGGATTATATGGTTTTATTGGTGTAGCCAACATGCACATATCTTTATGTCTCCATAAAAATAAGAAAGGAAATACCAGCTCGTTTGTACGTCTCATTTTACTGATAAGATTTATCATTTCGCAACATTTGATTAATTTCTGCTGAAAAAATACGTTATTAGGTGAAATTTGGTTTTACACTACTTTACTCAAAGTAATTTCTTCAGTTGTAGTCGCAGAGAAGGAAGTCCAATGGTGTCAAATCGCAAGATATCGGCGGCCATTTGACCTCGTTGGTTCGTGAGATAATGCGGCGGGGGAAACTTCATTTGCAAAGGGTCATTGTTTCATGCGTTGTGTAGCAAGTGGCTCCACGCTGTCGAAACCACATATTCTCCAAGCCTACGTCATCTAATTGCCAAAGCCTGTAGTACCAATTTGCTGAAAAAATAAAAATAAAATAAAAAATTAACATATCAAAAATAATTGCTGTCAAAGATCTGCACCATCCTTGGTATAAATGTTGTTACTTGTCGTGTTTATAATTTATGTAAATTAAAAAACTTTATAAATAAACTTCAATAAATTTCGATTGGCTCTACCTCTTTTTGTGTCATGTGCTTCATTCTTTTATCATCATTTACAGCATGGAAATGTTCATACAAACCGGTAACAGGTGAAGTAATAATATTTTTCCAATAAAATTTCAAATAAATTTTCAGTGTCAAATCTTTCTTCTCGCTCTTATTACTGCACCTGCATCAAATTTTTTTGAGGAAGAACTTTTCTTATGTACTTCAAGTCTAGCAAGATAGCATTTATTGATAAGCAAATAAAGTCTACTTGCATTTAGATATGAACAAATATTTATGCCAAAACAAAGAGTAGACAAATTTGAGAGTTTAATAATTCAAGAAAAATTCACATTTGCAAGTCAGCGTTTTTTGTATAGATCTCGCGTAGACTTCTCATATATATATGCATCTTCGACATCGTCCACATTTTTGCGACATTTAAAAAGACAGACAAAATGAGAGATTTGTAGAGGGTTTTGGTTGTCAATTACTTACCAACAGTGTTGCCGTTGTGGGACTAAAGGGGCAATTTGACCCTTTTTAAGTGCCTATACTCTTTGACCCGACTTTTTGAAAGTTTTGATTTCTTGAGCCTTTTTCAAAATTATTTATTTATTTATTTATGTGCGACTTTTGTCTCTTTTCAGAGATTTTTTTTAGGAAATGTTAATAGAACCATGCTATTAAAAAATTTTTGCTATGGCAAGTACGAAAAAAGTGATCACTTAAAACTTTTAACGGAAATGCAACTCGTCTCTTTGCAGTAACTTGATTTGTGTGTTTTGTTCAAAGCTTGTCCCGCTATTTTCTTTTTAAATTCAATAGAGAACGTTCTAGCAGCGAGAATACTTTATAATACATGTAAAATTGAGTTTGGCTTTGGATCCCAGCAAAATAATATGGTGACCGTTTTTTCGCCAATTACCCCTTTTTGCGACTTTCTGAATTCTCAATAGCAACACTGCTTACCGAGCCCAAAGCAACACCTGCTGATAAGAGTTATTCTCCACTTGTTAATGCTGCATCCTTAGGTCCTACAATACCTCAAAATTGTAATTGCCAACAATCAATGCTGTGTGTTCCAACAAGTGGCAAATCTTTTTTTATACTTTTTTTACTTCTTTTCGTTCATCGCTGGACGACCCCCAACTCTGGTTTAAACTTTTATGGCCGTTTTACCGACATACTTCTTCTTCTTACCTGGAGCAGTAGCCGCCTAAGAAGTTAAGCCAAGCTCTTTTCTACGTGGTCTTTGCCTCGTTCTCTGCTAACACCAGCGGGTACCTCTTTCAATACTGCTCTTGTACCTACTGTCCAGTACCTTAATTAGTAGGCTACAGTTTTTTTTTTTTCAAACAGTACTTAAAAGTATTTTTATAACCTTCACCAC
>NW_023458556.1:46452924-46460734 GCF_013731165.1 Rhagoletis pomonella | reverse complement strand
TTTTTTTTCAAACAGTACTTAAAAGTATTTTTATAACCTTCACCACCACCGTACTTTACTTTAGCACTTTCTTGGAGTATCAAAAACTGTAGTCATTTATTGCCAGACATGTGTGACAGCAATAAATCTTTCTGAAGGAAAATTCCCCCCCAACCTTCAAACATGCCGTAATCTTTGTTTCGGCCGCACTATAATTTTCTCAAATTGTAAACAGCTAATCAGAAGACCACACGAAAGGACACGCTACAGCCGTAGGCGTGTCTTTGCTGCTTTGCGACTACTTTCCTGCACTCTCTGCCTACGTAAATTTTCCACCGTTCCGCACACACCGTACACTAAGTACTGCATCAGCTGTGCGATGAGTCAACGATCGCCAATCGAATGATCGAAAGAAAATCTGAAATTCAATCTAAGCATGAGTATATGTACTAAGCGGCTTCCAAAGGTTGTTATGTTATCAATTTGCAATGGCTGGCGCCTACGTACGAATTAACACACATTCATGCATGCAATGACCGAAACTGGTTTCAAACAACTTTTCCAGAGCATTTGTTAACTGCCGGCCGGCTCTTCGCTGCCGGCGCTAAAATATTATTGATTTTTGGCGATCAGTTAGTTGGTCGATCGACTGGTTACCAGCAATTGTTGTATGGTGAGCATTTATTTGTATGCACATCGCTGTGATCACTTTGTCCAGATGGCTGCTGACCCGTTGGCCACCTAACTTGGCCATCGTTTGTGTGAATGGTTTGGTCGTTTAGTATGAATTTGGTACCGTGATTGTTCCACTGAGCAGGCCAGAGAGAGAGAGAGTGTGTGAAAAGAGTGAGCACAAATTAGTGGCCGAGAGTCTGCCCCAACGATGAGCGACAATAGGATTGGGAGAAATTGGGAGCCCAATAGAGTCAGCAAAGTCACTTGTACACTCCGCGTTCATAGATTTCTGAGATAGGAGTTGAGCATTTTTTTTTTTGAAGTGAGCGTATTAGTGCTTTCACACAACTTGGCTTGTGTTTGCTTGTTTGTAAGTATGTTACTAAAGTGCTATGAGAGTATGATATCGTATTGTTACGCTACGCTAACTTCGCATGGAAAAAATTCTGAATGACAAGCATCGAACTGTGTATGTACATTAGGGTGGTCCCAAAAAAAGCATGAGAAAAAGCGAAGTCGGAATTTTTATGCTCTCACCTCCTAGGATTGTTCTATATATACCGATAGAAATATACGCCTATTTTATTATTTTGAAATCAAAATATATTTAGAGTTGGCTCAAAGTGCTCAAAGTTTTTATATGTATTTTTATATGGGGGAAAAAACAACTTTTCGTAGAAATGGTATGGAATTCTGAACAATCAATATTTTTCGATCGGAAACCCCGGCTTCTCTGCAGGAGATTCAATACAATAATACCCGATTGTTTATTTAACCATTTGTACATAGTAACTATAATTTATAGGTCCGCCAAAAATTCCCAAAAACCGCAAAAGATGCAATGGGGCCACAAATAAAAAATCGTTAGTATTAAAAAGTGGTTAAATAAACAATTGGGTATTATTATTGGAAGTTTCCAGAAGAGAACCAGAGGTTTCCGATCAAAAAATATTGATTTTAAAGAGTTCTATACCATTTCTACGAAAAGTGGTTTTTTCCCATATAAAATATATGAAAAACTTTGATTTCAAAAAAAAAATAGGGGTATATTTTCGACGCAGAACAATCCTCTTTTTTGACCACCCTAATGTGCATACTACCAAACTGGCACTGGCTTGTCGTAGTTCAAATAAATACAATGGCATAGCGTAGCAATCACAAAGTCGGGAAGTGTACGCGGCCCAGTCAACAACTTCGCCAGCAGTTAAAGCAGCAGCAGCAGGAATTGCGAAGTAGAGTGGCGTTTATAGATTAAAAAGCAGATCAAGTGCGGTGAAGCGAAGAAAAGTGAAACTATAATAACTAGATGACAAATTGATATTCAATAAAGCCACTTTCATTGATCATTTAATTTTCCGAGTGTGCGTTTTTATGGTGAGCTTAACAACGTTTCAACTAACACGTTACCAGCGTAACACGGTTTTTTTTTTTGTTAAGCCGCAAATAAGTGCTTGGTGAGCTTGCGCGAGTGTCAAGGCGGTCAGTGTGACTTAAGCGCGAACTTAAACGCCCGTAAATATGTACATAAAAACATGATTACGATTCTCTCGGAATTTTAAGCGATTAACTATTCGTATTTCATATTTGCAATTCAATTAAAAATTTCATTGGAGAATTTAGTTGCGGCTTGCGCATTGCTCAGTGTTGACCACGATCGACAAAGTTGCGCTTGAAAAGCGGAAAGCCATTAAAGAATTCTCAGTGCGTTGTTAATTTTTCTGACCGTGATTCGTGACTTGTGCGTTGGGAATAAGCAACTTCAATGTGAACTCTGATCGGTTTATCTGTTTGAAGCTGTGAAAAATATGCGAAGTGAGCTGGGTATGAGTGTGGTAAAAAAGAAAAAAAACAGAAGAAAATTAAACAAAAAGATAATACATAATTAATAAAAAGCAAACAACAAAAATATAAACGCAAAGAATAAAAAACAACAATAATTGAATAAAGGAATACAAGTGGAAACTTTACAATTACATACCCGTACTTTGCATATTACAAGTGATTAATTTTTCCCGACAAGAATCATGAACAATCGGTATATTCGTATATCAGGATATTCGATTATTCTCAAAATTACTCAATATTTTGGGTTGCAAAATAAATAAAACTAAAAACTAATTAACAATTTATGTAGGAAGTAATAAAAAAAAAATCCACCACGTAAATTTTGCTAGAAAGTTATGTTTTTAATTTTGCACACTTTTACCGCATGCTACTAGCGGTAACTTCGAAATCACATAGGTCTTTCTGATTTACTTATTCACTTGAGTGGTACTTTTAACTTATACTATTGGGTTTTTAATTAGAAATGTAATCTCTATATATGTACATATCACACACGATTTACAAAGGTGACACAACTCAAAATTACACATTTGTCAGAAAATGCGAAAAACTATTTCCTATTACATGCTAATCATATGGGCAACGGAGAATTTACCTTAGGTTTTTGTCGACAAATTATAACCAAAATTTGCTCCAGCTTTTGCTGAAAGGTAAATAAAAGCTCTGTGTACATTTTTAGCGCATACTTTAAAAAATTTTAAATTTTAAATTGTGTCACTTTTAAAGATCGTGTGCGATATATAAAACTAGTAAGTTGCGTAAAACGTATAACCGCCCATAACCCGAGAACGGATTGTCCGATATAAGTAGACTTTTTTTTTAGTTGTGTTAGAAAACCCCGAAAGGTGACACTGGGATCGAGTTATTACAGAAAATCGTATTTATAGTCAGGTTTCGGTCATATTTTATATACATATCGCACACCTAGATCTAAAGTGCGATCAACTAAAAAAAATTTATGGCGATTTTTTTGCATAAATCAATTCATAGGACTCACATCCACTTAATGCGAATATTTTTTTCTTCATGATTAAAGGTATACATTAACTAAAAAACTACTGGTATACCTGTTTTTGTTTTTCTTATGGTAATTGCGTTAAATCTGTACAATCAACAAGCAGATATATTTCCCGCTCTGAATTTTGAGTTAGCTCACTTTAGATGTAGGTGTGCAATATGTATTGGTAAGGGGAAGAAAATCATCTCTGCAAAAATTTGATCAGCTAGAGAGCGCTGGAGTCGACTATATGTGCTAATATATATTCCGAAAGCCGTTTTTTCTGTTCGCAAAGCTCGGTAACGGCTGTACCGATTTTTTTTTGAAATTTCGGACACCTACTGCAGAATTTCCAAGGATGGTTATAGGCTTAAAAAAAATTTCGATGTATAAAGGGGGCGTGGCACCTCCTATAAAAATTGAAATTTTCATACTCCATATCTCTGTGTGTGTTCATGGTAGAGTACTTGAAAATGATATGGAGATACATATATATAAGCAATCGCATGCTCATGGAGAAAATGGGACTATTTGAAAAGGGGGCGTTGTGTGTGTTTGAGGGGGTCTCTGGATAGTTTGAGCTCACAATTTGACCTGCCAAGTGGCTCAGGAGTCACCAGGATTGAATTGTCCAGGGGTCAATCTCAAATGACCTCCGTTAAATCAACCACCAGAACAATTGCGCTCCTTGATAAGACATTTAAGATATTTCGTCGGAAATATGTCGTATGTATATTGGATTTCTCTGTACCAATGAGACTCCACCATTTTGAAATTGCCAACAGCTACACTATAGTGTTTCAAGGACTGACTCACCATCGAAGCGGATCATTGTTGCCGCCAGGGAGTGAAGAGAAAAAACGTCTTCAAATTTTTTTCGTTAGACAATTGGCGGAAATTCCAAGAACTTCTGCGCGGAAACAACGCTTTCCTTAGGTTATTTAAGACGGCCTTGAATATGCCTTCCGACGACCACCAAACCATAATATTACCAGATAAATCGTGAACGTGAATTGTTGGTGAAAATGTTGGACCAAAATTTTGCATTTTCATGAAAATTGTTAGAAGATCTAAATTCCTATATAGATATAAAAAAAAACGTAATGGAAAAGGGAACAAATTAATTTTCGCATGCGATCATATGTATGTATGTACATTGTACAAACTACTGTAATTTTTAGATTCAAAAATTCGGATATCCGGGAATTATGCGGACATTCTAATGTCGCCAACAAGAAAAAATGCATTGTCACATACGATAAAATTTACAGTCAATTTTTGGTGTAGCTATTGGTTTTTAAGCCGTGATATTTGAATTGGTGATGCGTTATGGGGTGTAGAACAAAGTTGCATCAAAAAGTGAATTTCGTAAAAAATGTAACATATGGTTTCAAAGGTGTATTAGTCATTGTTTTTGAAAAATTCCTAATAAGATACAACCCTCCAATAATTACAAACAATTTCATTCAGATAACTATTGAAAAAATAAAAAGTACGTAAATTCCAAAAGAAACAAAACGTACAAATTATCTTATCAGCTTTTTAGTTGCATATCGCATGAAACTAGTATTTCGCCACGCTTTATCTGATAAACAAAGAATGGATTTTTAGGACCTAAAAACCTATCAAAAAGGCAAAATAAAATAGCGAAATACGCAGGAAGAAGCACTAAAAATTGCAAATTAGGCAAGAAAAAAATGCATTAAAAACAGAAAATTATTCTTCGGAAAATTTTACTAGCGGTCTTCTCAGCAAAGACTTCATGCAACCAACGTAAAAGTCTCTATAAAATTAAAACAAAAAATCTATGCCAAGAAGGAATAACAGCCAAACTCAATTTAATTTTTTTTTTTTTGTAGAAAAAAACCAAATTTTTTCCTGATTTTGTTTTTTAATTTTTAGAGGCTTTTACGTTCATAGGTGGCATTAAGTTTTAGCCTGAGAAGATCCGCAGTAAAATTTTCCGATGAATAATTTTCTATAATATATCAATCCTTTAACGAACTTCCAAATTTGCTTTTTGCGGGGTTTCATGAAGTTTGGGTCAAAACGACCTTTTCAGGGGGGAGATAATGCGTTAAAATATTATACGAAAATATTTCCCATACAATTTTACTATATATGTCTTAACCTTAAATTTCGCTCAGACATTTATTTGAACAATTTTTTCAACTTATTTGAAAACTACTTAGGCCGGGACCTGAAAAGTTTAGTAGGCCATAAAACATATACTAGCTAACTTTTGCAAATCCATCGAGTGTTTTATTACTGGATATGTATACTTTCAGAAAATATTAGCAAAGTCCGGACTGGTTTGAATTGTCATAAAATTGTCGCACAATGTAATCTGCAAAAAAATTGTTTTCACTTTCATTACTTTTCGAGAAATTATTTTTGTTTGTAACGCGATGTTGTGTTTTTCCATACTACATTTAAAAAAAAAAAAGGTTCAGTTTGACCTTTTGTAACTCTTGCAGTTTTTGCTTTCCACCCAAATATATCTGCCAGAAAAAAATAAAATTACAGACCTTTGCGTATGAGATTTCAAGTAAAAACAAAACGGCAAGTTTTACCCTTTGTAAATAAAAACCAAAACTAATTTATCAAAATTACAATAGAGGTATTAGGCGTGAACGCGAAATGCAATTGCAACGGTGCGAAATGTGAAAATGTAGAATTCGAACAGTCATTGCATTTGCTTATGGTTGGTAAAGAGTGAAATGCAATGACTGATGCGAGATTTTAGGCTGTGTTGCTGTTGAAAAAATTTCACTATTTCGCATTTCGCGCCGGTGCAATGCATTTCACATTAACGCCTGAATACCCCTAATATTTTCCACTACTATACTCGATTATTAAATGGTCGCATAATAAAGGATACGAAAATGGATAGTTAAAAGCTAAAGTAGCCCGTTTTCATTTAAGACATCATAATCGTAAAACGAAAAAGCGGCTCGTTTGGCATTTGAAAATTTGCACAGCATGAAAGTTGTATTAAAGACACCAAAATTGCATAAATTTAAACACAAGTGGCCGAAAATTGCGTGAAGCTCTCGCTGTGAGATTAGGTTAAAGATATGTATGCATGTATCCCAATTTTGAAAATTGCCATATTTTTAATATTTTTTTTTTTTGAAGCTCGACACGCAAGACGCTTTTGACCTTTGTATTGCATATGTATATACATACATATGTGTAAGTAAGTATGTAGATGAAAACATGGTATGTTATTCTTTAATTGCGAATTTTACATGAATTTTTGTCTTGGGCCTTTTTTCATACATGTATACATATGTAAATAAATGCGTAAACAACTACGCATCATTCGATTTATACATACTTTTGGAAAATAATTTCTTATTGGAAATTTTTCATTGCAGTTAAATTTTTACTTGATAACAAAAGATGAACTTTTTCTTACAATTCTTTTCACTATCAAACTCAGTAGATATCAATATTAGCAATAAAAGACGCAGCGAAAATTTGTTGACAAACATGTTTCTTCTTTAATTTAATGCAGGTATACATATTTATGTACCTGCTGCGCGTCATTTTCCTTATGTACCTGCATGTGTATGCACCCTGCGGGAAACCAAATTTTTTTTTGTTTTACTTTTTTGTTTATTTACTTAAAAAAAAACTAAAATAACTAAAATTTCAAAAAAGTGTATTCAAAGTAAAATTTGTATGAGGATGTTTAAATAGAAACTTGTTTAAAGCAAACTATCTCCCGATTACGTCTGCATTACTCTTGCATTGCTTTTCAAACAAGTTTCAAGTTAGCTTTTGGTAGCTAACTACAAGTTATATATTTTGTAAAAATCCCACAAAAAAGCTAACCACAAGTTGGTTATTATTTATCAATTGATAATTTTTTTCCGCAGGGTAGCTTTTTTTTCTGGCCGCACACAGAGAGATCTCGGCTTTAACAAATATTAAAGATAAAAGCTAATTAAGCAGATTTTATTGGCCATGCAGTAAATTACGCTATAAAGCTTTTCGAACAATTAAATTTTCACGGTGGCAATTGCTGAAATATATTTACTTACATGTTTGTACATTGTACCTACATATGTACATACTAGGTAAACATGTGTAAACTTGCCTTTGTGCAATTAATTAAGAAACTGATACCCATACACCTTAGGCCAGGTGTATTCATGTATGTATGTATGTAAAAAAAACTTTGTGTTATTTCTTTTTGTTTGCGGTTTTTTGTATATAATAATCGAGAGATGCGATTTTTTGGCGACTTAAAAATTAAACCTTAAATAAAATCGGTATAAATATTTTCCAAAAGAAGCCCAACTGGAA
>NW_023458556.1:46450309-46452824 GCF_013731165.1 Rhagoletis pomonella | reverse complement strand
TTAAATAAAATCGGTATAAATATTTTCCAAAAGAAGCCCAACTGGAAGCGTATCTAATATTAAAAATTAAGTCAATTAACTGCAACAAAAAATCACTTTGAAATTTTGTCAGATGGGTCCGTTGGGAGTTCCAGTATCCTCTTATATCTAGGCTTCTACGTTCTGCTTTACCTTCTACAAAACTTTGTCTAGTTAGTTGTATCTGACCCTTCTTCTTCTTCTTCTTCTTCTTCTTATTTGGCGCTGTAACCGCCTAAGCGATTTTGGACTTCGCGGTTCTTATTTCGCTCCTCTAGTAAATTGTTTCTGAGCAGTTCAGTTCTGCGACTCTTATTATCTTCTCCAACATCAGATTAAAGAAATCAAACAAAACCGGGACACCTTGTTTGAAACCCCGTTTGGTAGCAAACGGCTCGGAGAGCTCTTTCCCAATACTGAAGGAGCTGGTGGTATTGCTCAACGTCATTTTTACATAGCTCTTATCAGTTTCACGGGGATGCCAAATTCAGGCATCGCGGCGTATATGCAACTCCTTTTAGTACTGTCGAAAGCGGTTTTGAAATCGACAAATATATGGTGAGTGTCGATCCTTTTCTCACGGGTCCTTTCCAAGATTTGGAGTATTGTGAATGTCTGACCTAAGGTGGATTTTCCAGGTCTAACGCCACACTGATAAGGCCTAATTAGTTCATTGACGGTGGGATTCAGTCTTTCATACAATACATCTCATGGTAGTTGGCGCGTATGGCGGGATCGCGTTTCTTGTGGATTGGGCAGAGCACACTTAAATTCCATTCGTCGGCATCTAATCCTTCCTATAATAAGATAATGTTCGCTAAGAATCGTAGTGGTTAACCGACGGACTTGCCTTTGTTCAAAGTAGACCCTCCAGCGTCATTGGTCCGTCTGTTTTGAAAAGAAAAACTACTTAAGTGAGGTCTCACCGTCAACAAGCGTATTGTAGAACGATATAACCCACGATGGACATTTTGTTTTAACGATTTGAAGCTATGATTATGTGACATGAATTGAAAAGGATCCTGCGATTTGACCCCGCGGGACTTTTTCTTGTGAAATCTCAGGTCTATTGACCGAAGCTTAATACACAAAACTTTTTCGCATGGTAACAAAGTAATACCGAAGTAAGTACTGCAGATTAAAACTGGTATATTTATAATAATAATAGATTGGCGCTTACACATATGTTAGTGTTTGGCCGAGCTTCTCCTCCGATTTGTGGCGTGCGCCTTGATATTGTCACTCAAAGGGGGTATACTGGTATATTTAGAGGAAGAAAAATCGAATCGCAACAAACGAAAAAATGAATGTAGATTCTTTTAAATTCAGTGCTGCTACAGCATTAAATATTTCAAATTATTTCATGTTCTATCTATCTATGAGAAATTTGAGTTCAGAAGAAGAGCACTAAAAAAGGCACTAGGCACTAAACAATTTTTTTTGGCGTTTTAATTTTCAAAAAACACTAAATCTAGTGCTTAAAGCACCAAGTTGGCAACTATGGATTTAACCATCAGGCTCGAAGCATATAACTTACCAGCATGCTGGTATAATATTTATTTCTTTACAAATGAGGTCCAGGAAAGACCGAAATTTCATAATTTTGCTACAATTTTTTTAAACATTGTTTTTTTTTTTAATTCACAACTGCAATATCGTGAACTTAATCTTCCACAAACACAGCTTTGACTCATATAGTGCAAGAAATTTCCGCCAAAATACTTTTTACTTAGAAAAATGAGCTAATTTCACCACTAAAGACACCAGCATGCTGGTACAATCATAAAATTTTCAAATAGTTTTTGAAGTCGCACCAGCAACTGGTACAATCACACCACAAGAACATTCAAGGTCAGTCGACTTGATGGGCCATTAAACAAATTAAGCATATATTTAAAAACGTAAGGAACATACAATACATATATGTATTTATATCAGTCTTTCTTAGTTTAAAAATTCATCTCTTACATAAATGAAAAACAAAACATTAGATCAAATTAAGCTTATGCAATTTTTTCATGCCAAGTAAGAGTAAATTCTCCAAAGGGCTAATCAAAGGGCTTTCCGAAATTTTAAATTTATGTGGCCAAAAATAAATATGTGGGAGCTAAATCTAGCCACCAAAGGGCTTAAACGGCAACACTGGTCATAATATTTGACTGTCTCCAACTTAGAAAAACAGTTACCGCTGCCTTTTTGCCAGACTCAGGAAGCAAAGTGTCGCCCGTGCCTCGCAGCATACAAATTGTGCGTATAGCCATGCAATCATCCTATACTTGGCGCCCTAAATACTATTTCAAGTTTTTTTCTTTTGCAACATAGTGCCATTTTTTAACTCAATTGATCCTTTTCAAAATTAAAATAATGGGCGTGAAAATGTATGCATTTGTTTACCAAAACAGACTTGGCTAGACTTGTTGACGGCTGACAAAAAGAGTACACAAAAGACATATGTATTACTGAGAAACGTCTGGGGTGCATGTGGCAGACTGACAAA
>NW_023458556.1:46447574-46450209 GCF_013731165.1 Rhagoletis pomonella | reverse complement strand
CGCATTTGCATTTGTCATGGCTTGGCAAATTTGCAATACCGAAAATCCATAGCATAAAAATGCTATGCATTGCATTCATAAACAAAACCAAAGCTGATGCACAAAAATTGTTTTGCAAAAGCTTTGCCATGACAGTTAATTAAAGGTCGCTCACAATCCATGGCATATTTCTGCAATTGCATAAATTTGTCAGCTCTTATACACCGAATCGCGAATAGCCCTATTATTTAGGGCGCCAAGTATAGGATGATTGCATGGCTATAGGCACAATTTGTATGCTGCGAGGCACGGGCGACACTTTGCTTCCTGAGTCTGGCAAAAAGGCAGCGGTAACTGTGTTTCTAAAGGCTGGTTTCCACTATGTCAAATTCAGTGGCATTTGTCGTCAAATAAGTGAAAACACATTGTCAAAGGGGATTAAAAAGCGGTTTATCGCTTGATTTTGATCAGGAAAGATTTTTAGTCGTGTACAAGCGCTGCCAAATCGGCTATCTGCCAGTTTTTGGCCCGTAATATCATTGGTAAAGGTATAGAAAAAGGAGATAAAGTTATGTCAAAATATGTCGCAAAATTTTGGCGTCAAAATATGACAAAGTGAAAACCAGTCTTAGGTTGGAGATAGTCAAATATTATGCCCAGTGTTGCCGTTTCAGCCCTTTGGTGGCTAGATTTAGCTCCCACATATTTTTTTTTGGCCACATAAATTTAAAATTTCGGAAAGCCCTTTGATTAGCCCTTTGGAGAATTTACTCTTACTTGGCATGAAAAAATTGCATAAGCTTAATTTGATCTCATTTTTTTCATATATGTAAGAGATGAATTTTTTAATTAAGAAAGACTGATATAAATACATATATGTATTGTATGTTCCTTACGTTTTTAAATATATGCTTAATTTGTTTAATGTCCCATCAAGTCGACTGACCTTGAATGTTCTTGTGGCGTGATTGTACCAGTTGCTGGTGCGACTTCAAAAACTATTTGAAAATTTTATGATTGTACCAGCTTGCTGGTGTCTTGAGTAGTGAAATTAGCTCATTTTTCTAAGTAAAAAGTATTTTGGCGGCAATTTCTTGCACTATATGAGTCTAAGCTGTGTTTGTGGAAGATTAAGTTCACGATATTGCAGTTGTGAATTAAAAAAAAAAAACAATGTTTAACAAAATGGTAGAAAAATTATGAAATTTGGGCTCTAATCATTTCGATCTTCGAGCCTGATGGTTAAATCACATGATGGAGCCAGCAAGCTGGTGTCGTATATTTCCCCTTTTATACAAAAAGTTCTTTGATTGGATAAAATATTAGCTTTTTTCCAGAGTTCATTGTTTTTCTATACCATTACTTATTGACAATGTTTGCGTGTATACTTATGTATATATGTATATGTAAGTAAAAAATTTTAGCTACCATTTTTTGCCACAACGACTTTTTTTTAGCTATTTGGCTGCCACTAAAATTGATTCGCGGCAACACTGATTATGACGCTGACAGCCAGTGCCAACGGTTATTGCTCTTTTTTTATAAAGCATCAAGTATTGTAGCGAGGGCAGTTAGTGATGCAAATGAGCCTCTTGATAAGCGATTTTTTACAAAAATAAATGAAAGTAAATTCGAATAAACCACTTTGCCTACAGTGTTTATCGACGGATGATCGTAAAAAATAAAATTATAATGATGTATCATGATTGAAAAAATAAAGTCCAGGGCTGGTTCTGAAAAATAAACAAAGAATTATGAAAAATTATCCACAATAATTAAAAATGTAGAAATAAACTGCCTCTATGTAGTTGTCGTTCAGTGATGTCCACACGGAGTTTGGGAGCACAGCTTTGTAAGCTTTTTTTTTGGCCATTAATAATTAAAAGTTATGTTATTAAAACAGTCAAGGCTAAAACATATTCCTCGAATAAAGGCTTTTAAAAGCTTTGCTTAGACCAGAGAAAAGGCTGTCTCTGATTCTTTTTGATATAAAATAAAAAAAGCTTTCAAAAGCATTCCCCGTAAGATATAAATGTTTTGGTAGCTAATGCTTCAGGTCAGGGGAGCTCAACAAACTTAACTTACTGAGCCACGCGACATTAACGTCAATAAAAGTAACAACAACAAAATTTTCGAATATACGTCGACCGACAAATATTTAAATAGTACTAAGCCAATAACAAAGAAATTATACAAAGCCACAGCTGAGCAAATGCGAGCCTACGCTCGACACACATGGCTGGCTAACAAAAATTTTCCATTTCTTGCAGTTATGTTCGCCTCAAGTCAAGTTGTCACATATGTTGGATTCTGTAAACCCCGCTAATGAATAGCGATCGATTTTTGTCCCGTCTGTTTTTACAAAGTCAACGGCTATTGAGCTACTGGGTGCGCACCCCTGCTCATACAAGAGCTTTTTTCTCACTGGGTTTATATCGGTGATGGATACTACCTTGCTCCCGGGAAACGCTCTTTTAAGCTTTCTATATATTAATTTAAGCGCGTGCAGAGAGAGCTTTTACTCTCTGCCCATCGCATTCCATAATAAATCAAAGTTGACCACTTTATAAGCCCCCTGCAGAGCTTTTTTAAGCTTTCTATACTATATTTCTGTGTTCATATGGAAAAGTAGCTTATGTCGAAAGGCTGGCTTTAG
>NW_023458556.1:46442440-46447474 GCF_013731165.1 Rhagoletis pomonella | reverse complement strand
TATGTATTACTGAGAAACGTCTGGGGTGCATGTGGCAGACTGACAAAATGATCGATGAACTACTTATTTTGCTATATGCCGCTGTTATTATGCCCACAGATGGGCAAGCGACTACTAGCCAAGTTGCGGGTGTGCTTATATATGTATGTACTTGTATAGTAAATATGTCTATCATGAAAGTCAATGTGCGCATACTAATAGCTTACAAGCATTAACGCATTGATGCAACACTACAATCGATCTTATAAACTAAAAAAACAAAAAATGGAAAGTCTATAAAGCTGAATCAATAACACGGGGGAAATTTAAATGCATATGTATACATTAGGGCGGGTCGAAATTTTTATATTCATTCACTATCAAACAATACCATATCCAGAATGAGTCGCATTGACGTCATTAACTATAATTTTGAGAAGTATCTAAATCGCGGCTTAACTACACGTGTGGTCCTTTAAACAAAACACAGACATACAAAAAACCAAACCGTTTGAAATAATTCTCGGGGAATTTTTTAAGTTAATACAAAATCGACCCAGCCTAGTATGCATGTGTGGGCATTGACAAGTTTTTTATAACACTCACATTGTCTACGAAAATTCCAGTATTCTATTTGATTAACCACATTCTGTGACAAAAGGCAGAAGTTTCAGCTATGTATGTACATATATAAATACGTACTTAGGTACATATGTACATAAAGGTTTCTCGCATATACCCCTTGCCAGTATTTAAAATCGATGCGGTTTGATGTTGTGGTTGAAACTTCATAATTGTTTGTTGTTGATCTGAGGAAATTGATGGAAGGATATTCAATACCGTAGTGTTTGTATAGATTGCACACTAGGGGGGGTAAAAAAGTAGTGTCTGAATTTTAATGCTCTAACCCCTTAGGATTGTTCTATACCGAAAAATATACCCCTGTTTTTTATTTGGAAATCCAAAAATTATTAAAGGTTGCTCAAAGTTTTCAATGAAAGTTATTTTTCGTAGAAATTGCGTAGAATTCTTAAAAATAAATATTTTTGATCGAGTCTTCCAATAATAATACCCAATCGTTTCTTTAACAATTTTTTAATATTAACGTTTTTATAGGTTCCGCAAAAATCCCCAAAAATGCAATGGGGGAACGCACAAAAAATCGTTAGTATTAAAAAATGGTAGGAAAAAAAATTTTGTATTATTATTCGAAGTCTCTTTAAGAGAAACAGAATTTTCCGATCAAAAAATATTGATTTTCGAGAATTCTATACCATTTTCCCGAAAAATTGTTTTTTTTTTCATATAAAATGATTGGAAAATTTTGAGCGACCTCCAAATATTTTTTGATTTCAAAACAAAAAACAAGGTTATATTTTTCGATATAAAACAATCCTAGGGGGGTATTTAGGCATTGCTGTTTGTATAGAACATATTTACATAGTTGTATTGTCTGCACTAAAATTAAGCAAATTTTCGTTTACTTTTCTTCCCTAGTAAAATATGTATTTACTATTTAATGACCCTTGCGGTTAAGCCGAGAAGATATTAATTAGTATTGATATGATGTTTTCTGTTGTGCTTAATGTAAAATTAATAGAATAGGCAGACGGCAGCGTTTATCCGGATCTACTCGTTTATTCCGAATTAACTCGGAAATTAATGGTAGTTGTTCCGGATTAGGTGCTACAGCTAATTCTCAAAATTAATGCGGAGCAAATGCATTTTCGATAACACTAACCAAGACGGCCAGCTGCTATTTGTTGTGAATGAAAAATAAACGTAACAAGGAGTTTGGCGTCCGCAGCAGCCGTTGGCCAAAGCTGCGTACTACAACTCCGTGGTACCAAGTTTGGTTCTCGATCTGGCATTCTTTTTTTCGAAATTAGATTTTTTATTGTATATTTTTCTCATTTATGCCTTTTACCTTAATTCAATTTAATTTAATTAATTTTTATAGTATAATTTTATTAAAAAGTCCACTATAACTCTAATTATACAGAAAAAAAACACTAAAAGTAGCATTCGAAGGACGTAACAAAAACATTTTCTGGGCGTGGGAGTCAAACCCACGACCTCGTAGCTCTCTTAATCCGCAATTCTACTGACCGTTTGGGTATAATTTCAGTTGCGTCATTAATTCGGATTAATGTTGTTGTCTGCCTATGCGATAAGCGACTATAATCAAACAAATTTTCTATAACTTTTTTGTTGTTGTGTATGTGTTTCTTTTTTCTAAAGTATTTAAAAAAAAAAACAAAAAAGAGCTCGAATGGGAGTCATTATTATTTCGTCAAGCAGGTCTCCCGGCAGGAAATCCTAATCCGAGTACTCTAAATGCAGAGATGCTAACTGTTTCGGAGATTAGCTCGTATTTTCGAGATACATATCTATGAGTATGCTTCTACATACATATATGTACATATATTCAAGACACCAAAGAGGTATTGCTTTGCTAATTTTTAGAATTTGACTCGATGAAGATGGCATCGTTAAACAAGCACTCAAGGTTAGGTTAGACTAGCTCACATAGACTATAAATTGAACCTTAGTGGAACCAAGAAAATAGAGGCCAAGGCTTACCCGGGTTCCATCCTACTGCTGAAAAATTATGATTTTAAAGCTTATACAAATAATCTTCGCTAGGTTAATGGAATTAAAAAAAAAAACAATAAAATTAAACTGCTGAGCAACTTTTGAAAATAAGCACCTGTATTCTAATAGTACAAGACGGCCGTTGCACAGTGGTTCAAGACTGGCATTTACTGTTCACTGGAGCCATAATTTTTCACTGAATTTGGTTAAGGTTTTTTTTTTAAGAAAGCTTATAACTAATACGCATGAGATCAATTTAGCGATGTTTTTAAATTTTTATTCGATTACATTAAATGGTTTAGTGCAAAGTGCAGAGAAATTAGAAGTTTTGAAGAAAATCAATTCTCCTGTTCCAATTAATAAATGTTACATAGTTAAAATTAGTTGAAAACAATTCTATGGTTTACCCAAAACTAAAAAAATATTTCACAGAAAAAATTTTAAACGTTATAAAAAAAATCTAAATTTTTACTTTTTTTTTTATTTTTACAAAAAATTTGGGTTTGCAGTTTTATAGTTCGTGAAATATTAGTATAATGAAGTTGCACTTGTTTCAAGTTCGCGTTGAATTATTTCCCTTTTAGCAAGCAGGTGTGCTCGAAATGTTAGCGAAAAAATTTATTACAAATCAACGTGAACTCTCAGCCGCTTGTAACTTGCACTTGCTACACTATAATTCAATTATCTATGAAACTGCATACCAAAATTTTTCTAGAAACTAAAAAAATCTATTAATTTTCAATTCCGGTTTTGAACCACTGTGCGCGAGATGCGTACTGCCACTCCATAGGGCCTGCTTTCTATTCCTGGTCCGAGCAACATATAAATTAGAAAACGTGTTTTCTAACTGCGGTCGACCCCCGACAGGCAATGACAATCTTCCGAAAGTATTTCTGCCTTGAAAAAGCTTCTAATAAAACCATTTGGTGTTCGGAGGAGGCTTAAAACTGTAGGCCCCTCCATTTTTCAGGACGCATATCACAAATCTAAGGAGAAGTTCGGCCAAACACTTAACTGTAAGCGAAAATATTTTTTTTTTCTACTGAATTCCAAGAGTGCTTTCTACTGCATCCGCTAAGCAACTTCAGTAAACGTTTTAGCTAGAAAAGCGCTTATTTAAAACTTATATATATGCCAATTACTTGATTACCAGCTGGTATTTACATAATTTTGTATACGTCAAAGTACGTATGTATATTTACTAAACATCCCGCATTTTTTCTGAACTTCGCACTGTTTAATGACCGTGCTTAGTCATCGGCAGGTGAATTAATTTACAGATGTACTCGTACATACATATGTACATACATATGTACACATGTGCATATGCAATGGCATAACATTTAAATATAAGCCAAGTTGCATCACCTTTTTCAATCTAGTTTTTTAAACAATTATGTATGTACATACTACTGGACTTTGCTTGCGCAATACATATTGAGGAATTCCCGAAAATATACGTGAATGGGTATATATGTAATTGCTTTGGTTAATACGAATGCAGATTATTGACTTATATGCATATGTACCCTGCAGGAAACTATAACTATAACTATAAGCCAACTTTAAGTCAGCCGCTGTGGTGTAGTGGTAAGCAGTGCGCGCTTTCACTCACCAGCACCTGGCTTCAAGCCCTGGTCAAAGCAACATCGCAAAAAATATAGAAAAAGGTTTTTTCTTAACCGCGGTCGTCCCTCGGCAGGCAATGGCAAACCACCGAGTGTATTTCTGCCATGAAAAACAGCTTCCCATGAAAACACAATCGCCGTTCGGATTAGGAAGGGGCTAAAAGTCACTTATTATCCGTATATTTTCTTCGACGAAAGCTAACTATATTTCTATGGCGATGGTCGCGGAATAGTCAAGGGTGGTTTACCTCTGCATTAGATGTAACTAACTTGTAACTAACTACTTTTGGACATAAAATATCAATAGGAAAACAAATTATTTTTATTTATTTTTGTAATTTTTTTATTTATATATAATTTATTTATTTTATTCAGGGACCGAAAATAATAGTTATTTTCAAATCTTCAATTCAAAAAGTCAGTCGAAAAGAATTGGTCTTTTTAACATTTGTACATAGCGGTGTGATGCTTGTTAGCCAAGGAATGTTAATCCTATATGATTTAATTTTTTTTATTTTTTTTCAAAAAGTCAAAGGACCGCGTGGATTCTTTTCTGCACGCATTCCTCTCAGTAGTCAATGGGAGAGTACAAGCCTCTGTTATAGAATTCCATTAAACGTCTTTACGAATGAATCTAAGTTGGACGTTTTTCATAATTGTACCGCGGGTCCCGTGGGTGCCGAAATCTATCACTAAGAAAAATGCACATGTCTTTCAAATTAATTTTAAATAATAAAAGAATAAATGTGAAGGATCTGTCATCTTTCGATTATTTTGTTTTGCTTTGCTGTTCGTTTTCGTCTCAATGAAATATAAATTAAGCATAATTTAT
>NW_023458556.1:46439305-46442340 GCF_013731165.1 Rhagoletis pomonella | reverse complement strand
TGCTGTTCGTTTTCGTCTCAATGAAATATAAATTAAGCATAATTTATACAACATTTGTAAAGAACATTTTCTGAAATTGCGGAGGTTACGATTCTATCGGGAGTGGCGGAAAAGAATATTGGCCTCTTCCCGCCCGCAAAACTTTTACAGACCTTTCCGGTACCGCCCATCCTGGCCACTTTGCAATCAGTACCGTGGGTTCCGCGGGTCCCGATATCCCGCGACCATTGCTATTTAGGACTGTCTGATTTCTGCGCGTTTTTCAGGTTAAAGTGACCGCTATAAAACAGTCAGCTGACTAGCTACGAACCAGTGTATATTTGCTAATGGTAAATATCTACCCTGATAGCCAAGCGGCAACCAGAGTCATATGCCTGACCTCTCTTCCGATCGTCTCAGAATATTGTGAAATCAAATTGATTTGAGTCCGTGGATATTGAGCACCCTTGATGTCATCTCTCCGCACAGACTGGGCATAGCCTTTCCTGGGTACCTCGGCGCGTATTTCATCAATTCTGCCAAGAAACTCGCTCTTTTCCTAACATCACATGGATTTCCTGCAATTGCCGTTCCAGGAATAATCTACTAAGTGGAAACACAATGGACAATATAATAAATTTTCTTTTGTGATACAATTGAACCTAGTATTGCTAATTACCAAAACAGCACTTATTTTGTAGTCAAAACTTATCTCGACTAGCAAGGTCTACTCCACGGGGTACCAGCATATGCGCAATTATAAGTACGCGCAAGCAATCACAAATATGACAACTACCTGTGTATTAGAGTCCAGCGCAAGTGTATTTGCCGCATTTCGTTCAATAAGTACTCCTTGCATTATACTCTACTCCCAACACATTGTTACTCTTTTTCCGCATACATACACTACTTGGCGTTGAGGAGTAAATACTTGACGTACTTGCTATTACTCCACCAAAGTACGTACTCTACTTTCTCTCATCGCGTACGAGAGATATTTGCTGCTGCCAAAAGGGAGTAGCAAATTTACTCTCTGTATACTTGTAGTACGGTAAGTACTTGCGTATTAAATTTCAATTCTGGTTGTTAGCCTACTAGTTGATATCGTTTGCAGCGCTGGTCAGTGAAATTGAAAGAGTAAAAATAGAATATGGAAATTGGCGATGCAAGGAAATGTTTACGGCCTTATTTATAAAAAATAACGTAGATTTAGACAGTTGTTTAATGTGACATTTTCATAAAACTTTTGTATTCAAGCAGCTTTTTAAATCTATGTATGTACTTAAATTTTTATGAAAGTGTTATTTTTCGTTTCTAATTTTCTATAAAACTATTTGCAGTCATTAACCAACAAATAAGTTGTCAAAAACAATAACTTAAGCAATGCTGCTATACGAAATAAAATTATTAGTGGCAAATCAAAATTTTCAAAAGTGCCGATTTTCACATTGGATAGTTGTAGCGACGAGATGTATGAGCATTTTTTTCTTAAGAGCTGCATACTGCTTTAAGAAATTTTTTATAGAAGAAAATTTATTTTCCATTTATTGTGCGTAATTTTATATGAATTTTTAGTTTTTCTTGAGAGCCTTTACAAATAAAAAAAATTTCGGAATATGTACATATGTACATTAATACGCAGCCATATAACTTGATTTCAAGAGAAACGAATTTTCATTTGGCACGTTCAGAAGGCGCAACAGCTCAGTAACTGGTGCGATTGCACCTTCTGAACGCGTTGTTGCGTACTTCTGATCAACTGAATAGTTGCGTGTTAGATGATCGTAATATTTTTCTGATCATTTGAGACAACATGTTGGTGTGTACCTTTGAGAGTTGAATTTGACAGCTAATATATGAAGTCGTTCAAAAGACGCATAACGATCACTGATTTTTGTTTAGCAATGGTTGCGCTCAACTGCTGCGCCTTCTGAACCTACCTATTGATAACTTTTTTTTTTTTTTTTTTGATAACACTGCGACAGCTCAAATTGGTATTGAGTAAAAGAAATGCAAGATAGAGTTTTTGAATTTCATTGAGTTTTTTTAATAAATACTAAAATTAGAGGTGTATGAATGGCGAAAGAAAAACTTTATCCAATTTTTTTTAAATCGAAACTACACTTTTACATATGTACATATGTACATGCATACATAAATATATTTAATATGAAATTGAAATTTTCACACCAATTTGCGCTATCTTCAAACCCATGGTTCCAATTCAGGGTTTTCCCCAGTCAGGGTTTTCCCCACAACTTGGTTTTGCTGCAGTGAAGCGACAGAACAAGTGACGAGAAAAAATATATGCGGACACTTACATATACATATATGTATCTATGCACATATGTGTCTATGTACATACGTACCTATGCACATACGTATCTATGCACATACGTATCTATGCACATACGTATCTATGCACATACATACATATGTACTTAGGTATGTATATCAGCATTTTAGTTGAAAGTACGTTTTGCTCGTCGCTCTCTTCATCCCTCCACTATATTCCAGTCCTTACTTTTATTCAGATACCACAAATGCACGATCCAGAAAATTCTTCTATCATTCTTGCCACAAATGTATGTTTTCTTCGAAAATACTCAAGTACTACCAGTAGAGTACACTACTGTCAAATACCTTTTACTCGCAGTAGTTGCGGAAGGCAAAGTAAATACTCTACGCGTCTTGCTATTGATCGGTAGTTTACGTACGCTTGCTCACTCACACTTGACCCGAACGATGAGAGTAAAGGAGGGAAAGTATTTGCGCGGCGATCGGATGTCTTGTTAGGCCCTTTAAATGGAATTGCGCAGGAGTTTATAATGTATGTATGACTAACAATCTCGATATGTAAATAACTATGTATGCATATAGATACACACACATATTTTTATTAGGGTACCTCGCCAAAAAAGGTATTCTATTTTAAGACTTCTAATATTTTAAAACTTCGAATAAATACTAAGATCTATCTATCATTACTTTGATTCTGTTCGTAAAATTAAAAAAAACAAGTAAGAAAGTCTAAGTTCGGGCGGAGCCGAACATTA
>NW_023458556.1:46436994-46439205 GCF_013731165.1 Rhagoletis pomonella | reverse complement strand
TTTTATACAAAATTGCTCCTAGAGCACTAGATATTGCTTACGTTTTTTTGGTGGACAGGGCTCGATATGATCCTTTTCGCATTTCTGACTGGGAGTACTTTCATAAGCTAATACGTTATAGCTACGTCGACCATAAATATGGATTCAAAATGAAGCACAATTTTTCAAAAATATGCCTACATATATTTACGTAGTATAAAAATATCAAAAGAGTATTTATGATTCTAAATTCTTAATACATTTTAAACTTTAAAAATGAATCACGTTTTCTTCATTGATATTAATCTTTTCTTACATGAATATTTATAACAGTATAGTAAAACATATTATAATTACAATAGCTTACACAAGAAGTGGAAATCTTTAAAAGATTATTTTATAGGCAAATTTTGAGTCGATCAAAACGAAAACAATACGAAAAATGACACTGAAGATGGCACAACGCCGAAACCGGTTTGTCTCCAAACCAAATTTCGTTCCACAATACATCATACTCCTACCCTGTCGGAAACACAAACAACCAAAAAGAAAACAATACCCTTCTTTTTTTGTTTTTTTGGTTCTTTTCGCAGTTATTTTTCAAAAATCGACGTCATGAATCGACGTAAACGACGAGTTACAAAGTGCCCTTTACAAAAATATATAATTTGTGCAGATTGCGCTCCATAGCATCTACATTTCTAATCCGATTTTCATTATCTTTGGCTCAAAGTTTACTGTAATAATATATCTTCTTTATCGAATTTTTTAAATAATGAATAAAATAATCAAATGAAACTGCGTATTTGATTGAAAATCTCACTTTTTTCGCCTGTAGCACTACTAATTTTCATTGAAGTCGCCACAAGGTATATATTTTGGTAAGAGGCACATCAATACCCTTCGAGCTGTAAGTCGCTTACGTTAATTTGGAGATTTTTTCATGAGATATTGAAGAAAAACTACGAAAAGTACCAAAAAACACTTTTTTGAAAAAATCCATCCATTGTCCGATAATTGTAAAATAACGAATAAAATGCGGGACAAATGCAGGACACTTGGAAAAAATCAGTACATTTTCAGGTTTTTCAGGTTTGAAAAATTACGCAGGACCGACCTTTGAAAACCAGTACGGTCCTGCAAAAAACAGAACGGATGGTCACCGTAGTTATAGCACAAGTGAGAGATCTCATCGTATGCCAACGCACTAAAAGAAGTGGATACATACTTCATTTTACAAACATAACCCTGTCAGAAAATGAAACTGGAGCACCACTCATTGATATAGATAGAGCTTAATTATAATCACAATAAATCAAAATTTAGTACAGCTGTATGTGTACATTTTTTCAGCTTAGTGTAAAATTCAATATCCAAGCCTTGAAAAATATTATTTTATTTACGTAATATACGAGCATACATACATACACACACAAAGAAACATACCTTAATAAGTCCATTTGTACATTAGGGCGGTCCAATAATACATGGGGGGAGTAAAAATTTGTAAGCTCTCAGCCCCTAGCATTATTCTGAATGGAAAAAAGAATACCCGTATTTTTTGTTATCGAATACTCAATTATTTATTTAACCATTTTGTTGTATTAACTATTTTTCATAGGTCCTCGAAAAGCCCCAAAAAAAGCAATTGGGGATCCATAAAAAATCGTTGGTATTAAAAAGTGGTAAAATAAAGAATTGGATATTATTTTTGGAAGTCTCCTGAAAAGAAACAGAGTTTTCCTGCCGAAAAATATTGATCTTCAGGAATTCCAAACCATTTTTACGAAAAAGAGGTTTCTCCAAATAAAATACATGGACAACTTCTTAACTTCTTAGAAAAATCCGGGCACTTTTTCTATTGAAAAAATCCTAGGGGGTAAGAGCTGAACATTTCAAACTTTTTTTTTGACCACCCTGTATATTTTTATGTACTTTCATCAACACGAGCCTATAAGAAATGTGTTCAATAACAACACTTATTTCATTATCAATAAGTGATAAAAAAAATTAAAAAAAAATTTAAAATTTTCTTAAAACACACAACTTGCATGCGCTTAAAAGTAAGAAATAAATAAATTTCGCATTAAATAAAATTCGCTTACATTAGAGCGTGGAGTGTAAAAATAAAACAAAAACCACAATGTTGCTGATAAGAAGTCGCGACTACGAAACAGAATTCGTTTTGCTGGCGCTGCTGTTGATTGGTTGCACTTGATTGTCGCAGCGATG
>NW_023458556.1:46428242-46436894 GCF_013731165.1 Rhagoletis pomonella | reverse complement strand
TGCTGTTCGTTTTCGTCTCAATGAAATATAAATTAAGCATAATTTATGGTGACAGGTAATAAGATCAACGGAAATAAGGTCAATTGACTTTATTTCCCACCCTGGTGCGAAATAAAGTCAATTGATATTATTACCTTTTTAAAAACGAAATAAAATCAATTGACATTATTTCTCTTTCAAACATTAAATTTGCTTAGCTTCGCGGCGGCCCGCGTCAGCGCGCCACACCGCGCGCGTCGCGCTCGCGCTCGCGCCCCGCGTACCCCGCGCGACCGGCGCGCACACCACGTCACGCTACGCCGCGGCCCCCCGGCCCTCCCTTCCCCGTCTCCCCACGTGCTGTAACGCAGGTAGATTTATTTTTTGTATACGTTGAAATAAAATTTTTATATATTTTAAACATCGAGGGCTTATATTCAATAATACCCCCTATATGCACACTTTTCACAAAGATGAGATTCTGATATAAAAATCCACCTAAGCTTTAACTGTCATCAGTGATATCAATGTTACCTTATATAACGACAGGTAATAATGATGGTTTCTAAAATCACAAATTAGTTTTTGTGCAAATTGCAGATAGAGGGTATTAATGAATTCAAGCCCTCGATATTTCACATTTTTATATTTGTAAGTTATTGGAAGCAGGGATGCCAACTTGGCTCAAACCGTGCCATTTGTTCCTATTTTACTTCAAATGGCACTTAATTTTTCAATTTGGCACAAAATGCACTTTTGTAAAAAAATAACATTTCAATACATTTTTGTGAAATCCTTTGCGTGTACTTCTTTTTCTCAACTAAAATTTTCTAATTTATAAAGGCTTTTCAACTGGTTTATCTTATTTTATCATTGCACTTTTGTTTTGAAAATGTGGCTTTATTTTATTGCTAAATGTGAATGATTAAAAGGAATTACACCTTTTTTTAGCACTTTTATTTTTCTATTTGGCACATTTTGGCACTTTTTTATCCTCAATATGGCACCTCATAACTAAGGAGAGTTGGCAGCCCTGATTGGAAGATTTCTGCTGTGGTTTGAGGCAACAACTTGTCTGCAGTAAAAAAGCATATAATTTGTGTTTCAAAAGTGTGTGAAAACCAATCAATTAACTTATATGATCTCGGTTCCGATATTAAATAATCAATAATTGTTTATACCCACATTTTGGCACATTGGCTCGTTGAATGTGCCATCTAATAAATAGTGTCGTCGTTCTCCTTAGCTGCTTTTAAATGACTGCTGGCGGAGACATAAATACAGTGTAAGAAAATTCTTTTTCTGTAATTGTTTCCTTATAGAAAGGTTGGGTTCTTTTCCACCTTAGATATTCCGAATTCGTTCAAAATATGCTAATTTAAAACACAGAATTCTTTCAGTGCTGCTCCGGGGTTTTTGGACATGTACTGTTTCTTCAATTTAATAGTGTTCGCTTTATTTTTCTAGAAACGAAAAATGTTTTGCAAGTTATGGATCATTTCTCCACTCTTTCTTCAAATATTTCTCGTATTCCAGCTGTGCGCAGGCGTTTAGTTTTTCGCATCGTGTTTTTACATATTCGTAATTTAAATTTTTTTTTAATATAATCAATTGGTGGTAGTTCATGATTGTGTGTGGATTAATATCACAACACTGAGGATTTGGCAAAAGCCTTTTTCATCTATTAAAAAACAACACTTACGGGGCAATGTTTATTGTAAGAACAACATTTTTTTCTTTGAATCGACATACTTTAAGCATTGTTGACGCTATTTCCATTTGAATGAGGAAATAGCGTCAATGACTTTATTTCCAAATTTTTGTTGACTTTATTTCGCTTTTGAAAAGGTAATAATGTCAATTGACTTTATTTCGCACCAGGGTGGGAAATAAAGTCAATTAACCTTATTTCCATTGACCTTATTACCTGTCACCTAATTTATACAACATTTGTAAAGAAAATTTTCTGAAATTGCGGAGGTTACGATTCTATCGGGAGTGGCGGAAAAGAATATTGGCCTCTTCCCGCCCGCAAAACTTTTACAGTCCTTCCCGATACCGCCCATCCTGGCCACTTTGAAATCAGAACTGTGGGTCCCGCGGTATCGCTATTTCAGACTTTATGATTTCTGCGCGTTTTTTCAGGTAAAAGTGACCGGTATAAAATAAAATAAAATATCTACATACTCTGATAGCCAAGCGGCAACCAGAGTCATAAGGTCGCTCATGCTAGAATCGAAACTGGTCGGGGTATGCCTGACCTCTCTCTCGATCTTCTCGGAATATTGTGAAATCAAATTGATTTGAATCCGAGCATACTGAGCACCCTTGAGGTCATCTTTCCGCACAGACTGGGCATAGCCTTTCCTGGGTACCTCGGCGCGTATTTCATCAATTCTGCCAAGAAACTCGCTCTTTTCCTAACTTCACATGGATTTTCTGCAATTGCCGTTCCAGGAATAATCTACTAATATACTATAATAAATTTTCTTTTGCGATACAATTGAACCTATTATTGCCAATTACCAAAACAGCACTTATTTTGTAGTCAAAACTTATCACGACTGGCAAGGTCTTCTCCACGGGGTACCAGCATATGCGCAATTATAAGTACGCGCAAGCAATCACAAATATGACAACTACTTATGTATGTATGACTAACAATCTCGATATGTAAATAACTATGTATGCATATAGATACACACACATATTTTTATTAGGGTACCTCACCAAAAAAGGTATTCTATTTTAAGACTTCTAATATTTTAAAACTTCGAATAAATACTAAGATCTATCTATCATTACTTTGATTCTGTTCGTAAAATTAAAAAAAAATATTATGCAGACCTACTATTGCTTTTTCAAAACGGTCCAGCTCACGTAAATTTTAATATTTTTCCGAATTATTTTTGCGGAGGTCTTAAAATAAAATAAAATGTATAATTCCCTTTTTTCCATTCCATTTTTTTTTTTGATTCCTTTGCAATGCTCACAAAAAGGTGTTACTTTAATACTGTTTTCTTTAAAAACTGATACGGCAGATAATCTGGGATCTGTTTTCAAGACTTCCGAAGTACTGTAGCGTTTTTTCACGCTGAAATCTATGTCTTTTGTTAAGCAATATGGTTCTTGTTCACTCAGAACACGATTTTGTTTTAGACCGCGATCAATGCCCTCAGGTCAACAACGACCAACCCGATATAAGCTTTACAATCTTTTAGACAGTAGATAGTCAGTATTTGCTGACTGAAACCGGAGGAATATGCGAGAAAATTGCCTACTAAATACAAGACTCCGGAAAACCGAATTCAAACATACAACCCACTCTGAGATTTCCAGGGTAGATAATAACAGCTGGTGGATTGATCTCATTCTGACCAACGCTCGACGAGTAGAACATGCGAGTACACATTAATTCTTACAAGAATACTTAACTTTTTGGAGAGCCACCTCTTCGAGCACCTCTACAGCTTAAAAACAGACTCACTGTAGAAACTGTCGGGACTCGTCAAAAGATTAGGGCATGCAGGGGTAGATTTTAAAGAAATTTTCTCCTATATGTGGATCGACTGCATTCTAGACAGGCGCAGTATGTCTAGCATAGCCTAATCTAAGCACCCGTGTAGGTTAATCTCAATACAACTTCATAACCTGCCTGACCAAAGGAAACTATGTATATCACATCTCGCAAAAACTATGTCCCACCTATGATCTGCGGCATCCTAATTTATATGGGGCGTTCCATACCAAAACGGACGGGATTCATACTTCATGTGTTTGATTGTTTCAAATTTTTAGGGTTGATGCATAACCATAAATAATAAATAAATATGAAATTTGAGCTTGATTAATAACGGGCGAGGAAAAAATTTGAAAAATATCACACATACACACATCAAAATTCTCTATGAAAAGAAATATTTTTTAAATAATTTTTCCTTGAATAAAAAAATAGTTTTTGAAAATATGCCATCTCGAAAAAATTCCAAAAAATCACAATGGTAGCTCTGTCTATTGCGCAATATTTAAGTATAGTATTATGGGGTGCACTCTACAATAATTTGAGTTATGAATTTTTTTTTACACCGAAGTTGAGTAAAATTTTTTAAATTTTTTTTTGAAATGGCATATTTTCAAAAACTATTTTTTTTTTTAAATGTGTATGTGAAAAATTTTTCAAGAAAAAAAATTCAAAAAATATTTCTTTTCATAGAGAATTTTGATCTATGTATGTACGATTTTTTTTTCAAATTTTCTCGTTCTCGAGATATTTGGAAGACTCTAAAATCGATTTGTTTTTGTTTTTGTGCTGTAAAGTTTTCAAAAATCTATTAATCAAGCTCAAATTTCATATTTATTTATTATTTATGTTTATGCATGAACCCTAAACATTTTAAACAAATCAAACACATGAAGGGGGTTCGCACTTTTCGTTTTCGTATGGAACGCCCCATATACAAATATACATACAAACAAATTAATATTCCATATTGCGGTCATCATATTACTCTTATTTTTTTATTTATGACATTTTCATCACAAGTGTTTCGTCTCAAAAAACTTACTCGTAAAAAACCAATTATGGGTAATGTCAGGCCGGCGATGCATGTGATCTCTTCCCACACTGGTGTTGCATCCTTATAATGTCAAGCATGTGATTAGAGCGTTTGTTAGGATAGTATTTACATACATATGTACATATGTGTGTGTGTGGGCGCGCGCATTACTGTAAGTTAATACGCATTAGTTTTAGAAAAAAAATCTTAAAAATCCTCACTAAGCAAAATCGAAATGCCACTTCAGATGTCAATCATTGTTGGCATTAAGTGGCTTTGCGTTCGTTATTTTTTTTGGAGTTTTTGACGCCAACACCGAGTTTTTCCACAAAAATTCACATGAAGAAATAAATAAAAATGAATTATGCACTAAATGTGTACATATATATATATTTATGTATATAACTGGATGCATTGCTGCATGGGTGTTTTTGTAAAAATCTGAAAAAGAAAAATGAGGTCGCCATTCAAATTGTTTTCGTTTTATTTGCTTTAACAGATTCAATGAATAAGTAAAATCTGGCAAAGACAGATTTTTGTTTATATTCTATGAGTGCTTGTATCCTGCGGAAATTTATGTTTGCCTTCAAATACAATGCATTTGTGCCGTTAATTAATATTTTTGAGTGCTGCGATATATTTTATTTCATATTATTTTTTTTTTTAGTTGTGCACAAATAACTTAAAGTTTTATGTCACAGCTCTGTAGATACAAAATTATGACTTGACACAAGAATTCTTTTTAATACACGTATACATATTATGTTTGTACATATGTACATGCATATGCAATATTTCTCATAAAATGTGTCCCGTTTAAATGTTTGTGTATAAATATTTGTTTTATTTTATGCAGTCTGAAGTACATATTTACATATTTGCTCTTGCATATTCGAATGGCTAAAAAAGCATTTTTTTACGTTGTCGATTTCTTAATTAATCAATTGATTTATCTCGCCGCCGACCAATAAAGTGCTTCGTAAAGTGTTCTCGTAGTCAATCAAAGTTATTTGCTATCTGTTCCATATTGAGTTACCATATATTGTGGCATCGATCCGCTGATTATAGGAATCAATCTACATACATATGTATATACATACGTATGTATAATACATATGTATGTAAGTACCCTGCAGGAACAGCTCGGACTAATGTAAAGTTTATTTATCTAATTTTTAAATGACTACCAACTAATAACTTCGGGTTTTACCCCACGTTTTAATACGAATATGAAAAATAATTTAAAGATGTTATATTTAATTTCTGCATTACGCTATTTAGGCCGTTCAAAATTATGGAATTACAAAATCTCACCGCATGGTACGCTTTGTTTCGGTAATATGAAACGTACCAATTTCTCTATTTTTAGCTGAAAATGGTTCTAGGGATTAGCCGCAGGAACATGTAACCTTCTGGCAGATTACACGACCGGTTTTTGATAACTCGAACTCAAATTCAGTAACCTGGCATTTATAAACTGCTACTTCCCAGTACTGTAGCTGAATGCTTTTATACTCTATATATGAGAGATGTCGGCTCCCCCTACTTGATTAACTTTCTGCCAGTAAGGTACTGAAACATAAATTTCAAATACTTCCAAAAATTTTCTATTTAGAAATTTAATTTTTCTGGGTGGACCACGAAATCTTTTCCGATAACTCCGAATTTTCTCTATCCCTATACTTACAGGGATTTCAGTGTTGAATCAATTGAATTTCCGTCTAAACTTAGTATAAGTGTGTATTTATATTATTTTTCCTACAGGCTATCCACTTAAGTGCAAATAATTTAACATTTTGTCATTTCGAGTGCTTTTCATTAAATACATATACTGTAAAATTCAATGTGTTTAAACGCCGTCCAAATATCAATAAGTCTGCTCATTGTTAAAGATTATACTATAGATTTTTAAAAGTAGATCAGGACTATTGACTTGAAAGCCATCGAATTTCAACATGCACAATATGTACATACGTATATACTATAGATACACAAAATATTTAAGTATATACATGCTTAAGTACGTAATTGTTTCATATGAATACATTGGCGTTGATTTTTTTGTCTCGCACTGGAAAAAATGTGCTCGGATATTCTCTATTACTAAAAGCAAAGTTGTTTAATACAAATTCAATGAGAAAACAAAAGATCTTATCTTTTTTTAAGGCATAACTTTTCACCTAATACCCCTAAGTAATCCAAAAGTAACATAAACCTGGTGCGATTTACCCGGTAATAGAAATTCCATAAACTTCTTCATGCACTAAAAAAAAAGTTGGTCTACTACTGCATTTTCTTTAAGTCGAATTTAATTTTTATTTAATAGTAAGTAAACAAATACCATAAGAAACAAGTTGCGAGTCAGACGTAAAAAGTACTTCTACGAGAAATAGCGGTCACCATTCAGGTAACAGCTTACGCAAGTGCAATTAAACAAAACAGATGCGCCAATGTGGTTCGGTATCAACTGCCCATAGAATCCCACACTCTGAATCCAGACTTAAATAGTCAGTATGTTGAAGGTCAAGTAAAGTTTCTTTCTAGGAGGGGTCGAAGGTAGGGTAATCGGGGAAAATTCTCCTAGCATCTGCATATACAGGACAGGATTGGACAGTAGGGTTGTTAATTAGGGGCCCTAACGATTCTGATTTTTATAATAAAAATGATTTTTATAATAAAAATGATTTTTATAATAAAAATGATTTTTATAGTAAAAATCATAATTTACTCATTTGGTACCCATATTGTTATTTTACATTGCATTGAATTTTTTAAATAAGTTTTGGAACTAAGCACATATTTGAAATTTCTTAGTCCTTAAAAAAAATCCTGACGCCAGAGAGAAAAACTAAAAACGTAGTTTTACTATATTTGGCTCCTAGTTGTGTGAGATTTTTTTTTGTGCGTAAAATTTACCTTTGCTCGGTGATTGCTTTGAGTGGCTCATGCCACTTTCAAGTAGTGTCAAGAAGTGTTAGTAAAACTTCTGTCGAACAAAACCTCAGTAGTACTCAATATTTCAGTAAAATTTTTTTTAGTGAACAGATACCGTTAAATTGCAACTAGTTTTATCATTAACTCGATTTTTTTGAAAAGGTGACTTATGCCACTTTCAAAATAAACAACACATATGTGCATCTATAAAACCACTAACTTCAACGATGCCTTCAAACTTTTATTAGCTAAATCTATATTCACATACATAGATGTACATGCATACATACATATACATACGTACATACATAGGTACACATATTTTGCTAATATTTACCATGACAAAACATACCAGATAACAGACAGACAGCTGTTGATTTACGATATACATCTAAGTCTTAATTTTGAAGATTAAACTCTAATATCATATTTACTTAGGTAAATTTAACTATCTTTGTTGACAGCCACAAGTCAACAAACAAGTTATTTGTACTTAAACTAAGGGGCTTAAAAAAAGGACAAACAAGTTATTTGCTCCCAAATGTTGGTAAATGAAGTCAGAGTAAAAATATAAGCAAATGACAGAAGCAGCTTACTAAGAAGGCAGCAGCAGTTTGCGCAAATGAGGAAAGTCAATTAAAAGATTTATTTACTCCTATGCATGTATTTTTGTTTGTATGTATATATTCTCGTAATAAGTACTGACTGTGCGAGTTCTTCCTTATGCAGAACTAACTGTTGCTTCCATTTCTCTGCAATATCTTTAAATTTTCAAAGCCATAATAAGAATGACCTCTTAATAAAGTTAATTCCTGAATGAGCATTTGTGCGTTTCCGCTAAGGCGTTGCGTTTTCTCACCCAACAAACAGCTGCACGCCTTGTGCCATATGCAACGCCACTACTTAGCAATTGCTTGCAATGTTTCCACAATGTCTTCTAAATTAATTGCAATTGCCAACATATCCACCCGATCCATATCCATTTGTCTGCGTTGAATTAAATAAAATGTCAGTACACATTGCATAATTGTTAATAATTTTCAATTGATACTGCTTTGTTGTAATCGTTATTACTGTGGTCGTTTTTGTTGTTGTCATTGTTGTGTTCATTATTTACATACATACATATGTATGTGCATCGCTGCGACAATCAAGTGCAACCAATCAACAGCAGCGCCAGCAA
>NW_023458556.1:46423170-46428142 GCF_013731165.1 Rhagoletis pomonella | reverse complement strand
CAATGCAATGATGCTAGGCCATTTGCACCGGATCGCGAATAGCCCTATTGTGGAAACATTGCAAGCAATTGCTAAGTAGTGGCGTTGCATATGGCACAAGTCGTGCAGCTGTGAGCAGGGTGAGAAAACGCAACGCCTTAGCGGAAATGCACAAATGCTCATTCAGGAATTAACTTTATTAAGAGGTCATTCTTATTATGGCTTTGGAAATTTAAACATATTGCAGAGAAATGGAAGCAAAAGTTAGTTCTGCATAAGGAAGAACTCGCACAGTCAGTATTACGAGAATATACAGTGACGAGCAAAACTGTAACATGATGTAACACTTTTTATTTCAGCCACCGCTATTTTTCATAGTTCTAACGACTTTCACACTTTTGTTCTATATTCTTATTGGTACACCCCTACTCCCGCTCTCATAACGATTTGAGGTCAATCCAACAACAATAAAAAAACCTGGAGACAAAAATGAAAGTTAAGGCAAATGTTACAGTTTTGCACTCACTCTCAGTTTTGCATTTTACAGTTATCTTTTGCTTAGTTGGAAGTCAGATGACTTTTTTCTGTATTGTAATTTATTCAAGAAGTGATCACCAATAAATAATATGGTCAATCAGGAAACATAAATGTAAATAATAGATTTACTGCAACAAGGCGGGACCGTAGGGAAAGTGGCAAAAAAATGTGGAGTTTGCCACATGAAAATGTTAAGACTGAGAAAAAATATAGCCTAAAGTGTTACTAAGGACAAAGGAAGTCTGTCAAAATATATTACAGTCCGATATCTTGTGAACTTAGTAGCAAGTAACGCTGCAGGTACTACTACAGAAGCGCTTAAGGTATTAAAATTGAATGCAAATCAGTAGATAGTGAGGCGAAAAGTTGCCAAATTGAGCAAAATGGATCATAAAAGAAGAAAAAAGCAAATTTGATCAAAATACATGTGCGAGTGTGGCAGCGTTTTGCTGCATCGCGCGAAAACCGGACCGTTGCCTATTGGGATATGTTAGGCCTTACAGAACGCAATA
Organism: Rhagoletis pomonella; assembly: GCF_013731165.1. Lineage (NCBI taxonomy): Eukaryota > Metazoa > Arthropoda > Insecta > Diptera > Tephritidae > Rhagoletis > Rhagoletis pomonella. The sequence continues at coordinate 46,427,114 of NW_023458556.1, read as the reverse complement.
AAAAACACATTTTTAAGATTTAATTGAGGGTTATGTGGTCTGACAAGACTAAATTAATCGCTTTTAAGCAGATGGCCGGGCATGGTATTGGAACAAAGGCCCAAATTAAGCATAAGCGCATCATGTAAGGCAAATGTGAATCACAGTGGTCGGTCAATATTAGTTTGGGGTTGTATTTCAAAAATGTTGTTGATCCGTTTGTACGTATTATGCGTAAGGAACAGTATCTGTTCATATTTCAACAAAATTTGCAAGATGTAGTCGAAAAAATTAGAGTTTCTGCTGAAAAATCAACCAAAACGCACTGCACATGTTCGCAAAGACTGAAACAAAAGAAAAAATTTGCTAATTTGAAATGACCTCCACAATCCGAGGACATGAATCTCATCGAGAATTTGCGAAATCAGCTAAAAGCACAGCTTACTAAATATCCAAGTCCGTCCAATCGAGTACATGAGCTGTGAAAGCAAACTACGGATATATGGGAGGATATCCCTCCACAATTTTTACAGAGATACAAATAAGGTATGCCAAATCACATCCAGGAACTGAAACAGGCAAAAGAGTACTGAACATTGTGTGTTAGTAGTTCTTTTTTTTCGTGAAAATTGTTAAAAAGCTCTTAAAAATATATGAGTGCAAAACTGTAACATCTGCCTTAATTTACATTTTTTCTGCTGTTTTTGTTAATGTTATTGAATTGACTTCAAATCGTTATGACAGAGGAAGCAAAGATGTACCAATAAAAATATACAACAACAGTATGAATGTCGTTGGAACTTGGAAAGATAGCGACAGCTGAAAGAAAAAGTGTTACTCCATGTTACAGTTTTGCTCGTCACTGTATACATGCATACAAAAATACATGCATAGGAGTAAATAAATCTTTTAATTGACTTTCCTCATTTGCGCAAACTGCTGCTGCCTTAGTAAGCTGCTTCTGTCATTTGCTTATATTTTTACTCTGACTTCATTTACCCACATTTGGGAGCAAATAACTTTTTTGTCATTTCTTTAAGCCCCTTGTTTAAGTACAAATAACTTGTTTGTTGACTTGTGGCTGTCAACAAAGATAGTTAAATTTACCTAAGTAAATATGATATTAGAGTTTAATCTTCAAAATTAAGACTTAGATGTATATCGTAAATAAACAGCTGTCTGTCTGTTATCTGGTATGTTTTGTCATGGTAAATATTAGCAAAATATGTGTACCTATGTATGTACGTATGTATATATATGTATGCATGTACATCTATGTATGTGAATATAGATTTAGGTAATAAATGTTTGAAGGCATCGTTGAAGTTAGTGGTTTTATAGATGCACATATGTGTTGTTTATTTTGAAAGTAGCATAAGACACCTTTTCAAAAAAATCGAGTTAATGATAAAACTAGTTGCAATTTAACGGTATCTGTTCAATTTAACGGTATCTGTTCACTAAAAAAAAATTGTACTGAAATATTGAGTACTACTGAGGTTTTGTTCGACAGAAGTTTTACTAATCAGCGGTACATCCAAGATATTCATTTTGAAAGTGGCATGAGCCACTCAAAGCAATCACCGAGCAAAGGTAAATTTTACGCACAAAAAAAAAAAATCTCACACAACTAGGAGCCAAATATAGTAAAACCACGTTTTTAGTTTTTCTCTCTGGCGTCAGGATTTTTTTTAAGGACTAAGAAATTTCAAATATGTGCTTAGTTCCAAAACTTATTTAAAAAATTCAATGCAATGTAAAATAACAATATATACCAAATGAGTAAATTATGATTTTTACTATAAAAATCATTTTTATTATAAAAATCATTTTTATTATAAAAATCATTTATATTATAAAAATCAGAATCGTTTGGGTCCCTAATTAACAACCCTACTGTCCAATCCTGTCCTGTATATGCAGATGCCAGGAGAATTTTCCCCGATTACCCTACCTTCGACCCCTCCTAGAAAGAAACTTTACTTGACCTTCAACATACTGACTATTTAAGTCTGGATTCAGAGTGTGGGATTCTATGGGCAGTTGATACCGAACCACATTGGCGCATCTGTTTTGTTTAATTGCACTTGCGTAAGCTGTTACCTGAATGGTGACCGCTATTTCTCGTAGAAGTATTTTTTACTAAGTTTTAAGTCTGACTCGCAACTTGTTTCTTATGGTATTTGTTTACTTACTATTAAATAAAAATTAAATTCGAGTTAAAGAAAATGCAGTAGTAGACCAACTTTTTTTTTAGTGCATGAAGAAGTTTATGGAATTTCTATTACCGGGTAAATCGCAGCAGGTTTATGTTGCTTTTGGATTACTTAGGGGTATTAGGTGAAAAGTTATGCCTTAAAAAAGATACGATCTTTTGTTTTCTCATTGAATTTGTATTAAACAACTTTGCTTTTAGTAATAGAGAATATCCGAGCATATTTTTTCCAGTGCGAGACAAAAAAATCAACGCCAATGTATTCATATGAAACAACTAGCAGACCCGGCGAACTTCGTCCCGCCCAAAATTAGATTTTTAATTTAAACATTTTGGTACAACAGTTTCTCCAACAATCCACATTTACAATTTGTACTGCACATTCATCGGCTAAGACTATCGTTTGGTGGTCGTTTGCCGCCTTAAATAACCGAACGAAAGTGTTATGTACATGAGAAGTTCCCTGGTGGCCACAATGAGCCGGATCTATAGTGAATGTGCCCTGGAAACTTTATATTATAGTTAGTGCCAATTTCAATATCAATGCGTATCCTTGATCAACAGAAATATAATATACATACATAAACTGAGATGAAATACCTTAAAAGCTAGTTTCGCGAAAGTAATTTAAGTGAAAAATTATGTTTTTCTGTCAGGTTCTATATTAAATTCAATTAAAAAAATAAATTTTCATTAAATTGCTTTCATGAAACTGGCTTTTAAGGTATTTCGACAGGTGGTGATTTGAGATTTACCACTGCACAACTCAACCCTGGTTTCTTCGAATGAGGCTCTAACGCATAATAATATTGGCAAATCACATCCATTGGGTCAATCGTAACACACGAGAGTTCGATATACTCAATAGTGCAACGGGTCGATTTAGTCTGACATTTACGGCACCTTTTCTCACTTTTTAGATTTTTAGTAATAACTCGACCTCAGCACCACCTACCAGCTCTTTTTTGCAATTTTTGCCTTTACCGTTTCTAATACATGTTTTGAATATTCACCAAATCGGATTATAAAAAAATTTTTAGTACTAACTCAACTCCAGAGCCAACTGGCGGATTACTTTTCCACGCCCCCTTTTTGAAGAGCCGATTTTTCTCAATGAGCATGTGATTAATTTCATATATCTCCACACGAAGTGTTCCAGTACTGTACCACGAGCACTTCCAGAGATATGCAGTATGAAATTCGGCTTGTATGGTAGGTGCCACGACCCCTTTTCCAATAGCTCCATATTTTCTACATGACTATGCGATTAATTTCATATATCATCACACCAAGTTCCAGTACTCTACCAAGAACAATTATAGAGATATGCAATAAGAAAAATTTGACTTGTATGGGAGGTACCATGCCCATATAAATTTCCAGTACTCTACTATGAACATTTCCCGAGGTACTTATTATGAAAAATTCGGTTTGTATGGGAGGTGCCACGCCCCCTTTTCCAATAGTCCGAATTCTTCTCCATGAGTATGCGATTGATTTCATATATCTCCATACCATGTTCGAGTACTCTACCATGAACACTTTCAGAGATATGCAGTATGAAAAATTCGGTTTGTATGGAAGGTGCCACGCCCCCTATTCTAATTACTACAATTTTTCTCCATGAGTATGCGATTGGTTTTGGTATATCTCCATACCAAGTTAGAGTACTCTACCATGAACACTTCCAGAGATATGCAGTATGAAAAATTCGGTTTGTATGGGAGGTGCCACGCCCCCTTTTCCAATA
>NW_023458556.1:46418385-46423160 GCF_013731165.1 Rhagoletis pomonella | reverse complement strand
CCAAGTTAGAGTACTCTACCATGAACACTTCCAGAGATATGCAGTATGAAATATTCGGTTTGTATGGGAGGTGCCACGCCCCTGCACCTAGCGGTATGAAATAGACTTTATATCCGATTCTCATACCTACCAAATATACACACAAAATTTCAAAAAGATCGGTCCCGCCGTTTCGGAGGAGTTCGACCACTAACACCGTGACACGAGATTTTTATATATTAGATTACGTACTTAAGCATGTACATATATACTTATTCGATGGCTTTCAAGTCAATGGTCCTGATCTACTTTTAAAAATCTATAGTATAATCTTTAACAATGAGCAGACTTATTGATATTTGGACGGCGTTTAAACACATTGAATTTTACAGTATATGTATTTAATGAAAAGCACTCGAAAAGACAAAATGTTGTGAAATTATTTGCACTTAAGTGGATAGCCTGTAGGAAAAATAATATAAATACACACTTATACTAAGTTTAGACGGAAATTCAATTGATTCAACACTGCAATCCCTGTAAGGATAGGGATAGAGAAAATTCGGAGTTATCGGAAAAGATTTCGTGGTCCACCCAGAAAAATTAAATTTTTATATAGAAAATTTTTGGAAGTGTTTGAAATTTATGTTTCAGTACCTTACTGGCAGGAAGTTAATCAAATAGGGGGAGCCGACAACTCTCATATATGCAGTATAAAATTGCCATGATGCATACCTCTGGAAGCATTTAGCTACAGTACTGAGTAGTGGCAGTTTATCAATGCCAGGTTACTGATTTTGAGTTCGAGTTATTAAAAACCGGTCGTGGCACCTGCCAGAAGGTTACATGTTCACGCGGTTAATCCCTGGAACCATTTTCAGCTAAACATAGAGAAATTGGTATGTTTGATATAAGCGAAACAAAGCATACCATGCGGTGAGATTTTATAATTCCACAATTTTTAAAGCCCTAAATATCGTAATGCAGAAATTAAATATAACATCTTTAAATTATTTTTCATATTCGTATAAAACCGTGGGGTGAAACCCGAAGTTATTAGTTGGTAGTCATTTAAAAATTACATAAATAAACTTTACATTAGTCCGAACTTTTCCAGCAGGGTACATACATACATATGCACTATACATACCTATGTATATACATATGATTCCTATAATAAGCGGATCGATGGCACAATACATGGTAACTCAATATGGAACAGATAGCAAAGAACTTTGATTGCCTACGAGAACACTTTACGAAGCACTTTATTGGCCGGCGGCGAGATAAATCAATTGATTAATTAAGAAATCGACAACGTAAAAAAAATATTTTTGAGCCATTCATATATGCAAGAGCCAATATGTATGTATGTACTTCAGACTGCATAAAATAAAACAAATATTTATACACAAACATTTAAACGGGACACATTTTATGAGAAATATTGCATATGCATTTACATATGTACAAACATAATATATACATATGTATGTATTAAAAAGAATTCTTGTGTCAAGTCATAATTTTGTATGTGACATAAGACTTTAAGATATTTGTGCACAACGAAAAAAAAAATACGAAATATAATATATCGCAGCACTCAAAAATATTAATTAACTGCACAAATGCATTGTATTTGAAGGCAAACATAAATTTCCGCAGGATACAAGCACTCATAGAATATAAACAAAAATCTGTCTCATTCATTGAATCTGTTAAAGCAAAACAAAAACGAAAACAATTTGAATGGCGACCTCATTTCTCTTTTTCAGATTTTTACAAAAACACCCATGCAGCAATGCATCCAGTTATATACATAGGTATATATATATATATATATGTATGTATATGTGTACACATTTAGTGCATAATTCATTTTTATTTATTTGTTCATGTGAATTTTTGTGGAAAAACTCTGTGTTGGCGTCAAAAACTCCAAAAAAATAACGAACGCAAAGCCACTTAATGCCAACAATGATTGACATCTGAAGTGGCATTTCGATTTTGCTTAGTGAGGATTTTTAAGATTTTTTTCCAAAACTAATTCGTATTAACTTACAGTAATGCACGCGCCCACACACACATATGTACATATGTAGGTAAATACTATCCTAACAAACGCTCTAATCACATGCTTGACATTATAAGGATGCAACACCAGTGTGGGAAGAGATCACATGCATCGCCTGCCTGACATTACCCATAATTGGTTTTTTACGAGTAAGTTTTTTGAGACGAAACACTTGTGATGAAAATGTCATAAATAAAAAAAATAAGAGTAATATGATGACCGCAATATGGAATATTAATATGTTTGTATGTATATATGTATATGAGGCGTTCCATACCAAAACGGACGGGGTTCACACTTCATGTGTTTGATTTGTTTAAAATGTTTAGGGTTGATGCATAAACATTAATAATAAATAAATATGAAATTTAAGCTTGATTAATAGATTTTTAAAAACTTTACAGCACAAAAACAAAAACAAATCGATTTTAGAGTTTTCCAAATATCTCGAGAACGAGAAAATTTGAACAAAAAATCGTACATACACACATCAAAATTCTCTATGAAAAGAAATATTTTTTGAATTTTTTTTCTTGAAAAATTTTTCACATACACATTTTTTTATAAAAAAAAATAGTTTTTGAAAATATGCAATTTCAAAAAAAAATTTAAAAAATTTTACTCAACTTCGGTGTAAAAAAAATTCATAACTCAAATTATTGTAGAGTGCACCCCATAATACTATATTTGAATATTGCGCAATAGTCAGAGCTACCATTGTGATTTTTTGGAATTTTTTCGAGATGGCATATTTTCAAAAACTATTTTTTTATTAAAAAAATTTGTATGTGAAAAATTTTTCAAGGAAAAATTATTTAAAAAATATTTCTTTTCATAGAGAATTTTGATGTGTGTATGTGTGATATTTTTCAAATTTTTTCCTCGCCCGTTATTAATCAAGCTCAAATTTTATATTTATTTATTATTTATGGTTATGCATCAACCCTAAAAATTTGAAACAAATCAAACACATGAAGTATGAATCCCGTCCGTTTTGGTATGGAACGCCCCATATACATTAGGATGCCGCAGATCATAGGGGGGACATAGTTTTTGCGTGAAGAGATATAGTTTCCTTTGGTCTAAATAACATATGAACATACATACATCCACATATATATGTACGTATGTGACAAAGAAAGTCAAAAAACATTTACAGTTCTTTGGAACTGATCGCTGATGAATCATCTGAGTATCAGACTTGGAAATTATATTTTAGGTTTCTTCTGCGATTTTGAAATATCTGATGGATATTTTCCTGCGGGTGTGATTTTGCATCTCCTTTTGACATATGCTGTTTCCTTCCCGCAAGTAAACAAGATTGCCCATACTTGTATTTGTGTTGGTTCACTGGTATGTGTGTATTAGCGCAAGAATCGATAAAAAAAAAACGAAAAATCGATGTTTTAACCAGTAAGTCCATTTTAACTTTCCCTGTCACATACTTATAAAGCTTTATTGCTGTGGGATGACTAAATATACCCCAGGCAGGTTATGAAGTTGTATTGAGATTAACCTACACGGGTGCTTAGATTAGGCTATGCTAGACATACTGCGCCTGTCTAGAGTGCAGTCGATCCACATATAGGAGAAAATTTCTCTAAAATCTACCCCTGCATGCCCTAATCTTTTGACGAGTCCCGACAGTTTCTACAGTGAGTCTATTTTTAAGCTGTAGAGGTGCTCGAAGAGGTGGCTCTCCAAAAAGTTAAGTATTCTTGTAAGAATTAATGTGTACTCGCATGTTCTACTCGTCGAGCGTTGGTCAGAATGAGATCAATCCACCAGCTGTTATTATCTACCCTGGAAATCTCAGAGTGGGTTGTATGTTTGAATTCGGTTCTCCGGAGTCTTGTCTTTAGTAGGCAATTTTCTCGCATATTCCTCCGGTTTCAGTCAGCAAATACTGACTATCTACTGTCTAAAAGATTGTAAAGCTTATATCGGGTTGGTCGTTGTTGACCTGAGGGCATTGATCGCGGTCTAAAACAAAATCGTGTTCTGAGTGAACAAGAACCATATTGCTTAACAAAAGACATAGATTTCAGCGTGACAAAAAAAGCTACAGTACTTCGGAAGTCTTGAAAACAGATCCCAGATTATCTTCCGTATCAGTTTTTAAAGAAAACAGTATTAAAGTAACACCTTTTTGTGAGCATTGCAAAGGAATCAAAAAAAAAATGGAATGGAAAAAAGGGAATTATACATTTTATTTTATTTTAAGACCTCCGCAAAAATAATTCGGAAAAATATTAAAATTTACGTGAGCTGGACCGTTTTGAAAAAGCAATAGTAGGTCTGCATAATATTTTTATACCCGAGCGCACTTGTGCACAAGGGTATATTAATTTTGTTCACATAACGGTTGTTTGTAACAGCCAAAACGAATCGAGATAGATATAGACAAATGTATACATAAATGATCAGGATGAAAAAAGAAATCGATTAAGCCATGTCTGTCTGTCCGTCTGTCCGTCTGTCCGTCCGTCCGTGTACACGATAACTCGAGCAAAAATTGAGATATCTGAACGAAATTTGGTATGTAGGTTTCCCTTAATCCAAGGTAGGTTGGTATTGAAAATGGGCGAAATCGGACGGTAACCACGCCCACTTCCCATATAACGGTAATTTCCAGAAATATGAAAACTGCGATATTTTAGTAACTAATGAAGATAATTCACTCAAAATTGATATTTATAATAAGTTTTAGACGAAAAATAAG
>NW_023458556.1:46417961-46418375 GCF_013731165.1 Rhagoletis pomonella | reverse complement strand
GATAAATCAGTAAATATTGAAGCTAATTTATTCAAAATTGATGCTTGCAACAATTCTTTACCAAGAAATACGTTTATGGTAAAATTTTGGAAAATGGGCGTGGCACCGCCCACTTATGATCACATATTAGTATATCGGTAACCGTTCTACCAATTTGTACCAAACTCGGTGTGGTTATTGTGCTTGCCACATATAAGCAAAACGTTGAAAATTATTGAAATCGGACTAAAATAACGGCCGCTTCTCATATAACGGTAAATTTCAGAAATGCTTGAAACTACTCAAAATTGATACACCCCGGCTTACCATCTAGCGGAAGGTTTCGGAAAGGTGAAAAAACATATATTTAATACTTGCGCCGGGTATTTAATGTTCGGCTCCGCCCGAACTTAGACTTTCTTACTTGTTTTTTTT
>NW_023458556.1:46416771-46417861 GCF_013731165.1 Rhagoletis pomonella | reverse complement strand
AAAAACGTAAGCAATATCTAGTGCTCTAGGAGCAATTTTGTATAAAAAAGAAAATTTTGAAAAAAATGTCGCTTTGGGGGTTAGACCTCGATACATGTTTGCATCTTCCGTGCAATCTTTCTCTCGAATACACCAAGGCCCGCCTCATCGGATGTAACATTATCAATTCGTCTGCACGGGCACGATGAGAGACTTAAAGCTTAAACAGACGGCAGCGTTGATCCGGATTAACTCGTACTTAATCCGGATTAACTGCAGAGAATTCCCGAGTTGATCCGGATCAACGCTGCCGTCTGTTTATGCTTTTACGCAGTGTGATTTTTGTTCTTCGAGAGGTAACTTTACTTCTCAATTGCCTAAATAGCAGGGATGAATATTGAAATTTTCAAATGTTAACTAATTTGAAGAAATAATTTTACCGAAAATCAAGCGAATTATTATGAACGTTTTGTTACACATTTCACATCTCGTCCAATATGTTTAACAGTACGTAAACGAAAAGGGAATCTGCCTTTTCCGCGCCATGCTAAGCTCTGTTCAAACAGGAAGAATCTTTCGGCACAATCGACACCAAACAATGTTTTAGTCAAGGCGAATCATTATCGATCGTCAACGTCTGTCTAACAGCAGCCATCACTCACTAGAAGCTCTATCGGCCATACTTCTGAAATATTTGTACCCCCAAACCGTCTATATATGTATGTAAGCTAAGAGCATGTAACTGTTGACAGCCTTTACATAGAACATGCACAGAACTTTTTTTCTGTGGGGGCCTGCATACTGTCAGTCTAGGTTCGAATGGAGCGTCACTCTTGCCAGTAGCTTATTTAGGCAAATTGGAAAGCAGGGACCTGCTAAACGAATAGAAATCAATCTTAACTAATCTCTGTTTCTTCTTGGCCTCTCATGTGGCACACCAATGTGGACGATGTCTGATGAAGAATATATGTATGTATGTATGTGTTCGAGAGAAGAAATCTATGCTCGGTTTGTGGTCTTTGTGATTAAGCATGTGAAGCTCAGATGATTGCGACCAGTTTTTTATAGTTTTGAAATTCTGGTCCGTTACAGAGAGATCTCAAAATTGTTG
>NW_023458556.1:46415594-46416671 GCF_013731165.1 Rhagoletis pomonella | reverse complement strand
CTCTGTAACGGACCAGAATTTCAAAACTATGAAAAACTGGTCGCAATCATCTGAGCTTCACATGCTTAATCACAAAGGCCACAAACCGTGCATAGATTTCTTCTCTCGAACACATACATACATACATATATTCTTCATCAGACATCGTCCACATTGGTGTGCCACATGAGAGGCCAAGCAGAAACAGAGATTAGTTAAGATTGGTTTCTGTTCGTTTAGCAGGTCCCTGCTTTCCAATTTGCCTAAATAAGCTACTGGCAAGAGTGACGCTTCATTCGAACCCAGACTGACAGTATGCAGGCCCCCACAGAAAAAAAGTTCTGTGTATGTTCTATGTAATGGCTGTCAACAGTTACATGCTCTTAGCTTACATATGTACATATATAGACGGTGTGGGGGTACAAATATTTCAGAAGTATGGCCAATAGAGCTTTTAGTGAGTGATGGCTGCTGTTAGACAGACGTTGACGATCGATAATGATTCGCCTTGACTAAAACATTGTTTGGTGTCGATTGTGCCGAAAGATTCTTCCTGTTTGAACAGAGCTTAGCATGGCGCGGAAAAGGCAGATTCCCTTTTCGTTTACGTACTGTTAAACATATTGGACGAGATGTGAAATGTGTAACAAAACGTTCATAATAATTCGCTTGATTTTCGGTGAAATTATTTCTTCAAATTAGTTAACATTTGAAAATTTCAATATTCATCCCTGCTATTTAGGCAATTGAGAAGTAAAGTTACCTCTCGAAGAACAAAAATCACACTGCGTAAAAGCATAAACAGACGGCAGCGTTGATCCGGATCAACTCGGAAATTCTCTGCAGTTAATCCGGATTAAGTACGAGTTAATCCGGATCAACGCTGCCGTCTGTTTAAGCTTTAAGTCTCTCTTCATGCCCGTGCAGAAGAATTGATAATGTTACATCCGATGAGGCGGGCCTTGGTGTATTCGAGAGAAAGATTGCACGGAAGATGCAAACATGTATCGAGGTCTAACCCCCAAAGCGACATTTTTTTCAAAATTTTCTGTTTTATACAAAATTGCTCCTAGAGCACTAGATATTGCTTACGTTTTT
>NW_023458556.1:46412145-46415494 GCF_013731165.1 Rhagoletis pomonella | reverse complement strand
TGAACATGAACATGAAGGTGAAGATAAACATAAACATTAAAAGCGATAGAGACAAAGATAGAGGGGAAGAAAGTGATAGGAATAAAAAGGAAATACAACTGGAGAATGTGCGATGTTGTATTGTGGTGTGGTATGCTACATATTTTATGTTATGCTAAGTACTAAGCTAAACTCCCCTCCACTTAACCCATTCCAACTAATGTTATTTCAGCTCAATTCAACTCACATAAACTATCCTTTATTTTAGCGGCTGAATTTCAACCGCTGGGCGAACACAAGTCTTATTAAAACCACATTTTTCTCAATTACTGCAATTTGCACAAATGTTTAACAGTTGATTACCTATACATGTACACTAGGGTGGTTAAAAGCTTTCTTTTCAGCCACCCCCGAACTGAAGAATACCGAAAATAAGGACACCTGATTTTATTTATTTTGAAATTTAAATACTTACATACATATTTTATATGGGAAAAATATAGTTTTTCGTAGAATTGATAAAAAATCGTAAAAAAATTTATATTTTTTTTTTAACGAATAATAATATTACCGTTCAGAGATCTCAAAAAAATTAATTATGATTAATAGTTAACCTCGATTTGAGTGCAGTAGCATTGGTAGCTACTGATTTATCGAAGATTTCGTATTTCTGTCAATTACCGTTATATGGGAAGTGGGCGTAGTTATTGGCTCATGTAAAAAAGTATTTAACAGGATTGGTAAAGTTACAGAATTTCATCAAAAGTGGGCGGTTACCATATTTTTGAAGTGTAAATAAAGGACAAACTTTTATATCTATTCTTTATTATTTTATTTAATTCAATAACTATATACACATTAAACCGTATCACTTTATCCCTTTTAGCAATTTTCTGAGTGCTGAGAATTTATGAGTCTAAAATGAATATTTCTTTCGTCATAAATATGATTTTAAGACCAATCAACCAGACTGACTCATTTCGGACTCTTTTGGTGTCATAAATTGAAGTTGAAGAAAAGTAACGAAGTTCACGTAGAAGTAAAAATTTATTAATAATCAGAATTAAAAAGAATATTTGTTTTCAAGGCTCAGAAAGCGTCATATTTCAAACTCTAATATTACTCTTAAATTTGATCAAATTGGCGTGCCCTTCTAAGAAGGGAAATATCGCTAGCTTGAGTGAAAAGTTGCTAAGTCCACTTTTTATGAAAACTCATATTTTGATACAGGAGGCTAGAGAAATTGAAAATGCATCGTTTCGAAAAGGATTAAGGTGCTTGCTTTATGTTCACTCGTTTATATTCAATGCAAGGAAAATTTGCTAAGTCCACAAGAAGCTCCGTAAATTCGATAAGGCCAAAAAGTACAAAATCTTTTAATAAAGGTCGAATCACTCTGATTCGTACGGACTGTTGCTTCGCTTTAAACATGCAAAATGTTGTATTTAAAGTTTTGCGAAATACTTGAAAAAAGTGAGTATAAGAAGTTTTTTCTTCTTCTGTAAAAATTTTAAATTGGGACTTTGCAACTTTCCACTCTAAGCTAGCGATATGTATCTAAATGTATCTAAATATTGTATACGCATTAGCTGGCATACTACATTTACAATATGTATGTTCAGGAAACTTCCAATAACAATACACAATTGTTCTTTTACTAACTATTCTTTAGAGGCCTCTAAAAACCTGAAAAAATGCAATGGGGGACCGATAAAACAAATCGTTACTTTTAAAAATGGTTAAATAAACTATTACTATTCAAAGTCTCCTGAAGAGAACCTGAGTTTTCCGATCGAAAAATATTGATTTTCAAGAATTCTATACCATTTCTAGGAAAACTTTTTTTTTCCATACAAAATACATGGAAAACTTTGAGCGTTTTGAGCGACCCTAAATATTTTTTGATTTAAAAATAAAAAAACCCGGGTATAATTTTTTCGGTATGGAACAGCCCTTGTGACTGAGAGCATTAAAATTCTGACTTTACTTTATCCCATATACATTTTTGGACTACCCTAGTGTACATATACATATCGTCGTTTAAAGTACAAAACCGCGTATCGTCATTCTGCAAAATCGCGTAACTGACATTTGCTGCCAAAAATTGGATTGGATTGGAGTGCTTTTTGATGTTGTCACACAAAGAGGAGGGACCTAGAGTTTTACGCCGACTCCAAACGGCGATTGTAGTTTAATGAGTGTTTTTATTCTCTATAAAATAATTTATGCAACCTCACATACGCAGTTTTGCATTATCTTGATACACGGTTTTGCATTTTGCTGATACGCGGTTTTGTACTTTAAACGACGATATTGTATATTTACTTACAATTGTACAACGCAGCTATTGTTTTTCCTCTATGAAGCACGTAGCACTTGTTGCGGAATATGCACATATTGCAGTAACTTGCTGATGACGGAAACTAACAATAAATAATATACATACATACATATGTATGTATGTACATATGTAAGTGCAATAGTAATTGGTAAGGCTAAGACGTTTATACCATCTTTTTTTATTGTAATGTTCTTACTTTGTATAAAATTTTATATGGCAGTCGTGCCTACGATGTTTAAGTGCCTTCAATAAAATGTTCAAAAGAACATCCAAAGTTTCTAGATTGCGAAATTTATGTATCTGTTTTTAGTGGGAATAAAAAGCCTACAAATTTTCATCGAACCTTGTTCTGGGGCGAGAGCCTACTTACGACTCTCGAGTACGCATTGAACTCTGAACTTTCCACTTGTAACTAAAAATTCTTAGGAAGGCCAACTGAGTCCACAAAATAGTTCTGGTGTTATAAAAACAATTGATAATCCTACATTCGACACCTCGCCTTTAATCCACCAATCAATTGCATGACACCGATCACAGTTTTAATGTATTTTTTTGCAGTGCCTAAAGTTAGAGAGTATATATTCACTCCTTAACGCTCTGCCATAAAATAGCTTCTAAGCAAAAGCACATGCCGCTCAGAGAAGGCAACAACAAGACTCACATCACAAATTGGAAGAAAAGCTCCGCCAAACACTTAGTTTGGGAACGCCGTAATGTTTTTCTTTTCATGAGGCATCCTAATATTGATATCGCTTGACGTAAATTGCCAGTAGATAATTTCAGGAGTTAAAAGCCCTTCCGAAAGGCCTTCCTGAGAGTCAAAAGGCCTTCCACTTTACATTCCTTTCTCCTTTCTGTTTTGTATGGAGTGGCACAAATTGACGGCCTTCTTCTTTCGCTACCCATGAAAGGCCTTCCAGAAGGGCTTTTATATGACATAATTCAGAAGGGCTTTTGGCTTTTGGCTTGCGGTTTATATCAAACATGTCGAGCCCTAACCGCCAAAATAACGTAAGCGACATTTTTTTC
>NW_023458556.1:46408767-46412045 GCF_013731165.1 Rhagoletis pomonella | reverse complement strand
AGTGGAAGGCCTTTTGACTCTCAGGAAGGCCTTTCGGAAGGGCTTTTAACTCCTGAAATTATCTACTGGCAATTTACGTCAAGCGATATCAATATTAGGATGCCTCATGAAAAGAAAAACGTTACGGCGTTCCCAAACTAAGTGTTTGGCGGAGCTTTTCTTCCAATTTGTGATGTGAGTCTTGTTGTTGCCTTCTCTGAGCGGCATGTGCTTTTGCTTAGAAGCTATTTTATGGCAGAGCGTTAAGGAGTGAATATATACTCTCTAACTTTAGGCACTGCAAAAAAATACATTAAAACTGTGATCGGTGTCATGCAATTGATTGGTGGATTAAAGGCGAGGTGTCGAATGTAGGATTATCAATTGTTTTTATAACACCAGAACGATTTTGTGGACTCAGTTGGCCTTCCAAAGAATTTTTAGTTACAAGTGGAAAGTTCAGAGTTCAATGCGTACTCGAGAGTCGTAAGTAGGCTCTCGCCCCAGAATAAGGTTCGATGAAAATTTGTAGACTTTTTATTCCCATTAAAAACAGATACATAAATTTCGCAATCTAGACACTTTGGATGTTCTTTTGAACATTTTATTGAAGGCACTTAAACATCGTAGGCACGACTGCCAAATAAAATTGTATACAAAGTAAGAACATTACAATAAAAAAGGTGGTATAAACGTCTTAGCCTTACCAATTACTATTGCACTTACATATGTACATACATACATATGTATGTATGTATATTATTTATTGTTAGTTTCCGTCATCAGCAAGTTACTGCAATATGTGCATATTCCGCAACAAGTGCTACGTGCTTCATAGAGGAAAAACAATAGCTGCGTTGTACAATTGTAAGTAAATATACAATATCGTCGTTTAAAGTACAAAACCGCGTATCAGCAAAATGCAAAACCGTGTATCAAGATAATGCAAAACTGCGTATGTGAGGTTGCATAAATTATTTTATAGAGAATAAAAACACTCATTAAACTACAATCGCCGTTTGGAGTCGGCGTAAAACTCTAGGTCCCTCCTCTTTGTGTGACAACATCAAAAAGCACTCCAATCCAATCCAATTTTTGGCAGCAAATGTCAGTTACGCGATTTTGCAGAATGACGATACGCGGTTTTGTACTTTAAACGACGATATGTATATGTACACTAGGGTAGTCCAAAAATGTATATGGGATAAAGTAAAGTCAGAATTTTAATGCTCTCAGTCACAAGGGCTGTTCCATACCGAAAAAATTATACCCGGGTTTTTTTATTTTTAAATCAAAAAATATTTAGGGTCGCTCAAAACGCTCAAAGTTTTCCATGTATTTTGTATGGAAAAAAAAAGTTTTCCTAGAAATGGTATAGAATTCTTGAAAATCAATATTTTTCGATCGGAAAACTCAGGTTCTCTTCAGGAGACTTTGATTAGTAATAGTTTATTTAACCATTTTTAAAAGTAACGATTTGTTTTATCGGTCCCCCATTGCATTTTTTCAGGTTTTTAGAGGCCTATAAAGAATAGTTAGTAAAAAAAACAATTGTGTGTTGTTATTGGAAGTTTCCTGAACATACATATTGTAAATGTAGTATGCCAGCTAATGCGTATACAATATTTAGATACATTTAGATACATATCGCTAGCTTAGAGTGGAAAGTTGCAAAGTCCCAATTTAAAATTTTTACAGAAGAAAAAACTTCTTATAGTCATTTTCTTCAAGTATTTCGCAAAACTTTAAATACAACATTTTGCATGTTTAAAGCGAAGCAACAGTCCGTACGAATCAGAGTGATTCGACCTTTATTAAAAGATTTTGTACTTTTTGGCCTTATCGAATTTTCGGAGCTTCTTGTGGACTTAGCAAATTTTCCTTGCATTGAATATAAACGAGTGAACATAAAGCAAGCACCTTAATCCTTTTCGAAACGATGCATTTTCAATTTCTCTAGCCTCCTGTATCAAAATATGAGTTTTCATAAAAAAGTGGACTTAGCAACTTTTCACTCAAGCTAGCGATATTTCCCTTCTTAGAAGGGCACGCCAATTTGATCAAATTTAAGAGTAATATTAGAGTTTGAAATATGACGCTTTCTGAGCCTTGAAAACAAATATTCTTTTTAATTCTGATTATTAATAAATTTTTACTTCTACGTGAACTTCGTTACTTTTCTTCAACTTCAATTTATGACACCAAAAGAGTCCGAAATGAGTCAGTCTGGTTGATTGGTCTTAAAATCATATTTATGACGAAAGAAATATTCATTTTAGACTCATAAATTCTCAGCACTCAGAAAATTGCTAAAAGGGATAAAGTGATACGGTTTAATGTGTATATAGTTATTGAATTAAATAAAATAATAAAGAATAGATATAAAAGTTTGTCCTTTATTTACACTTCAAAAATATGGTAACCGCCCACTTTTGATGAAATTCTGTAACTTTACCAATCCTGTTAAATACTTTTTTACATGAGCCAATAACTACGCCCACTTCCCATATAACGGTAATTGACAGAAATACGAAATCTTCGATAAATCAGTAGCTACCAATGCTACTGCACTCAAATCGAGGTTAACTATTAATCATAATTAATTTTTTTGAGATCTCTGAACGGTAATATTATTATTCGTTAAAAAAAATATAAATTTTTTTACGATTTTTTATCAATTCTACGAAAAACTATATTTTTCCCATATAAAATATGTATGTAAGTATTTAAATTTCAAAATAAATAAAATCAGGTGTCCTTATTTTCGGTATTCTTCAGTTCGGGGGTGGCTGAAAAGAAAGCTTTTAACCACCCTAGTGTACATGTATAGGTAATCAACTGTTAAACATTTGTGCAAATTGCAGTAATTGAGAAAAATGTGGTTTTAATAAGACTTGTGTTCGCCCAGCGGTTGAAATTCAGCCGCTAAAATAAAGGATAGTTTATGTGAGTTGAATTGAGCTGAAATAACATTAGTTGGAATGGGTTAAGTGGAGGGGAGTTTAGCTTAGTACTTAGCATAACATAAAATATGTAGCATACCACACCACAATATAACATCGCACATTCTCCAGTTGTATTTCCTTTTTATTCCTATCACTTTCTTCCCCTCTATCTTTGTCTCTATCGCTTTTAATGTTTATGTTTATCTTCACCTTCATGTTCATGTTCATGTTCATGTTCATGTTCAAGTTCATGTTCAGGTTCATGTTCATGTTCATGTTCATGTTCATGTTCATGTTCATGTTCATGTTCATCTTCATCTTCATCTTCATCTTCATCTTCATCTTCATCTTCAT
>NW_023458556.1:46408685-46408757 GCF_013731165.1 Rhagoletis pomonella | reverse complement strand
CTTCATCTTCATCTTCATCTTCATCTTCATCTTCATCTTCATCTTCAACTTCATCTTCATCTTCATCTTCAT
>NW_023458556.1:46402993-46408585 GCF_013731165.1 Rhagoletis pomonella | reverse complement strand
GCAACTAACTTTAAAGTCGACTTTATTTTGACTATGACTACGGGCCATTATATTTAAATTATGTAGTACGGAACCTACTTTTCCACTGCTGCTATTACCAGAGAACTTAGATAGATAGAGAAGGTGCAAACTGAAAGTGGAAACTATTCGCGGACGAAAAATTAACAGCGTTAGAAAAGTTCAAGTCGGAATGTAAAAATTCTGTTGAATTTAATGTTGATAACATAATACAATGTTGAGCAACATGAAATGTGATGTTCTTTGCGAGCAAATAAACGAAAATATGATAAATCTTCACATAATTTTCATTAATTTGTAATTTTTGTTAAATTTTTTATCTTGTTCTCCTTTTATGAAGATGCAAATACAATTTAAAATAATGATAGTTTGGCATAAAGTTTACACACATATGTACATGCATACATAGACTGGCAATCAAAAGTGAGTGCATGGTGTTTTTTGCTTAATATTTGCAATGATTTTCAATTAAATTTTTTTTTATTATCTTTTTATAAAAATGTTGTTCATGCTTTAATCAAAACTATACAAGTCAAACTTTCAAACTTTACACAGAACAAAGAAAAATTCAACGAATTCTCGTCTAAATTTTGACCTGTTTAATCTGAATTATTAGAAAAATTTTGAGTACGCAGATAGATCGGTTTTTTAATTCTAGTGGAACAAGATCAAATTTTAAGCGGCTAAAAAATCCGGTTGATTTTTAATGATTATTTATTGTTGACGGCTTTTTGCACTTTTTACCAAATAAAAGTGAATTTCTTGTAGAATAAAATGCGCATGACCGTTTGCAAACAAATAAAAAAAAAATTAGCGCAATTTTTTACAAATTGCACTTGCTATATGCATAAAACCGCAATTCCCGTCGAAAATAACATAAAAGTTTAACTTAAAAACATTGCAAATATTAAACAAAAAACAGGATGCACTCACTTTGCCAGTGTACATACATATTTGTGTTTAAAATTAACTACTTATGAAATAATTTTTGTGGCACGAACATATACATTCATACTTGCGCTTTCTAAAAATGGGAATAAAAATTGGATTCGCATAAAATTTTAATTCCAATAACTAATATTTTAGTGAAAACATTTACAATAAAGCTTTCAGTAACTTTTGGCAAATTTGAGCGATTATGTGAAATTATGCATGCGTTTGTACCTACATATCCATTTATATTATTTTAAATAAAGCTAATAGTAAAATTTAAAATCGAATATGGATATGACAATTAAAAAAAAACAAATAAAATTTATTACTTGGTCCGTCCGGGATTTGAACCAAGACAAACGGCGAGACGCCAAAAAGTTGCATCGCCTCTAGCGTACACGCCACGGCACATTACTGAAACGGCAATCTCTAAATCACTACATATATGAAATTCTTCATATATTCAAAAAGACAAACGAATAAATATGTATGCATTTATAAATGTAAATATGTGCATAAATATGTACGATTGTTCTGCTTTCGTCTTCCCCTGGCCGTCCGCCAACCACAGACAAATTATTAAATTTCTGCGAATTGCCACGACGCCACCAAAATTAACCCTTGGTTGACGAAATATTTAGGTTTTCGCATAAGTTTACATTTAATAAAGCCATACTCGTACATTTTATATGGAGAAGAATATTAATTAATTTAAAATTCTGCATGTAACCATGTTCTCGACGATACATGTAACTTTCATCAAGATTAACCATAAAAATTGTGCTTCATTAACAGTTGGAACCAGCTGAAACCAAAAAAACTATGTCCGCTAAAAGGGTTAAAAACCAACTGGAATTGACATTTTTTACACGCATACATGCATACATTCATATACACATGTACAGTGGAGTAGCACTAGCTTGGACATTGCATTGCTTGTACTTTGATGTGTTTGAATCTTTTATGGTACTGAAGATTTGCTTACGGATGAAAAATATTAAAAATCGTCCGTGCATATATGTAAATATACTTTTATAAACGCTTTGAAGTATAGAAATTTTTAATATTAAAAAATAAATAAAATCATTTTTTTGTATATATGTAAATGGTGTTCAAGGCACATTGACCCACCTGTACAAAAATCGTGGCGCGTCATGGACAAAAATTTTACAATTTCGGACCGAAAAATGTGAAAACGAGCTAAGTTGCCACGTTACATCTGTGAACTTCCGATAAAACCACATATGTTTGTGATTTTAGAAGTTTTGATTTTATTAAAAAAAAATAATGTATTTTCCTGCAGAAAACGTACACTTTTATTTAATGTTTATTAAAATGACACTTTAAAATACTACTTAATTATTTAAATATTGGTATGGAACAGAGAAATATAGTGTTTTGTCAAAAATTACCAAAAATTGCCAAGATTCGAGATAACTTATTTTACTGGTTATAGAGAAATAATTGCCACTTTTCACTTGGCTGGCCGAGATTTCTTCATTTTAAGATTTTAGAATTTTTGTGTCGGATTGACAAAGTTGCGCTTGATGGTGATGAATTTGCGGGGAGATGTGCTGCGGTTGTTTTTATGAATGAATTTACTTGGCCTTGAGAAATATGCGCATGCGTTTAGAAATGAAATAGTTATTGTTGTATTTGAATATGCGCGTAATTATGTATGTGTGTATGTATGCTGCCGTGACTTGTACATATATTTACATATATGTACATTTGCATATATGTGCGTAGTACTTAGACAGCAATATGCACGTATGTATGGATGTACTTATATATGCATGCAAAAACGTTGTCAATTAATGGAGCATGTATATATAGATAAATATATGTATGCGTGGGAAATGCATTTTCATTTGACTCCAAAACTATTGGGGCATATTAGTAGACGAAATAAAGTCGACTCTTAAGTTAAAGTTTGTCAGCCCCAAATAAGAAGAAAGTTAGTATGTACTTACATATATGTAATATTATGTGCAGGTGCAAGAACGTTATCAATAAATGATTTTGGAGTATGTGTATGGGGTACATATGTACACATGTATGTAAGTACATATGTACATGCATACATTCAGATGCGATCAACTAATTAGCAACGAAATTCAATATGATATTGTTGCAAATTATGTTTATTTATCTTTAATGATTTTCATTTAAAATATAATTCAATCTGTAACAAAAACCACAATAATAAAAGTTTAAAAGTTTGCACAAATTGCAAAAAAACGAATTGAACTTCAAGAAATGGTCACAAAAATTTTTAATTAGAATATTTAAAAAAAATTCGGGTATGCAGTATTTTAGTCCATTCAATTATAGTATAAGAAAGTGCAAGTTTCAAGTTGTTAAAAATTACCGTTGATTTTTTAGGTTTTTTTTTGTTGGGGTACTGCTGTTTTTTCCCATACAAAAAAAAATTTTGTTCATGTGTTATATGGAAGAAAATGCGAACAACCCTCCACAAAAAAATTCTAAAAAATGAACGGTAATTTTTAACGACTAGAAGCTTGGACTTTCATATACTATAATTGAATGGACTACAGTACTGCATACCCGAAAATTTTCTAAATATTCTAACTAAAAATTTTTAAATTTTTATAACAATTTTTTGAAGTTTGATTAATTATTTTGCAAATTGTGCAAGCTTTTAAACTTTTATTATTGTGGTTTCTGTTATAGATTGAATTTTGTTTTAAAGGAAATTATTAAAAATAAATAAATAAACATAATTTGCAAACAATATCATTTTGAATTTCGTTGCTAATTAGTTGATCGCATCTGTATGTACTACAAGTATCCATATGCGCATGCCTGGGAAATGGATTTGCATTTGACTCCAGAACTATTATTTACAAATAATATCTACGAGTATTGCAGTAAAAGCCACAAACAACTTTGAAGCTAACAAGTGCATTGCTTTGTAAATTTTTTTGTTAATGCGTCCATCTTTAAAGTGAGTTTGTGAAAAAACTAAGGCAGTTAGAAAACTGGGATTTGTTGCATTGAAAATAGTGTAGCAACTACAATAAGAATCGTTAAAAAAAAAAAAACGATTTTTGCGACCCAAATGCCGACGGCAAATCACCAATGAGTTTGCATATTTGCATAGCTTTCACCTATTTATTAGATAACAAATCTACATTTTGGAGTTAAAGCATTCCCTGGCCAATATCTTCGAAAATTAATTTTGAAGTTAACAAACACATTGCTTTATACATTTTTTTGTTAATGCGTCCATCTTTAAAGTGAGTATGTGAAAAACCCAATTTTATCATTTTTTTTAACTAACATGCATTTTTACTATTTACATAATATAATACTCGTACAAGAAGCGAACTTGAACAGATGCTTTTTAAGTTTTTAGCAACATTAACTACTGAATAAATTATATTTAACAAATGGTCATGCAGAGATGCAAATCAGCAATTCTAACTAATATAAAAGTACATTTAATATAATTTAACTATATTAATTTATTAATTTTATACAAAAAATATACATGAATACGTTTCTGCATTCACATGCAACCTAGCAACACATAGCCAGACGCTTGCAACAAATATAACATTATCACAACACAAATTTACATTTTTCTCTGTTAACTCTTGTTGAAATGTTAATCGCGCTGTGGCGATATTCCATGGATTTATTTTTCAGCCAAACAATTTTACGTTCCAAAAATTTGCACCTTCTCTATCTATCTAAGTTCTCTGCTATTACTTGCATTCACTACACATTGCCACGTTTTTAATTTCAGGTCTCATACGCGATCGATTCAATTACTCGATCACCCTGCATTTCCTCAACGCAATGTCATTTATGGCTGCTACTTCGTGGTCGATAGAGGCGCTAGTGCGGCGTCACCGTCGTCGACGCCGTAATCGTCAGCAACCTTGCGATACGTGACTGTATGCTATTAACGTCGCTAGACATTTACTTAATTGCCGGCAGATGACGCTGTCACATGGCGCTGTCACATGAAAGACACAAACCGGAACGTGTGATTTATATTAGAGATTTGTGCTGCCAGCGATAACATTTCACTTACTCTTTGTAGAAATAGCAAAGCATATCGGAAGCCTCTTGGAAATACTTGTGTTTCTACATGAAAAGGGATCAACTTTGTACGCACGAAGACTATTATATTTTTTTTTTAAGCAACTAGAGAATTCTATTATAAATCCCACACTTCCCTCTTTTGTACATATATAAAAATTAAAAAGTTCCTTGTTTTATAGTAGCTGTACTAAGCCATTGATAAATGTATGTAACGTTAAAGTCCAAAAAAATGCCAAAAACATTCGGTTTTCCGATAATCAAAAATATGTGGTATCTAAAGAATTATGTCGGATTAAAAACCTTTGCTTATGCAAACATACTTATTTTCGAATGTGATATATAAATAAAGAAAAACAAGATTTTTTATGTACATACATATGTATAAGGTTACCTTACTTTTTAGGGAATGGGTCGATTTGGAAATAAACATATGTACATATAGGGTGATCCATTTAGGCCTTGGTTTTTTAATTTTAAATAAAACTCTTTGAACAGAACTGGATGCAAGGCGAATTTATACAAGGTACCACCTTTCAGCTATTCTTCACAGAATGAAAAAAGGGCCGC
>NW_023458556.1:46392025-46402893 GCF_013731165.1 Rhagoletis pomonella | reverse complement strand
TGTAAATGGATAAGCCCTTCTAGAAGGCATGCAAGGAAGCACTTTTTACAGCCCTTCTTTGACCTGATCTATGTATGTACATGAATACTCGCTCTTATGGCTTCGTCCACAAAAGTCATTCATCACTTTTCTTAATACACGCACTGCTACATATGTAGTTATTATTCGACAGCCTGTGGAAACTTTTAATTTTACTTTTTTTCCTATTTTTAGTACTCGCCTATAAATATCAATGAATAATGGGAAAGTCAACAACGTACGACATCAATAGCCATGTCTATCGAGAGACCACATTATCCAACACCGACGTCAAACACAATAATATCGAAAATAACAGTAAAAATCCGACAAAAACCACGTCACAGACGAAGCCAAAGAAAGTGCGGCGTGACAAAAGTGATTTGGGTGAGAATTTCAAAGCGCCAGATGGTGGCTGGGCTTGGCTGGTGTGCATAG
This sequence comes from Rhagoletis pomonella, assembly GCF_013731165.1. NCBI lineage: Eukaryota > Metazoa > Arthropoda > Insecta > Diptera > Tephritidae > Rhagoletis > Rhagoletis pomonella. Next base: position 46,402,437 of record NW_023458556.1, on the reverse strand, counting down.
CTGCGGGTTGTTCGAACGTGAGTAGTGGCCTAAATTGTGTCTTAATTACATATGTGCATACATATTTATGTTTAATTATGTTCATTATATTTTTCTTAATATTTCAGCTGTCGATCTATCCATGCTTGCAGCAGTTTGGTTTTATATTCCGTGAACGTTTGGCCATATTAGGTCTAACCAGTTCAGAAATCACGACAATCATTAACACAAATCCAGCGGTGTCGGCATGTACAGGTAATAAGTAGCTGCTACATATATTTCGGAAATATTACCTCTAATATTATTTTAAATAAAATCCCCTTCAATTTTTTACACACTTTATTGTAGTGAGAAAAATCGGAGTCATAGTTGCCCACTGTTGAAGAGCGCTATGAGAAAACACATTCCTTAATCGAAAAAAGAATTCCAAATGAAATTAGGACGGTCTAAAGGCTGATTTTCAATACGTCGTATTTTGACGCCAAAATTTTTCTACATATTTTGACACAACTTTATCTCTTTTACCCATCTCTAACCGATTAAATTATGGGTCAAAAACTGACAGATAACCGATATAGCAGCGCATGTAGAGGACTAGAGATCATGCGTATACCCGGAAAACCCGACAACACTAACGCCTTTGTCCCTGTGGACCGACCCCATTGAGTCTGCACTCTTCTTAGGGCTTCCGTTAGTGGAGCTTGATGACAACGACTGAGATATTAACCGATCTGGGCGGGGTTGTTGTGGCCGCTGTAACAACAACAACAACAAGAGATCTATCTTGATCGAAATCAATCGATGTACCGGTTTTTAATCTCATTTTACAATGTGTTTTCATTTATTTAACGACAAATGTCAAATCGCCTTAACTGCAGGTCTAGACATCGCCTTAGATAGTATTCATTTGCTTACTCCTCATTCCCAATGCGGTGTTTTCGTCATAGAGATCTCCATATTCGTGATCAATGAACCATCAGATCTGGAGTTTTTCGGATGGTCTTCCGTCGGTTTTCCATTTAATCGCGACCCTAAAGCTATTCAGGCCTCACAATCATCTCGTCTGGTCCATAAGTCATATGCAGCGGCTATAATGTATACAGCAATTTTTCGAATATGATAAACGTGCATATTAGGGTGGGCTGAAAGTAATTTTTTTTTTTTAATTTTCACTATTAATTTCAAAAATATTGTTTATTATGCAATAAAAAAATCGATGCAAAAAATAAATATTTTTGGTCTATATCTTAGGCTTGCCCAAGTTAATGAAAGTATAAAGTGTTAGCTTACTTCAATTGCAAATTTAATTCTCTACAAAAACGTTACTAATACAAAATTATGCAGGACTAATAGTTTCGATGGTAGTTGCAATTTTAGTAAAAAAAAAATGTAGTTTTTGTACATTAATATAATATTTATGTGTAAAAACTATCGATAAGTCGCACATTTTACACGAATTTAAATTTCATACGAAAAGGTAACTTTATGAAATTATTTGCGATTAGCTTTCTGAGATAATTGCGATTTTTATTAGAAAGTCGGTGTTTCTGTCCATGAACGAAATATTTATGTGTGAAAAAAATTAGTAAATTACGAATTATATATCGAATTCAAAGTATCAGGAAAAAGTATTTGTTTTTTGGAAAAAACCTATTTACATAATTTTTTTTTATTAAATTTTTGGTAAAATCAAATTTCAAGTCTTATTATTTAAACACTAATTTGTTAGCTATGACTGCGGGGTTGAAAAAAGTTATTAATTAAATTTGCGATCGAAGTAAATTAAGAAAAAAATTTTCTCAACACTGAACTTGAGCCTTGGACGAGCCGAAGAATTTGTTAGAGCATAACGAAACATATTTGTCTAAATAAAAATGCAAAAAAAAACGGATATTCGGCCCACCCTAGTGTTAATCGGAAGTTTTTTTCTTTTATTAATCATACCTGGACATGGCCTCAGCCGTCTCAGCAAAGAGTGAGGTTGCGACAGGACGCAGCATTTCTGTACAGTTCCTAATTTCACTACTTTGAAATATATTGCTAGCTAGGATTTTCCTGCTGAAACTGTGGTATTTTCTAGTAGACTTCGCGATTCTATTTAGCATGAATTTCACCTTGCAACAAGCTGCAGTCGTTTGGTTGACAAAAGACTGACTGAATCAGCAGTTCTATGAGTAAAAACAGCGCTGATTCTTTGCTTCAACTTTTAAACGTCAGTGTCCCATTCTAGTACATATATTGAATAATTTTTAAATTTTTCTGCTTAAGACCCTAATTTATGGGTAATAAATTCGGCATACAAAATTACGAAATAATTTCATACAGTTAACTCTCTTATTGTTTCCAGGTCTCTTAAATGGACCTATGTTTCGACGCTTTACATTTCGTCAAGTTGCCTTGGCGGGTTCACTTTTCATTTTTGTCGGTCTAATGCTTACAGCGTTCTGTGAGTCTTTCATCGGCTACATGGCAACCTATGCGATTCTTTTTGGTAAGTCTCACACTTATAGCTTTTAAACATACATACATCAACTAATATACGGCTTTCTCCGCACACCGCAAAGGTTTCGGCGTGGGCATCAGTGTTTCCGCTTCTTCGCTTGCCATCAATACCTACTTCAAGAACAAACGTCGCCGCGCAGCCGGCTTCTCATGGACACTCACTGGTTTGGGACCGATATTCTTGCCTCACGTTGTCACACTATTCCTCTCCTACTATGGTGTGCAGGGTACGGTGTTCATTTTCGCCGCTCTCTCACTACATTCAATGGTTTGTGCACTCGTCTATCAACCGGTGCGTTATCATGCGCCACCACCCGATATTGCTGAGACGGCCGGAGATTCGGGTATTGCAGCCGGCAAACCAGACTATCTGTGTGAATACTGCCAACAGCAAAACAAACGTAATGGCATCTTTTCCAGTCAATATTTGTATCAAGACGATGACGAAGCTATGCCGGGGTATGAAATAATTGAGCCGGGTACACCGATGTTGTCGCGCGCCAACGACGGTTGGTTCGGTTCGAAGTTGTCGTTGACCTCAACGCACAAAGGTGGTATACCACGCTTTCGTACCGTAGCCAGTTCCAAAGATATCGAGAGCATGACTCGTCTTAATCGTGTGATATCTGAAGAGGAACTGAAGACGGCCGAGGTTTACAAACCGAACAACTTCAAACGTGAACGGGACGAGGTGTTGCTCAAACATTCGAACAGTAATGCCAATTTCCGAGCGCCACATCTTGGTGGATTGCATGGTGCGATAGCTCAATTGCATTGTACTTGTGCCGAGGAGCGTATGCTTCTCGAAAAGGCACAGCTTCGCTCAAAGTTTGCAGATAAAAAGCTGGAACCGATGGCTGAAGAGGATGACGATGCTGCTGTGTCGGTGAAGAGTTTTACGTTTATGCAAAAAGTGATCGCGTTCTTCGATCTAGATTTGTTGCGTGACTTTACTTTCGTCAATTTAGTGGTGGGTTTGACGATGATCAACTTCGGCGAATTGAATTTTTCCATACTTACGCCTTTCATATTACACGATTTCGGATTTACGACGTCACAAATGACGTCGGCGTTGTCAGTACTTGGTGGAATGGATATTATCGTACGCTTTATTGTGCCATTCGTGACGGAGAAAATACCGTGGGATAATCGAGTGTTCTTTCTAATAGGTAAGGGTTAAGGTGGGTGTGAGATACAATTTTGTTTTTATTGGTAAGCATTCGTTCACTATTTATGTGAAATAATCTAGCTTGGTAAAATAGTTTTGGTCTCTTAGATAACTTCAAGGGACTTACATATCGACGGCTGAGTGAAAGATTTTGCTATCTCAGTTATTTTTATTTAATATTTAGTTAGGTGTTTTCGAACCGGCATACATATATGTACATACATACATGCATACGTTTTCATATCTATCATTTAGCATTTTAAATTCAACAATAAAATTTTTCCTTTCACAGGCGTCGTCGGCATAGCTATTGGACGCACTGTTGTAGCCTGCACACGCTCCTACACAGTCATACTCTGCACCTTTGTCTGGATCGGAATGTGCAAAGGCGTGCGCACCATATTCTGGCCACTCATCATACCCAGTTGTGTGCCGTTAAAGCGTTTGCCTGCCGCTTCCGGTTTACAACTGCTCATTTCCGGTCTGTTTACGTTCGCTTGTGGGCCGCTTGTTGGTGAGTTGGACAAAGGGATTTGACGCTTCACTATTATTAACTTTTTCTTGCAAATATGTCTGTTATATGTATGTATATGAAGTTTTATATTTACCTACATACATACGTATGTATATTAGGGTGCATCACTTTCGATAAAAAAAATGGTATATAAACTATTTCTTATACATATTAAGATTCATGTAAGTACGAAAACTGATTTTTGGAGGTACATATTTTCAATCGGTCTAACTCACGTAAATCTTAGTATATTTCTGAAATATTTTGACGGATGTCTTAAGATATAATAAATTTTATAAGTCCAGTGGAAACCCCGCAATCTTTTGTGATAATGCACTCTAATGTACAGCCGTATATTTAAATTATATTTATATATATTGGCCCGTAGTCATAGTCAAAATAAAGTCGACTTTAAAGTTAGTTGCAGCTTTTTGACATAATTTTCAATGGGATATCTGTCAAAAAAGCTGCAACTAACTTTAAAGTCGACTTTATTTTGACTATGACTACGGGCCATTATATTTAAATTATGTAGTACGGAACCTACTTTTCCACTGCTGCTATTACCTGCATTCACTACACATTGCCACGTTTTTAATTTCAGGTCTCATACGCGATCGATTCGATTACTCGATCACCCTGCATTTCCTCAACGCAATGTCATTTATGGCTGCTACTTCGTGGTCGATAGAGGCGCTAGTGCGGCGTCACCGTCGTCGACGCCGTAATCGTCAGCAACCTTGCGATACGTGACTGTATGCTATTAACGTCGCTAGACATTTACTTAATTGCCGGCAGATGACGTTGTCACATGGCGCTGTCACATGAAAGACACAAACCGGAATGTGTGATTTATATTAGAGATTTGTGCTGCCAGCGATAACATTTCACTTACTCTTTGTAGAAATAGCAAAGCATATCGGAAGCCTCTTGGAAAGACTTGTGTTTCTACATGAAAAGGGATCAACTTTGTACGCACGAAGACTATTATATATTTTTTTTAAGCAACTCGAGAATTCTATTATAAATCCCACACTTCCCTCTTTTGTACATATATAAAAATTAAAAAGTTCCTTGTTTTATAGTAGCTGTACTAAGCCATTAATAAATGTATGTAACGTTAAAGTCCAAAAAAATGCCAAAAACATTCGGTTTTCCGATAATCAAAAATATGTGGTATCTAAAGAATTATGTCGGATTAAAAACCTTTGCTTATGCAAACATACTTATTTTCGAATGTGATATATAAATAAAGAAAAACAAGATTTTTTATGTACATATGTATAAGGTTACCTTACTTTTTAGGGAATGGGTCGATTTGGAAATAAACATATGTACATATAGGGTGATCCATTTAGGACTTGGTTTTTTAATTTTAAATAAAACTCTTAGAACAGAACTGGATGCAAGGCGAATTTATATAAGGTACCACCTTTCAGCTATTCTTCACAGAATGAAAAAAGGGCCGCCAAAAATTCAAACACTCCCTTTTCCCTCACCCACTACAGAAATACAAAATTTTGACAATCAAGCGCTGCTCGCAGCTGATGAAACGACACCAATTGATTTTTGTCGGATTTCCCGAATTTTTTGGATACAATTTCCGGCCGTGGAAATGTAGCCTATGCTCAGGGGCAGGAAAGAAAAATTTAAACAAATTTTCCGCTGTCGCTTGCTGCCCATTACTGCTCGCCTGGTATTCTTTGCCGGTGGGCCACCGATTGATTTTTGCCGGACTTCCCGAATTTCTTGGATAAAATTTCCGGTCGCGGAAATGTAGCCTATGCTCAGGGGCAAGAAACGAAAAATAAAAAAAAAAATTTCCGCTTCCACTTGCGGCCCATTTCTGCTCGCCTGGTATTTTTTTGTCGGTGGGCCACCGAAATTGATTTTTGCCGGACTTCCCGAATTTTTTGGATAAAATTTCCGGTCGCGGAAAAGTAGCCTATGCTCAGGGGCAGAAAAGGAAAAATTAAAAAAAAAATTTTCGCTGCCTCTGCTGCCCATTTCTGCTCGCCTGGTATTTTTTGTCGGTGGTCCACCGAAATTGATTTTTGCCTGACTTCCCTAATATTTTGGATACAATTTCCGGCCGCGGGAATGTAGCCTATGTTTAGGGGCAGGAAACGAAAAATTAAAAAAAAAATTTCCGCTGCCACTTGCTGCCCATTTCTGCTCGCCTGGTATTTTTTGTCGGTGGGCCACGGAAGTTGATTTTTGCCGGACTTCCCGAATTTTTTGGATACAATTTCCGGCCGCGGAAATGTAGCCTATGCTCAGGGGCAGGAAACGAAAAATTTAAAAAAAAATTTCAGCTGCCGCTTGCTGCCTATTTCTGCTCGCCTGGTATTTTTTTGTCGGTGGGCCACCGAAATTGATTTTTGCCGGACTTCCCGAATTTTTTGGATAAAATTTCCGGTCGCGAAAATGTAGCCTATGCTCAGGGGCAGGAAACGAAAAATTTAAAAAAAAATTTCCGCTGCCACTTGCTGCCCATTTCTGCTCGCCTGGTATTTTTTTTGTCGGTGGGCCACCGAAATTGAGTTTTGCCGAACTTCCCGAATTTTTCGGATAGAATTTCCGGCCGCGGAAATGTAGCCTATGCTCAGGGGCAGGAAATAAAAAATTAAAAAAAAAATTTCCGCAGCCGCTTGCTGCCCATTTCTGCTCGCCTGGTATTTTTTGTCGGTGGGCTACCGAAATTGATTTTTGCCGGACTTCCCGAATCTTTTGGATACAATTTCCGGCCGCGGGAATGTAGCCTATGTTTAGGGGCAGGAAACGAAAAATTAAAAAAAAATTTCCGCTGATACTTGCTGCCCATTTCTGCTCGCCTGGTATTTTTTGTCGGTGGGCCACCGAAGTTGATTTTTGCCGGACTTCCCGAATTTTTTGAATACAATTTCCGGCCGCGGAAATGTAGCCTATGCTCAGGGGCAGGAAACGAAAAATTTAAAAAAAATTTCCGCTGCCGCTTGCTGACCCTTTCTGCTCGCCTGGTATTTTTTTGTCGGTGGGCCACCGAAATTGATTTTTGCCGGACTTCCCGAATCTTTTGGATACAATTTCCGGCCGCGGGAATGTAGCCTATGTTTAGGGGCAGGAAACGAAAAATTAAAAAAAAAAATTCCGCTGCCACTTGTGGCCCATTTCTGCTCGCCTGGTATTTTTTTGTCGGTGGGCCACCGAAATTGATTTTTGCCGAACTTCCCGAATTTTTTGGATACAATTTCCGGCCGCGGAAATGTAACCTATGCTCAGGGGCAGGAAACGAAAAATTAAACAAAAAATTTCCGCTGCCACTTGCTGCCCATTTCTGCTCGCCTGGTATTTTTTGTCGGTGGGCCACCGAAATTGATTTTTGCCGGACTTCCCGAATCTTTTGGATACAATTTCCGGCCGCGGGAATGTAGCCTATGTTTAGGGGCAGGAAACTAAAAATTAAAAAAAAAATTTCCGCTGCCACTTGCTGCCCATTTCTGCTCGCCTGGTATTTTTTGTCGGTGGGCCACGGAAGTTGATTTTTGCCGGACTTCCCGAATTTTTTGGATACAATTTCCGGCCGCGGAAATGTAGCCTATGCTCAGGGGCAGGAAACGAAAAATTTTAAAAAAAATTTCAGCTGCCGCTTGCTGCCCATTTCTGCTCGCCTGGTATTTTTTTGTCGGTGGGCCTCCGAAATTGATTTTTGCCGGTCTGGCGGAGTTTTGAGGGTAAAACTTCCGGCCGTAGGAATGGACCTATGCTCATGGGGCAGGAAAAGCTCAATTGAATTTTTTTTTTAATAATTTCCAAGTTTAGTTATCCTAGAGGTAAAATGGCTGAATTCGTTTCATAAAACATTTATCATCTTTAGTTTTTACTTTATTAAAATCATCTAGACAATCATACGCTTAAAATTAATCTTATTTAAAGCTATTAAATAGATTGAAGTACATAAAAATATTAAATTTATAATTCCCAGAATGAGCTAAAAAACGTATTGCTTAAAATGGGAAACGTTTTGCTAAAAGTAAAAATCGTATCAAAAAATTTAAACTTTCTGTATTTTTTAATACAAAAATACATATTTAGTAGGTTCAACACTTATTTGTCTCGCTTTGGTCGTTTTTTTTTTTAATTCAATTTAATTTTAAAACTTTATTTCGCATACAACGATTTAGGGTCCATATTACTTTTATTCTTAAAACTAAATTCAGCACATTGGGACTGATTTATCCTAGAGCTTTCACTATATATAATTGCTTTAATTAAATTACATCCTTAAGAGTAGTTACTAAATGTTAAATGCGCTTAAATATGACATACGCATTTAGTTACACCAAAATATCGATTGAAAAATTATATTACAAAAGTTATATGAGTCCACAAGATCGTTCCATTTCGATTAGTTGTGAGTAATTTTCAGCACGTGTATATATTTATCTTGGCGATGGCGACATTGTGGAACGCAGTCGTCTACCCTTCTTCACCATCGACAACTGCTCGACGAATGCCATTGGTCTGGTTGTTGCATCCTGTTGCTCACTAGCTGGCGTCGTTGTTATAATATTCAGGACCTATTTGTAGGTATGTGAATTGTGTGCAGTTGTGTGGAATGTTGATGAATTATGTCAGTGTATGAAGTGTAGTTGTAGTGGTATGTTTTCGATGTTTAGTGATTTGGAGAAGAAGAGAAAATGCATATGAGTTGAGTATGGCTGTCGTCTTCTCGGGTATTTTGTATGTTGAATTTTATTTGATTTTAGCGCGATTTACTTTTGAATTTCCATCGATGATTTCCACTGGCTTGGCTGGTACATACGCCGAGAGACCCATGAGACCGAAGAGCTCAGGACGGTAAAGGCTAGGCGCTGGCGTTGATGAGTTGTTGCCTGGAAAGGGGTTTTGTGAGTTTTGGGAAGTTAAAGTTTTGGTGGTTATAATTATTTTGGTTTTAAAACCCTATCCAAGTAAAATTGATTTAATAATAATAATAATGATAATAGATTTTTTAGATCCTGATAAATCGATGTTAGGGCTTTTTAAGAGGGATTCGATAATAACGCTAGGAAAATGTAAGGTAAATTAGAACTGATGACAAACAGCCAGATAAAAAACGCCTGAAATATGAACAGAAGAATATCGACTGCGACCAGAGCAATAAGATAAAGAGCAAACTTTATAAAGTGGAATTTTGAATGTATGTTTTTTTTGTATACAAGGAGAATGCATCGAAAGCCTAACTTCCGCAGAGTGGAACTTCAATTCGCTGTACCGTATTGTACGTTCCTGTCTTAGTGCAGCTCGTCGTAAGCTGCACCTGCTTGCATCTCGTAAAGATCCCGAAGTCTTGGCGCGCTAGCCAGAAAACTTTTAAATTAGCTAGTTGCGTCGCCTTTAAGGGTATAAATAATACTGGTTCGCGATATTCAACCAGTTTGGACCACTAATCGGCATAGTATTCTGAAGAGGAAAGTGGATAATGTACGATGATCTCAATGAGAAGGAAGTAGCGACAAAATCCAGACATAAAATACTGCCCAACCTTATAATTTACATTTTGAGTAGATAAAAAATAATTTTATAATCATCAATGCCGTAGTAAAAGGTATTATTTCATAATTTTATTCACAAGGATTTTTTTCAGTTATGCTATAGTAACATTTGCGATATCGCAATTCTATCGAAGAGGGAAAATATTTCTCTTCACCTCGATAAATGCTGATTGGAAAAACCACCGAAGTCCACCCCTGCAGGAACTTGCCTCTCGGATTCAGGTTGATACAATGATAAATACATCTAATTTACTATCTCATTTGTTTTTGGAGAAATAAAAATGAAACATAAAATTTTTAAATATACATAACTAGTATTAGTTAGATCAAAGGAAGATAATACATAGCAACGAAAATTAAACTTTCATTTTACGGAGAAGAATCGCATTATTTTAGTAAGTGGTTTTAGTCGAATCCGGCATCGTATGCAAAAATAAAGAACGCGAAATGGAATCAAAACCAAAAAGCTATACGGAAATGATCCCTAAACAATGATTATAAATACTCGTCAAAATTACAAAATAACACCAATAAATCCGAGCAACTTTATCGTAAGTGATCGATAGCTATTAATTTATCCCATCTTGTGCGTCGTGCGATGAATTATCGTAACACGATAAACTATTATAACTTTGTACTGAGCCAAGTAGGATTGTTTCATTTTATCCCAGCGCTGTCAGACAAACTATCCTAATTCAGTTGTGCCTATTTT
>NW_023458556.1:46386067-46391925 GCF_013731165.1 Rhagoletis pomonella | reverse complement strand
TAAATCTTTTAAAAATTGAAAATTTGACTAGCACGGGAACGTAGTCTTGACAGTTTCTTCATTTCTGTATCCAATTTCGATTATTAAGGCGTTGTCAAAGTCCGATTCTCCAACTTATTTTATTTGCTTCATACACGTTAAGGTTGGGTACAACTTAAGGTCCAAAAATACTATAGCACACTATGCCACAACCAAAATTCTGAATAGGTGGAAAAGCAAGTAAATACTTTAACCGCGTACTCGATACCCAACTAAGTACTTGTGGCAAAGATTGGAGTACAAAAAGTACTCAGTACTTGAAGAAAGTATCGAGTATTTACTCGTAGTTACTTGTATCGGAACAACACATGGGCCATCCCGGGCACTTTGAAATTGGTACCACGGGTCCCGATATCCCGCGCCAATCTCTACTACGCACCTCTAACCACTCGACTGCAGCGGCAGCGGGAGAAATATAGACGATTGACAAGCTGGCATTTTTATCTGCTGTAAAATAAATTGAGGGGTTTGAAAATTTCAAACTCCCCATGTCCAGAAATCTCGGTATTACAGCTCCGATATCCCGAGATTTTTACTAATCTATTTACATAATCAGGCACGTTCGAGAGTCCGAGTGAAAGTGAAGTTGAAAACGAAAAAATAAGTTCACGAGCATTTGACATAAAAAACGGGAAATACAGAACACCAAAATTTGGATTGATAGTCAACTTGAGTCATTTGCAATCGGAAGTGAATTTCAGGCAGGTTGCCTGTGTTAAACGAAAAATCTGGTAGCAATTGAAAACACAAGAAAATTTTACATTTTTATGGCAGAGTTGTTCTTCGTTCTACTTTGCTGGCGTGGTTTTGTGGTAATTGAATTTCGACAAATATGAGTTAAGAATACTATACAAATATTTTAACGTTAAATTACATACTCTTCTAAGGTGCTATATGCTCCGCATAAGATCAAATGTGGCGACAATGAATCTGCAAGCAAAAAGCTCAGAAAAATTGTTCTTAAGTCGAAATCTCGAAAAATACCGGTATAAGAATTTTTCGCATGCCGAAACCCCGGAATTGTTGAAAAGCCTCGGGATTGAATCCCCCAGTACGTACGTACAAATCTAAATATATACATATGTATATAGTTTGCACATGTTCCCGTCAGGCACCTCTTATCACATGATTCATCGATACTTGATTGTATAATACTAAGAAATTGATTGCTTATCAAAAAAATTAACAAAACAGATTGAGAAAAACATGTACATACATATATATTATACTACATCATATGTATGTATGCAGGAATTATAAAGCTTATATAGTGACTTATCAGTAGAAAGTGTGCTTCACAAAACGGAAGAAGAAAAGACATATCTGAGATAGGAATCAATAAGTGGTAATTTAGTAAATAAAATTCGCGAAATTGCAATTGGTCGACATGTACTTAAATCTTATCAATTCCGGCGATCCACGTGCAATCGTAAACGCATTCTGTCAGAAGTGACAAAAGTAGTGTAGAATATGATTGAAATTACGCTTTCATTTACATACATATGTACATACGCACGCAACTTTTTAATGTTTCTAATTAAGGGAGATAGAGTAGACTCGATACAGTATGATTTACATTTTTCTTTAGTTATTTTTTGCATTTCAAAAATCATGTGTGTAGTCCCAGGGTCTGAAGATTACAGTGGTAGTCCACATACCTTCCCTTGCCGATACATGGTACATACATACATATGTTTTTAAATTTTTACTTTAAAAATTGCATGTACTTTATTCTTTCTGTTCTTTGAAAACAATGCTTGATGTACGAGTTTTTTAACTAACACAAAGCTTTCGCTTTTTCAAATAGAGTAAAAGGATAGGTAATAAGAAATTTACTCGGAAAAACGTTAAAGTTTTTTAAGTTCCAAATAAAATAAGTCGAAGTTAGAGACTATAGTTAGTATTGCCGCAAGAGCTATATATTTAATTCTGTAGGTAATTTTTTGATAATTTTTTTTGATAAATCAACTATTTATGTATTACTGAAAAATTGTTTTTAGGGCACATTTAGAAAACATATATTCTCATTTGTGATATATACATACATACATAGTGAGAAAGTACATATATAATTTCAAAATTAAAACATTTTTTCAATACCTTTTTTAACGTGGACCTTTTGAGTTAAAAATGTTACGAAGCATTAGGTACTGAAGGGTTTCTTTCTTGGAAAAACGTAAAATCTATGAGAAACTAACTCTCCAGAAATAATAGGGGTAGTATGGTGCACAGATTGCACGGATTGCACGGTTAAAACCGGTTTTCGTATGGGACAGCTTTGCAAACCGTGCAATCCGTGCACCGTGCAAGGGCTTTGCAAGACTCAGAGATAACCCCTAATATAAAATAAAAATATAAAATTTGACGAAGCACCGTTTTCTCAACTAGCTTTAAAATTTTATCTGCGCCTTAAACACAAAATTTGCTATGGAAAAAATTGGGTTGAATTTTTAAAGCTACTTGAGAAACCGTTTTAGGGCCGGTTACTCAATGTCTGGTTAACACTAATCTTCGGTTAAACATCGTTATCGACTTTACCGACACCGTGCTATATGCATGGAGTCGAAGACGTCGATAACGATGTTTAACCGCAGATAGTGTTAACCAGACATTGAGTAACCGGCCCTTAATGGTATATACGCAACTTATTCACCTAACTTTTAATATTACAAAACAAGGTAAAATGCATACAATTATATTTTCCAGCAACCTAAATTTCTGAGTACACACCTGACTAAAGACTAAAAGTGTAAAGAATAGCTAAAAATATGGGTTTACCAAAACTAAGGACACTGCGACGTAGAAGACTTGCCGCACTGAGCGTAAGGAAGATTCAGAACAGTAAAAATAACAATGAAAGCGACACAATGTCGAGACGACCCGTTCATCTCTAACACAAATTTAACGAGGGATGACGGCAATTCGTTTAAAATCACATCATACACCAACCCTGTCGGAAAGAATAACCACCAAAAAGGAAATTATATTATATTAGAGCTCTTTTGGCGCATTTTTTGCTAAGATACACTTGGTACTCATTGCTCCAATCCATATTCCTCCATACCAATGCATAGGCTAACACAATTTTTATTTTATTTATTTTTACATCAGTGTTTGCAAATAGCATTTAGAAAAATGTTAGAGCATCCATAAGTCTTTAAATATACATACATATCTGTCATTTTGTGGATGTGTGCAGAAATGATAAGTAAGCAAAAATTCATAACTCACTCAATTATAGATTTGTAAGATTTGTCCTCCGGATTGAGTTTTACGATCATATTTTTTTAGTTATTATCTTCATAGTTTTGTAGCAGAGGAAAACCCAAATCAAGGACTTTAAAGCCGTTTGTATCACGTTTTAGTTTTTGTTTGCGTTATGGCGTTCTTTCAGCAAACAAGCTTACGTACGTACATATATTTAACAAGGGTGCAAGTGGGAGCAGTGAGACAAGTATAATTTATTATTGCTAACTAATCAGCGAGACGGGTCGTATACGCAATATTACATCGATCGTGCTCATTTTAGAGTTTTGCGACTAATACATACATACATACCGTTTCGTTAATATCGAATGGCTCTATCTAAAATTTGTGTTTCTTTATAGAGTAGTTACTTATAAAACTTTATACAAACTAAAGTTCTTCATTTACGATTTTCTTCATTACACTGGTTTTAATAAACATAGTAAATAATCTACCGACTTTTATGCAGAGCTGAATTTCAAAAGAAAATGAGTGAGGGCTTTTCTATAATAAAATACGTATGTTCTAAATCAAACAAACAGAATCTTTCGAATCTCATACATTAATTAACCAATGGCCTAGATTTGTAAATTATTGCTCAGGTCGGCGGAATAAGAAACTTTGGTATTTTGGAATTGGCTTTTAACAGCCTATTTGTATGGGAATAAATATCGATGACTGAGTGGAAGATTGACTTATTTCGGCAGCCTGTTTGAAAGCGCCCTATCTCAGAAAATTTTTCCACAACGTCTCATATCAGAATTTCGTTGAAGAACGCCCTCTTTTAGAATTTGATTGAAAAACGCCCTATATCAGAATCGGTTCAAAAACGTCCTATCTCAGCATATTTTCAACGTTTTTTCTTTTGAGATAGCGCGTCTTTGAACCGAATTCTGAGATAGAATGATTTTCAATAAAATCCTGAAATAGGGCGTTCTTAAATGAAATTTCGAAGTAGGGCGTTCTTGAAAAGTTTTCTGAAGTAGGGCGTTTTTAACTGGCTGCCGAGATAGATAGGACGATCTTCCACTCAGCCATCGAAATATACATATTTAAATATATCCAGTTGAATCGGTTTTTGTTATATTTTGGACTTAAAATGACGAATAAGGCATTCTGCAATAGAATAAAGACGAGTAGTGAGATCTTTTGAATAGGATTAAAATAAAATTGAACATTTTATTTTCCTAACAATAGATGTGTGAAAAATTAGATTTTACACACCAAAGGCAAAAAAAAAAATTATACAAAATAGATTTACATACATATATAACTCATTGCATCAGCATTTTTGGAAACGGAATGATTTTGGCTCATTTTTAACGACGCCCGTTCACGCGCTCCTTTTTCAGGGAAATGTAAAAAAAAAATTATGTACATATAAAATAGAATGCTTTAAATGTGAATGTCTTGAGAGTGGCTTCCAGGCAAATATTGCTGTCACCAAAACACGACGTGTCACATAGAAAATTTCATGTTTTGCCCCTCTCTAATTCCAACCCAGGATTATGGACATGGAACCAAATATAAAAACCGCCAAATCTCTTTGCATGCTCGAGTATAATTTTTATTTAATAGCCATATTAAATATAGAATTTTTTTCTGTGTGTTTTTAGAATAAGTGAAAAGAGGGTACTAATTCGTATCGGAGCGCAGTATATAGGTTTAGCACATATAGTAAAATTTCACTAGAAATTAGGGCTGTGCGATTATTCGATTACTCGAGCAAGTTGGTTAATCAATTATTCGGTTAATCAATTACTCGAGTAATCAAGATTTTGATTACTCAAAACGATGATTAATCGAGTTACTTGAAATATGATTACTCAAAAAAAATAATTTTGCTCGTTAACAGAGTTTGCTTTGGAAAATGCTTATTTTCTTTTTTACATTCTGTATATGAAAAAAATTGTTTGCTTTCATTTTTGAAAACAGAAACGTTGTTTTCAAAGTATCAAGGAACTTTAACTACTTTATTCATATGTAAAGAGTTGAAATGTTGATTACTCATTTTACTCGAAATGTTGATTAATCATAAAGCAAATTACTCAAATATTTTTGTTTTTGGTTAATCAAAAATCTTGATTACTCGAGTAACTGAACTTTTGAGTAATCATAATTTCCAATTAATCGAATAATTGAGTTATTTACTTTATGATTAATTAAAATTTTGAGTAATCAATTAATCGCACAGCCCTACTAGAAATAATTTTGTAGAACCCATTTTTGCCCCATTTTGGAAAGACTGAATAAAATGGCGCTAGGGAGGTCGCTAGAGGCTTAAATGATCTACAAAAGTATTCCTCGTGATATTTTATTAGATGTCCTAAAACTACATACATACTTACTGCGGTCCGATACGAATTTTAACCTTTTTTAACTTATTCTAAAAACACTCAGGCATAAAATTGCAAATTTAATAGTGCCACTAAATAAAAATTTGACCAAAGAAAGGAAAAAGATGACCCTGAAATTGTTACACAGTGTAATTAAATTAACCCTACGAGTATCAATGGTAGGGGGTTCATAAGCGAAAAGAAATGCTCCTAGAGTTGATAAGTTGCGTAGGAAAT
>NW_023458556.1:46380642-46385967 GCF_013731165.1 Rhagoletis pomonella | reverse complement strand
ATTTCCTACGCAACTTATCAACTCTAGGAGCATTTCTTTTCGCTTATAAACCCCCTACCATTGATCCTCGTAGGGTTAATTTAATTACACTGTGTAACAATTTCAGGGTCATCTTTTTCCTTTCTTTGGTAAAATTTTTATTTAGTGGCAATATTAAATTTGCAATTTTATGCCTGAGTGTTTTGAGAATAAGTTAAAAAAGGTTAAAATTCGTATCGGACCGCAGTAAGTATGTATGTAGTTTTAGGACACCTAATAAGATATCACGAGGAATACTTTTTTAGACCATTTAAGCCTCTAGCGACCTCCCTAGCGCCATTTTATTCAGTCTTTCCAAAATGGGGCAAAAATGGGTTCTGCAAAATTATTTCTAGTGAAATTTTACTATATGTGCTAAACCTACATACTGCTTTTTTCACTAAAAACACACAGAAAAAAATTCTAGATTTAATATGGCTATTAAATAAAAGTTATACTCGAGCATGCAAAGAGATTTGGCGGTTTTTATATTTGGTTCCATGACCATAACCCTGGGTTGGAATTAGAGAGGGGCAAAACATGAAATTTTCTATGTGACACGTCGTGTTTTGGTGACAGCAATATTTGCCTGGAAGCCACTCTCAAGACATTCACATTTAAAGCATTCTATTTTATATGTACATAATTTTTTTTTTACATTTCCTTGAAAAAGGAGCGCGTGAACGTGCGTCGTTAAAAATGAGCCAAAATCAATCACGCGCCCATCTCTAGTTAACATCATTCCGTTTCCAAAAATGCCGATGCAATGAGTTATATATGTATGTAAATCTATTGTGTATAATTTTTTTTTGCCTTTGGTGTGTAAAATCTAATTTTTCACACATCTATTGTTAGGAAAATAAAATGTTCAATTTTATTTTAATCCTATTCAAAAGATCTCACTATTCGTATTATTCGTCATTTTAAGTCCAAAATATAACAAAAACCGATTCAACTGGATATATTTAAATATGTATATTTCGATGGCTGAGTGGAAGATCGTCCTATCTATCTCGGTAGCCAGTTAAAAACGCCCTACTTCAGAAAACTTTTCAAGAACGCCCTACTTCGAAATTTCATTTAAGAACGCCCTATTTCAGGATTTTATTGAAAATCATCCTATCTCAGAATTTGGTTGAACAACGCCCTATCTCAGAATTCGGTTCAAAGACGCGCTATCTCAAAAGAAAAAACGTCGAAAATATGCTGAGATAGGACGTTTTTGAACCGAATTCTGATATAGGGCGTTTTTCAATCAAATTCTAAAAGAGGGCGTTCTTCAACGAAATTCTGATATGAGACGTTGTAGAAAAATTTTCTGAGATAGGGCGCTTTCAAACAGGCTGCCGAAATAGGTCAATCTTCCACTCAGTCATCGATATTTATTCCCATACAAATAGGCTGTTAAGAGCCAATTCCAAAATACCAAAGTTTCTTATTCCGCCGACCTGAGCAATAATTTACAAATCTAGGCCATTGGTTAATTAATGTATGAGATTCAAAAGATTCTATTTGTTTGATTTAGAACATACGTATTTTATTATAGAAAGGCCCTCACTCATTTTCTTTTGAAATTCAGCTCTGCATAAAAGTCGGTAGATTATTTACTATGTTTATTAAAACCAGTGTAATGAAGAAAATCGTAAATGAAGAACTTTAGTTTGTATAAAGTTTTATAAGTAACTACTCTATAAAGAAACACAAATTTTAGATAGAGCCTTTCGATATTAACGAAACGGTATGTATGTATGTATTAGTCGCAAAACTCTAAAATGAGCACGATCGATGTAATATTGCGTATACGACCCGTCTCGCTGATTAGTTAGCAATAATAAATTATACTGCTTACAAATCACTTGCACCCTTGTTAAATATATGTACGTACGTAAGCTTGTTTGCTGAAAGAACGCCATAATGCAAACAAAAACTAAAACGTGATACAAACGGCTTTAAAGTCCTTGATTTGGGTTTTCCTCTGCTACAAAACTATGAAGATAATAACTAAAAAAAAAATGATCGTAAAACTCAATCCGGAGGACAAATCTTACAAATCTATAATTGAGTGAGTTATGAATTTTGGCTTACTTATCATTTCTGCACACATCCACAAAATGACGGATATGTGTATGTATATTTAAAGACTTATGGATGCTCTAACATTTTTCTAAATGCTATTTGCAAACACTGTTGTAAAAATATATAAAATAAAAATTGTGTTAGCCTATGCATTGGTATGGAGGAATATGGATTGGAGCAATGAGTACCAAGTGTATCTTTGCAAAAAATGCGTCAAAAGAGCTCTAAAATATTTTCCTTTTTGGTGGTTATTGTTTCCGACAGGGTTGGTGTATGATGTGATTTGAAACGAATTGCCGTCATCCCTCGTTAAATTTGTGTTAGAGATGAACGGGTCGTCTCGGCATTGTGTTGCTTTCATTGTTATTTTTACTGTTCTGAATCTTCCTTACGCTCAGTACGGCAAGTCTTCTACGTCGCAGTGTCCTTAGTTTTGGTAAACCCATATTTTTAGCTATTCTTTACACTTTTAGTCTTTAGTCAGGTGTGTACTCAGAAATTTAGGTTGCTGAAAAATATAATTGTATGCATTTTACCTTGTTTTGTAATATTAAAAGTTAGGTGAATAAGTTGCGTATATACCATTAAGGGCCGGTTACTCAATGTCTGGTTAACACTATCTGCGGTTAAACATCGTTATCTACGTCTTCGACTCCGTGCATATAGCACGGTGTCGGTAAAGTCGATAACGATGTTTAACCGAAGATTAGTGTTAACCAGACATTGAGTAACCGGCCCTAAAACGGTTTCTCAAGTAGCTTTTAAAAATTGTCTGCCCTTCAACCCAATTTTTTCCATAGCAAATTTTGTGTTTAAGGCGCAGATAAAATTTTGAAGCTAGTTGAGAAAACGGTGCTTCGTCAAATTTTATATTTTTATTTTATATTAGGGGTATTCTCTGAGTCTTGCAATGCCCTTGCACGGTGCACGGATTGCACGGTTTGCAAAGCTGTCCCATACGAAAACCGGTTTTAACCGTGCAATCTGTGCACCATGCAAGGGCTTTGCAAGACTCAGAGAATACCCCTATTATTTCTGGAGAGTTAGTTTCTCATAGATTTTACGTTTTTCCAAGAAAGAAACCCTTCAGTACCTAATGCTTCGTAACATTTTTAACTCAAAAGGTCCACGTTAAAAAAGGTATTGAAAAAATGTATTAATTTTGAAATTATATATGTACTTTCTCACTATGTATGTATGTATATATCACAAATGAGAATATATGTTTTCTAAATGTGCCCTAAAAACAATTTTTCAGTAATACATAAATAGTTGATTTATCAAAAAAAATTATCAAATAATTACCTACAGAATTAAATATATAGCTCTTGCGGCAATACTAACTATAGTCTCTAACTTCGACTTATTTTATTTGGGACTTAAAAAACTTTAACGTTTTTCCGAGTAAATTTCTTATTACCTATCTTTTTACTCTATTTGAAAAAGCGAAAGCTTTGTGTTAGTTAAAAAAACTCGTACATCAAGCATTGTTTTCAAAGAACAGAAAGAATAAAGTACATGCAATTTTTAAAGTAAAAATTTAAAAATGTATGTATGTATGTATCATGTATCGGGAAGGTATGTGGACTACCACTGTAATCTTCAGACCCTGGGACTACACACACGATTTTTGAAATGCAAAAAATAACTAAAGAAAAATGTAAATCATACTGTATCGAGTCTACTCTATCTCCCTTAATTAGAAACATTAAAAAGTTGCGTGCGTATGTACATATGTATGTAAATGAAAGCGTAATTTCAATCATATTCTCAACTACTTTTGTCACTTCTGACAGAATGCGTTTACGATTGCACGTGGATCGCCGGAATTTATAAGATTTAAGTACATGTCGACCAATTGCAATTTCGCGAATTTTATTTACTAAATTACTACTTATTGATTCCTATCTCAGATATGTCTTTCCTTCTTCCGTTTTGTGAAGCACACTTTCGACTGATAAGTCACTATATAAGATTTATAATTCCTGCATACATACATATGATGTAGTATAATATATATGTATGTACATGTTTTTCTCGATCTGTTTTGTTAATTTTTTTGATAAGCAATCAATTTCTTAGTATTTTACAATCAAGTATCGATGAATCATGTCATAAGAGGTGCCTGACGGGAACATGTGCAAACTATATAAATATGTAGATTTGTACGTACATACTTGGGATTCCATCCCGAGGCATTTCTACAATCCCGGGATTTCGACATGCGAAAAATTCTTATACCGGGATTTATCGAGATTTCGACTTAATAACAATTTTAACATTTGGTCTTATGCATTAAAATATTTGTATAGTGTTCTTAAATATCTATGTTTAATAATTTTAAAAACCACTTACTCATATTTGTAGAAATTCAATTGCCACAAAACCACGCCGGCAAAGTAGAATGAAGAACAACTCTTGATATTAAAGGGTAAAAGTTTCTTGTGTTTTCAATTGCTACCAGATTTTTCGTTTAACACAGGCAAAATGCCTGAAATTCACTTCCAGTTGCAAATGACTCAAGTTGACTTTCAATCCAAACTTTGGTGTTCTGTATTTCTCGTTTTTTATGTCCAATGCTCGTGCACTAATTTTATCGTTTTCAACTTCACTTTCACTCGGACTCTAGAAATTGCCTGATTATGTAAATAAATTAGTAAAGATCTCGGGATAACGGAGCTGTAATCCCGGGATTTCGGGACATGGGACATTTCAAAATTTTCAAACCCCTCAATTTATTTTACGGCAGATAAACTGTCAGCTTGTCAATCGTCTATATTTCTCCCGCTGCCGCTGTCGTCGAGTGGTTAGAGGTGCGTAGTAGAGATTGGCGCGGGATATCGGGACCCGTGGTACCAATTTCAAAGTGCCCGGGATGGCACATGTGTTGTTCCGATACAAGTAACTACGAGTAAATACTCGATACTTTCTTCAAGTACTGAGTACTTTTTGTACTCCAATCTTTGCCACAAGTACTTAGTTGGGTATCGAGTACGCGGTTAAAGTATTTACTTGCTTTTCCACCTATTCAGAATTTTGGTTGTGACATAATGTGCTATAGTATTTTTGGACCTTAAGTTGTACCCAACCTTAACGTGTATGAAGCAAATAAAATAAGTTGGAGAATCGGACTTTGACAACGCCTTAATAATCGAAATTGGATACAGAAATGAAGAAACTGTCGAGACTACGTTCCCGTGCTAGTCAAATTTTCAATTTTTAAAAGATTTA
>NW_023458556.1:46368310-46380542 GCF_013731165.1 Rhagoletis pomonella | reverse complement strand
GGAAATTTCAATGATTGACGTGCTGATAAAACTTTTGATTTTCCACTATTGCGTTTAGTTATTTGACTTTCGATTTCTTAAGTTTGGATTGACATTGAACGGAGCTTTTGGTACATGTCCTAATATTTTGCAAATTTTATTGAGGTGTGTGGAAGGCTATGAATTAAAATGCACGTATTGTACTTACATTCATATCTCCTTACAGGTGCAAATATGTATGCGTAGCTAGGTAAACACCAACATCTCATGGATTACGGTAGTCGGATAACAAATAAGAACGCGATATTTTAACAAGTTTTGGCTACTTTTCTTTTGTTTACTTATTGTTTATGATTTTTTTATAAAATTATGTATAGCTCATTTTCTAACAAAAACCATGTAATTTTAAACTTAGTACAAGACTTATAAAAAATTCGAGAATTTTCAACAAATGTTCTTCGAATTTTTAAACTTTCTATTCAGAATTTCTATAAAAGAAAATCTTTTACTATGTACGGAGGAAAACGCGTGGCCCCGTCAACAAACAAAATCGCTAAAAATCAAAGGTAAGTTCCAGCTTGGAAGCTTTCGAGAAAACTACTTCACACAAGAGCTATTATACCATGTTCTTACCGACAACGAAAACACTTTGAAAACAAGTTTTGGGATTGTGGGCTGAAGGCTGTTCACACCGGCTGTTAGTGTTTTCGTTGACATTTCTTACATCCTTTGATTACAGTTTTGCTACATAAAAACAAAACCAAAATGCTTTTCACCCATTTTCTTTTCATTAACAACCTCCTACCTTCACTCTTATTTTACTTTGGCCAGTCATTTAACAATAAATCCGAAATAGCGTATTAAAGATGATAAAATATGACCTCCGCTTCGATAAATAATCGAAAAAAACTAGTGCAGACACTGATTGGAATGAGAGGAACGTGAGTTTTCAAGTAGTTTTCAGCAAAAACTGATTTTCGACTGACAGATTTTACATGGACGAAAACACAAGTTTTAGGTCGAAAACCAGTTTTAGCAACGAAAACATGTTTTCGATGTCGGTCAGAAAATGGTATTAGGCTGCCTTAGGCATGCTGAACGCTTGGATGATGATTTGGATCCATGGATTCAAAAGGACCTAACCACGCTTGGTGTGAGTCGCTCAGCGTAATTTCGCAAGGAAGTTAAAAATTGGCCAAGTTTTTTAATCCCGATCCAAACATACAAACGGTAATGGTAGTGGTAACAAAATATGTATAGGCAACTCTTATACTGGATTTCTATTTACTGGGAATTTACAGCAAACATTTTATTGACAAAGTGAAAATTTTTTAAATGACGCACATTTTTTTTTTATCAATTCAAAGCTTAGTGGATATTCGACATTTAACTGACTCCATAAAGATCCCAATATTGCACTGCATACATGATGGGAATGTTAAAAACATATTGGACTTTAGTTTTAAAGGAGGCATATTTTTCAAAATTTGTACTTTACGCAATAGAGGAAGAAGAAATATGCAGGAGTTTCAAAATTTCACAATTCAAAAAACTAGCTAACTGGGTATAAACATTTCTACACGTACAAAATTAAATTTCTTCCTCACCCTCTGCAACCTACGCTACCACCACCATATACAGCTATCGGCTAGCGGCTAACAAGCCTTTAGTCGAAACGGCTTCTGCCGCGTAGAAAGTGAAATGCGCCAACATCAACAACAAAAATAATAATAACAACAAAAATAATAACAACAACAAATTTAATAACAACAACAAGACGTCGAAGAAAACTATCAGCGACATCTACAACATGTATCTAGTAAATGCGACTGAAAAACCGGCAACATCAGCAGTTACGGCAACAACAACAACAAAATGTCATTAATAAAATTAACCTGCATACCGCCCTCGCCCCCAAAGCGTTGCGTGCGTGCGCGTACACCAACAATTCGTATACTCGAAAGGCAAACTCAAATCAGAAACTATGCTGTGCACCAATCTCCCATTGCCACAATTTAAGTAGATGCTGCCGCTATTGCCATTGAAGCGCTGGCCCTGAACGCTGTACTCATCTCACCCAGTTGGCCGTGTCGCCTCTGCTGCTTCCCAAGGTGCTGGGAAAGTGGAAAACTCGTTGTAGACTGGTTGGCTTGTTGACTGGCGGCTGACTGTCGAGACTAGTTGGTCGTCGATATGAACGGTCACTATAACTGTCACAGCGCCTACTACCCATGGACGCGTTCGGTTTTGCTTTATTTTTTTCGATTTCCTTGCGGACAATTTTCCATTTTTTCTTTTTTTGCGAATACCAACACGCGAACTAGTTCACCCAGCTCAGAGTTGGTTGCATACATTTTCTGCATTTATGAGCGCATCCAGCAAATAACTTACAATATTGCCGAGATTTTTTCTACACTTAGGTATGTGCATTACGCTCACACATATGTAGGTATGAGCTGCGAGTATGTGTGTTAGTGTGCATAATGCATGTGCGCATACTTTATCATAAATGCATTTGCTGCTACTGTTGCTACTGCTTACCTTTCTCGCGCCGCAGGCCACTGTGGTGGGATGAGGAATTTTCCTTCATTTTCTTTGGCAGCAGCAGCCACAATAACTGCTGCGAAATTAATGTGCAATTTTGATTGTGGGAATAAAATTGTGATGCGACAGAAGCAGCAACAACAAAAATGGCAATAGCAATTGCGGTGCAATGTCAACCGCACAGCGATTTGTTGGCCATAGTGAAAAGGGCAGCGGGCATTGCCAAGCAGCAGTTCAAAGCAGTGTTGTTGATTATTAGATGCAATTGCAATGCAGGCGAAACAGCAGAAATGCAGTGACACATGCGCGCACACGTACAAATTCGCACACAAACACTCACTCACTGGTAGACGTTTATATTTTGTGAAAATTATTTCTAAGCTTTTGATGGGGTGGTTGCCTCTTCGACTTCCACTCTGTGGTTGCAGCGAACCACCCATCCGTTCATGCAGCGGTGTGTTGTCTTACACCAACCGAAGCCCATTTGTTAGTGAATTATGCGCATTTCAATATCTCGCATCACTTTCGCAAGTGCCACTGGCCACAATTCGCATGTTGATCTCCCTCCCGTATCGATACATACATACATGCGATATGCTACGCATTTCATTACATTTGTCATTTCTTAACCCTCTCAGTCGCGAAAATCACACGCTTAAGATAAAAATCTGAAAATTGGTGTGTGTACTTATTTGACATCGCTTAGTATAATTATGAAATAAAATTTCAGGTAAAGCGTTTCAATTGGATGTTATTGCATGTCCCCTATATGGGACATCGTGACTCTGTGTATTATAATATTATGCCTGCAACTGGCTGTACTCAAAATTAAGTAAATGATTTTCGCTATTTAAACTAATTTTTTTTAATTGAAAAATATTAATTTGAGTTTCACTTTTAATACATACATTAGTTTAGTTATGCAAAAACATATAAATATATTTTACATATACATACATTTGAAAAAATTGTTAAAAATATATTTTATAAATAACTTTTACTTTTCGTGATATAAGGCAAAGCAGTTACTATCGCGTTTCACGCACAAGTAAACGTTGCATTTCTGGCATATAATATACGATTTTTTCGTACATCCAGGCATTTTACAACGCCCATTATTTTTCGATGCAACAAAATGTGGAATGTGCATTACAATGTCCTTACGCACTTCCTCTGGGGGATGAATTTGAACCGTTCTCTTACGTTTTTGCGGTGGGGTGGACGTATTTTCTGTATTTGAATCGTTAGGAGCCTGGGAACTGCAACAAGAAAGATTTGGTGATTCCGGCAAGTTTTGGACGTGCGATTTAGGAGTAGATTGTAGCGAAAGTGAAGCCACCATTCGCGATGGCCTTCCTCGGCGACGTGTAGTTTCTATGTCCGATTGTAAATTAGATGTTTTTACATTTAACATACAATTAGCAACTTCAGCACGAAAGTTCAGTGAGTCCAAAATTTTAGTTATCTTATTCTCCTGACAGTGCTTGCGGTATTCCATCCATGATGCAGTTATTGCTAGGTCTATAAAGTGCATAATAATACGAATAGTCCATTTTTTGGTGCGTATATTTATTCGGTAATATTGGATCATTTGATCCAATAAGTCTACACCACCCATGCTTTCGTTATAAAGTCGTACTACTTCAGGACGAAACACTTCAATATAACCTTGTGAGTCCTTATCCCACCGTCGAGCTTTGTCCGCTGTACCAATTCCCACGAAGTTTGAAGCCAAGTTTACCACTTTGTTGTCATACCATCTAATAAATATGACTTTTTCATTCTCACTAATGCATTGAACTGCTGATCCTCGACCACGTTTGGACATTACATTCTTGTCGGGCAAGGGTGGATTTGCAAAGCGATTGGAACGAACAGTTCCAGCTGCATAGATACCTCTGTCATAAAGAATTTCAAATAATTGAAAAGAAGGGAAGAAATTGTCAAAATACATTTTATATCCTTTTGCTTCTATGGGGATTCGTTTTGCTAATTCAATTACAATCGCTGAACCGCTTCCAACAGTCTTGACTACAATGTCATCTAGAGGTGTAGTGGAACCCTGGTAAACAATAAAATCGTAGGGCATGCCACTTTTTCCACATAAAAAGTATACTTTGATTCCCCATGGACAAGGCTTTCCTTTGATATATTGCTTTGCCATGAATTTTCCCTTGAATGGAATGATTTGCTCATCCACACAAAGATTCTCTTCTAATGGTAATTCCTGCAGCCTATGGCGAACTTGCTCAATTATGGGACGAACTTTGAATAAGCGATCCTTACAACCACTTGGACGAGCAGAAATGTCAGTTAAATGTAGACGGTTTCTCAAGGAAAAGAACCGGTTAGACGTCATGCTATTTGAAAAAAACGTCAAGTTCCAACGGCGATCATAGTACATTCGAACGCGTGGCAGCTTGAAGCAGCTCATCATAATATGTTGAGCTATAAGTACACGAATTTCATCAGCGGTGCATGGTTTAAAATTTAAGTCTCCTAAAATTTTAAAAACAGAACCTTGGTATCAATAGGTAAATTAAAATGAAAATACCAACCTTTCTGAGTAGCATATATATTTGTATAATATGCTGCTTTCACAAAAAAACTCGTCATCCAAATATTTTACGAAGAAGGAATACGGTGTCCTTTCTGTAGTGTTTCCATCCGCTGGCGGTGCTGTAAACTGTATCTTATCTGATTTGAATGTACGTGCCATCCTGGTCTTCCACTTTATCTCTTTCTTTTTTGTGCATTGAATGACTGGAGTTTCTTCAGGAGAAATTGCATTTTCTCGCAAAATATCGCTAGAATTCAGCCATTCGGCAGCCACACCAGCAATCGCTTCCTCAGAAATTTCCGGCAGCTCCAATTCTTCAAAATCTTCGATATCTTCAATATCGTCCTCAACTTCTGTCGCGTTTTCGACTCCTGTGTCATTACGGGCTATAACTATCGACTCTGCAGGGCGTATCTTTTCAACCACACACTCAACCGCATCCTCGGCATCATTTTCATAATCTTCTTCTATATCGGAATCTCTTTCCAAAGCTTCCAGAATTTCCTCTTCATTAAGTTGACGTCGTGAAGCCATTTCTGAAAAAACGAAACCAGACGCGCAAAAATCTTATAACGAACGTTTACAAAGTGAAAAAAGTCTCCGTTGAGTAATCTTGTCCCTTTTAAGGGACAGCTACTTTTTGCTCACGGAGACGTAGCTGGCGCTTTCATTTCACTTTTTTTGTAAACAAATAAATAAATAAACATACCAGGAATACTTACTAATTTTTTCAGAAAAATTTACTCACGAAATCCACTTTTAAGGAACACTTTATTAGCACAAATTTTTTATTATGAACAGTCACTCACGAAATCCACCTGCGCACTGCGGATTTAGCCAGAAAATTACTTCAATGGACACTTATCTAAAGCTAATAAACCTTTTGATTTGAAAATGATGCCCGGTGTCAATATTTTTAAACAGGGGTTTAATAAAGTGAAGCTAAACTATGCAAATATTGCAGTCCCTTATAAGGGACATCGCGTCTGAGAGGGTTAATTAGTACATTTCCTTTCGTTGGCAATCGTCATAACTGAAAAGCGAAAGTAACACTGAAATAATTTCCATTTCATCTACACGCTTTGGGAACCTCACACACACACATACTTAGGTACATATGCGAAGAAGTTATAATTTCTGTTGAGAATAATTGTTGCCGCACATATGGCGAACACAAAAAAACTTCGAAACAGACGGTAGTATATTCACCCGCAATTACGTCAGTTTCAAAGTGAAGATTTCTCTGGAAGAAACATTCGCTTATCGGCAAGCTTGACGCATCAGTACTACTTCAGTCACTATCTGATTGAGAAGATGAATCAAGAAAGACTATTGGCAACCCTACCACATTTGAAAAAAAAGAAAAGAAAAATATCTGAATATTTGTCTTATCGCAAAATTCTTTTAAATTCTGATATATGTATATGCATGTAAAACTTAAAAGCAAATTTTCTTTTTTAATAAACACGCAAAATACTGGGCCGATTCATTCAAAACGGAATAATTATTCATATTCAAAACGAATTAATGATTTTGGCTTAAAATTTTTTTGAATATGAGTGAATTCCTGTTCTGATATATGTGTCGACATTAAAATATTCAAACAAAGTGAAAATAAATTGAATTGAAATAAATGACAATTTTTTGTATGAATATCCAAAAATATTTTTTCTATGCATACTTATATTTACAATCATACATACATATGTATGTATGTATGTATTGCTGCGCACCTATTACAATACGAACAAACTTGCTTGTAGAAAAAAACGTTTA
This sequence comes from Rhagoletis pomonella, assembly GCF_013731165.1. NCBI lineage: Eukaryota > Metazoa > Arthropoda > Insecta > Diptera > Tephritidae > Rhagoletis > Rhagoletis pomonella. The sequence goes on along the minus strand of NW_023458556.1, from coordinate 46,373,683 downwards.
CCGAAATAAGTTTGAATGATTTGAATGTTTTTCATTCATTCATTCACATTCTTCCATTTGGAGGTAGAAAATTTAAAATAAAATGTATATTCATAACATAAAAAATTCCAAACGCTCAGTGTTTTCTATGTGAAGTAAAATATTCAAATCTACTGTACTCTGTTTGGCTAAAAGTTTGAATGAATTCATGCAGCCCTCTAATACGTACATATTTGTACTAAACAAGAATTTCAAGTTCGAAATACCTAAAATTTATGAAGGTGTAAAATTTCATAGGGGATGGTTGCGTGCGCCGAGGTCTTCGTAAGTGAGAAAAGCTTTTGCCTGTAATTTACCTGGAAGTGGCCAGGCGTGATTCTTGTGCGTACGATTCAAATCGCAGGTTACAACGTCTGGATATTTATATCCACGTATTCTCTGGGTAGTGACCAAATACGTGTTAGCCGCGCGAACTTATGTGAGAAGGCGTAAAACTTTGCGTGCGCTGGGTTTGTTTTACGCCTCGTTAAAACCCGGCCCAATGATTTATCATTCCTCGGATGAGGCCCCCTTCTTTTGATGATGACCACGGCAAACGTGTAAAGAAAACTGGAATGTCCGGACCCTTAATGGGGAAGGTGCCTCTGTCTGGCTGGTTGGTGTCCTCGGGAAGACAAAGGCTGACATCGCCGCCAACCAAGAAATGCGATGGACGGGGCGAGGCAAGGTAAGCGTGGAGCCTTGCGACGTCTACTTCAGTTGTCACGTAAACGAGGGCAAATTCGGTGTTGGATTTGTGGTGGGAGAGAGACTCCGTCGCCGAGTGCTGGCCGAGTACTGGAGTAAGCACCCCGGTGGACGAACGCCTAGCCATAATCCGCATCAAAGTGAGATTCTTCAACATCTTGCTTATATGTGCATACAACCCCACGGAAAAGAAGGACGAGGCGTCCAAGGATTTCTTCTATGCGCGCTATTAGCGGTGCCATCCATCCAAGATCCATCAACGTGGTTGTCTCCATATCGAAAAACGAGAAACCAAAAACTACCATATTTAGATATACGGAAGGCATGCTTCCCGTATTTACGAAGAGCTTGAGATGCTGACCGACAGGAAAAACGCCCGAAAATTTTCTCAGAGAGTTAGGCGACTTACGGAAGGTTTCACGACCAAGGCGAACTACTATAAGAACAACCATGGTGACCTAGTGACCGGTGTCCAGATCGTAGTTATGTATATTATGAAGGGAACACTGCCAGACTATGATGAGGAACGAATTGTGATTACGCGGCTGAAAAACAACAAAGCTGGTAGAGGTGACGGCCTGCCAGCCGAGCTATTCAAGTACGGCGGCGAGAGGCTGGTCAGATAGACGCATGCCCGACGACTGCAATTTAAGTGTGCTCTTCACAATCCACAAGAAAGGCCACCCCGCCATACGCGCTAACTACCGCGGGATCAGCCTTCTAGGCATAGGTTACAAGGTCTTATCGAGTGTATTGTATGAAAGACTGAAGCCCACCCTCAACGAAGTGATTGGACGTTATCAGTGTGGCTTTGGACCAAACAAGTCCACCATAGACCACGTATTAACATACACCTAATCTTGGAAAATACCCGCGAGAATATAATACACACACCACCTATTTGTCGATTTCATATTTAGCTGCTTTCGACAGCACGAAAAGAAGTTGTCTTTATGCCGCGATGTCTGAATTTGATATCCCCGCGAAACTAATATGGCTGTGTAAAATGACTGAGCAATACCATCAGCTCTGTCGGAATTGGGAAAGACCTCTCCGAGCCGTTTGATACCAGACGAGGTCTTCGACAAGGTGACTTTCTTTCGTGTGATTTCCCGTATCTGATGTTAGAGAAGATAATAAGAGCCGCAAAACTGAGCCACTCAGGCCCCCTTACTTTTCAAGACCGTACAATTGCTGGCGTATGCCGACGACATCGATATTATCGGTAAAAACAAGGGCTACGTCTGTTCTGCCTTCTCGGGATTAGATATAGAAGCAAAGCGAATGGGTCTGGTGGTGAACAAAGACAAAACCAAGTATATGCTGTCATTACACACGCGTCTTGGCACCCATATCACTGTTGCAAGGGTGGGTAACTCTGTAAATTTTGGTGTGCTGACTCAGTAACTCCAACTCACTTTAATGAGTCAGCACAGTGAGCTGGCACAAGTGTGCTATCGCACAATTGGTATGTACATCGAAATTTTTGATGATGCTATTAATCGAAATCGATTTAGAAAAGATTATCTTTAGCTTCTGTTCGTAGCTGGCCGGCAAAATTTTAGAAAGCTGATTTCAACTGGTGAGTTCATTTGCAAAATAATTCCCCTTGGATGTATTAACTTCTAGCCCAGTTATGCATACTTAGCTTTGCTTGAGAGTTGTCATATAAAAGTCTGTTAAATGGGCTATGCATGTAAGCGGTTACCCAACGCATAGCACTTCACATGTAGAATTCTGTTTGGTTTTGATTTTTACGTAAAAATGGTATAACAGTGCAAGTATGCATAACTGGGCTATTCGCCTTGCTTCTTGTTAAGTTTGGTAGTCGTATATACAATTGATGAAGATCGTATTGTGTGAATGTGTCAGCTCCTCAATTGAGTTACCACATCGACACAGTTCTAAACAATGCAAGCCGCACCGAGCTATGCAAGTGTCAGCATATCTACTGAGTTACCATATCGACTCTGTAGCACACTGAGCTATACATTGTCAGCACATAAACTGAGTTAAAAAATGTTTCAGAGGTGAGTCTGAGCGTGCGGCACAGTTCTAAGAGTCAGCACAGTAACTCAGCACAGTGCTGAGTTACCCACCTCTACACTGTTGACAGTTACAAGTTTGAAAAATTAGATGACTTCGTTTAATTGGAAACCAGCATTAACTCCAATAATAATATCTGCCTTGAAATCTAAAGGAGGAATCACACTTGCCAACAAATTAGAGCTGGAAAACAATCGATGCCACTATCGATAGCATTGATGTTTTCCAATTTCCCCCACTATCGATGATTTTTCTGTCAGTATCGATGGTTTTGTTAGAAAAATATTTTATGAAATATTACACTATCTATCTATTAAAAAATCCAGCAAAGGTTTGATTTTCGTGAAATCATCTATAGCAGTTAATAAATTAATGATTGTCTAGACAAGGAAATAATTTGAAGGATATTTTATGTAACTGAAATTACCACCAAATTAAATGTGTAATCTCTTGGCAACCAATTAATTCATACTTCCCATAGTAAATATTAATTTAAATTTTCCTAAGAGGATTTGTTCCAAACATTGATATTTTGGATGGCCACGAACACCGATTGTTTTCCAGCTCTACAACAAGTCCTAGTTTGGACTGAGTAGGCAATTGAGTAAAGTTCTCTCTCGTCGTACAAAAATCACACTCTATGGGCCTGAGCACACTGAGCGTCAGTGACGATAAATTCAAACATGTTCGTTTTACTCGTCCGATGTAAGGCGAAAAGTACCAAAATCGACTGCGAAAAATTAAGTTATTGGGTGCAAAACAAAAAAATTACATATAAAATCACATGTTTAGAGTATGTCAATTAAAATCTATCAAAATATTTCACTGCTTACAAAATTTAAATGAAAACTAGATTTGTGCGCACAAATACGGGCGGCAAATAATCTGGTTAAGTGTGCGCATCAGTTCGGACGGTCAAATTGTTCGGCCGAAAACGGTCGGCCTATCGGATGCAATGTGCGCCTAGCGTAAGACACTTATCACGCCCGTGGCGGTGTATGGCGTGATGCCATGGACAATGAAAACATCTGATGAAGCTGCTCTTGGAGTTTTTGAGAGAAAGATTTACGGGTCTTTGCACCCGAACAATAATAATAGATTGGCGCTAACACATATGTTAGTGTTTGGCCGAGCTTCTCCTCCGATTTGTGGCGCGCGCCTTGAAGTTGTCACACAAAGTGAGGGGCCAACAGTTTTACGCCGACTCCGAACGCCGATTTTATTTTTATGAGAAGCTGAAAAAGTAGGGTATAGGTCTACTCAAGTACCACGTAACCACTAATGGCAATATTTATTCATTTACTTTTTGTTTTTTTTTTTCAGGAAAATATTTTAGACTCCAATTTGAACAAATGTCCAATTTACGTTATACAGTCAGTCCATAAAGTTTAGGTACAGCGAATTTTTTTACAATACGGGCAACTATTTTTTAAATATTTTATTTTTCGCTAATTTTTTATAAAAATATGGTTAATTCTACAACAAAAACCCCAAACTTGTACCAAATTAAAAGAAATTCCTCAAATTTGTATCCAAATATTGCACTTTTTATTTACACTCTTTAGAAAAAAGTTGAGTACGCAGTTTTTTAGCCCATTTAATTTTAGTAATAATGTTTGATAATTTTTTTATATGGAAAAAATGTGCGACACCTTCAAAAAAAAAATTTCCCTAAAATCAATGGTAAGTCCCACCTTCCTCATACTTGCACTTTATTACACTAAAATTGAATGGCCTAAAAAACTGCATACTCAACTGTATTCTAGAGAGCGTAAATAAAAAGTGCATTATTTGAATGAAATTTTGCAGAATTTTCTTTAATTTTGCACAAGGTTTGGAACTCTGATTTTTGGGGTTTTTGTTGTAGAATTAACCATATTTTTATAAAAAATTAGCGAAAAATAAAAAATTTCAAAAATAGTTGCCCATGTTATAAAAAATTCGCTGTACCTAACCTTTATTGACTGACTGTATTAGCTCTGATCCAATACTTTTCGTGTAAAATCAGGTAAAAATGTCAAACAGCAAAATTACTCTCTGAAGTGAGAGTAAAAAGTGAGTAACAGCAAAAAGTACGGGAACAAAAAAAGCATTTTTCCTATAAAAACGTCAACCATGATTATACGAGAAGAAAAAGTTCGGGTAAAATCTTGCAAATTCATTCTCTACACAACTCTCTAGATATCGCTCTCATTTACAGGTTTTTGGAGGAATTTGGAGTACGGAATCATTTTTCCTGTAACTTCCTGCAAGTTTGTGTAAAAACCTATAAGTTCATTGAGTACTGGATCAGAGCCATTTTTTTAGACTGTACATTCTTCATTTCTAGACTTGGCAACTGCTGGTCATGAATAACAATAAAGAAAAATTAATAGATTAACAGATTAACAGTAACGTTAAATGATACGGAGCGAAAATGAGAATATACCCGAAGCATAACACAACTAGTATAGGATCGAATACAACATAAAAGAGATTTATTTTTATTTTTTAATTGTTTTTTATCCGATTTTGAAAAATAATTATGGTTCGAAAAGAAAACCTTTGTATATATATACATCTATAATAAACCATGGGCTTTCTTGACTTATTTTAAACAAA
>NW_023458556.1:46361683-46368210 GCF_013731165.1 Rhagoletis pomonella | reverse complement strand
TTTGTTTAAAATAAGTCAAGAAAGCCCATGGTTTATTATAGATGTATGTATATACAAAGGTCTCTTTTCGAACCATAATTATTTTTCAAAATCGGATAAAAAACAAGTAAAAAATAAAAATAAATCTCTTTTATGTTGTATTCGATCCTATACTAGTTGTGTTATGCTTCGGGTGTATTCTCATTTTCGCTCCGTATCATTTAACGTTACTGTTAATCTGTTAATTTTTCTTTATTGTTATTCATGACCAGCAGTTGCCAAGTCTAGAAATGAAGAATGTACAGTCTAAAAAAATAGCTCTGATCCAGTACTCAATGAACTTACAGGTTTTTACACAAACTTGCAGGAAGTTACAGGAAAAATGATTCCGTACTCCAAATTCCTCCAAAATCCTGTAAATGAGAGCGATATCTGTAGAGAATGAATTTGCAAGATTTTACCCGAACTTTTTCTTCTCGTATAATCATGGTTGACGTTTTTATAGGAAAAATGCTTTTCTTGTTCCCGTACTTTTTGCTGTTACTCACTTTTTACTCTCACTTCAGAGAGTAATTTTGCTGTTTGACATTTTTACCGGATTTTACACGAAAAGTATTGGATCAGAGCTAATACAGTCAGTCAATAAAGGTTAGGTACAGCGAATTTTTTACAATATGGGCAATTATTTTTTAAATATTTTATTTTTCGCTAATTTTTTATAAAAATATGGTTAATTCTACAACCAAAAACCCCAAAAATCAGAGTTCCAATCTTTGTGCAAAATTAAAGAAAATTCTGCGAAATTTCAATAATGCACTTTTTATTTACGCTCTCTAGAAAACAGTTGAGTATGCAGTTTTTTAGACCATTCATATTTAATATAATATAGTGCAAGTATGAGGAATGTGGGACTTACCATTGATTTTTGGGAAATTTTCTTTGAAGGTGTCGCACGTTTTTTCCATATAAAAAATTATCAAACATGCTGTTCCTAAACTTTATTGACTGACTGTTTAACGTAAATTGGGCATTTGTTCAAATTGGAGTCTAAAAAATTTTCCTGAAAAAAAACAAAAAGTAAATGAATAAATATTGCCATTAGTGGTTACGTAGTACTTGAATAGACCTATACCCTACTTTTTCAGCTTCTCATAAAAATAAAATCGCCGTTCGGAGTCGGCGTAAAACTGTTGGCCCCTCACTTTGTGTGACAACATCAAGGCGCACGCCACAAATCGGAGGAGAAGCTCGGCCAAACACTAACATATGTGTTAGCGCCAATCTATTATTATTGTTCGTGTGCAAATACCCGTAAATCTTTCGTAGAATCTTTCTCTCAAAAACTCCAAGAGCCGCTTCATCAGATGTTTTCATTGTCCATGGCATACACCGGCACGGGCATGATAATATCAATATTTGGAACACATCCTCTTCGGAAAATTTAAATTAATATTTATGAATTAATTGGTTGCCAGGAGATTACACATTTAATTTGGTGGTAATTTCAGTTCCATAAAATATTCGTCAAATTATTTCCAAGTAAACGAAATTCTCTATTTTCTCGAAATTGTAACTGTCAGCAGTGATGTGGGTGCCAAGGCGCGAATGTTCTCACTGTTTGTTTGATGACAGGAGATACTTCGTCTTGTCCTCGTTTACCACCAGACGCATTCGCTTTGCTTCCTTATACAACTTCGAAAAGGCAGAACAGACTTCGCGGTTCTTGTTACCGATGATGTCGATGTCATCGGCATAAGCCAGCAATTGCACGCTCTTATAGTAAATTGTTCCTGAGCGGCTCAGTTTTTTGGCTCTTATTATCTTCTCTAACATCAGATTAGGGAAATCACACGAAAGGAAGTCACCTTGTCTAAGACCTCGTTCGGTATCAAACGGTTCGGAGAGGTCTTTCCCAATTCCGACAGAGCTGATGGTATTGCTCAAAGTCATTTTACACAGCCGCATTAGTTTCGCAGGGATACCAAATTCAGGCATAAAAACAACTTATTTTCCCGCAGAGCACACTTAAATTCCAGTCGTAGGGCATGCACCTTATCAACTCCTCGCCGCCGTACTTGAACAGGCCGTCAGCTCCAGCAACTTTGTTGTTTTTCAGCCGCGTAATCACCATTCGTTCCTCGCCATATTCTGGCGGTGTTCCCTTCATAATATAAGTACGATCTGGACATCGGTCACTAGGTCGCCATGGTTGTTCTTATAGTAGTTCGCCTTGGTCGTGAAACCTTCCGTAAGTCGCCTAACTCTCTGAGAAAAATTTCGAGCGTTTTTCCTGTCGGCCAGCATCTCAAGCTCTTCGCAAATACTGGAAGCATGCCTTCCGTATATCTAAATATGGTCGTTTTTGGTTTCTCGTTTTTCGATATGGGTACAGCCACGCTGATGGATCTTTTTATGCTTGAAACTAGTACTGCATTCTACCATGTTTCGGTGAAGTTTATCAGCCTCAGTCCATTGCCGGAGGTTTCGTCGTGAAGGCTGATTTTTCCAACTGTGGCGCTAAAGATCCCTTCTTTGCCCACCTTGGCACTGAAACCGCCAAGCGCGATTTTTTTATCTTATCGGCGGCAGCGCTCATAGCGTGCATAGAAGAAATCATCGGACGCCTCGTCCTTTTCCGGACATTCCAGGTGAATACCCTCAAATCATAATCCTTCTGGCCACTGCCTGGTGAATGACAGTCAAAAGCTTTTCTCACTTACGAGGGCTTCTGCGCACGGAACCATCCCCTATGAAATTTTACACCTTCATAAATTTTAGATATTTTGAACTAAAATTCAATAATTAAAGTTCCCTTAAATTCTTCTGTAGTACAAAATTTGTAACTATGAAGGCTCTTTAAAAATAAGCATTGATATCGGCCCAGTATTTTGCGTGTTTATTAAAAAAGAAAATTTGGTTTTAAATTTTACAGGCATATACATATCTCAGACGTGAACTCCTAAAAGAATTTTGCGATAAGACCAATATTCAGATATTTTTCTTTTCTTTTTTTCAAATGTGGTAGGGTTGCCAATAGTCTTTCTCGATTCATCTTCTCAATCAGATAGTGACTGAAGTAGTACTGATGCGTCAAGCTTACCGATAAGCGAATGTTTCTTCCAGAGAAATCTTCACTTTGAAACTGACGTAATTGCGGGTGAATATACTACTGTCTGTTTCGAAGTTTTTTTGTGTTCGCCATATGTGCGGCAACAATTATTCTCAACAGAAATTATAACTTCATCGCATATGTAGCTAAGTATGTGTGTGTGTGAGGTTCCCAAAGCGTGTAGATGAAATGGAAATTATTTCAGTGTTACTTTCGCTTTTCAGTTATGACGATTGCCAACGAAAGGAAATGTACTAATTAAGAAATGACAAATGTATTGAAATGCGTAGCATATCGCATGTATGTGTCGATGCGGGAGGGAGATCAACATGCGAATTGTGGCCAGTGGCACTTGCGAAAGTGATGCGAGATATTGAAATGCGCATAATTCACTAACAAATGGGTCGGTTGGTGTAAGACAACACACCGCTGCATGAACGGATGGGTGGTTCGCTGCAACCACAGAGTGGAAGTCGAAGAGGCAACCACCCCATCAAAAGTTTAGAAATAATTTTCACAAAATATAAACGTCTACCAGTGAGTGAGTGTTTGTGTGCGAATTTGTACGTGTGCGCGCATGTGTCACTGCATTTCTGCTGTTTCGCCTGCATTGCAATTGCATCTAATAATCAACAGCATTGCTTTGAATTGCTGCTTGGCAATGCCCGCTGCCCTTTTCACTATGGCCAACAAATCGCTGTGCGGTTGGCATTGCACCGCAATTGCTATTGCCATTTTTGTTGTTGCTGCTTCTGTCGCATCACAATTTTATTCCCACAATCAAAATTGCACATTAATTTCGCAGCAGTTATTGTGGCTGCTGCTGCCAAAGAAAATGAAGAAAAATTCCTCATCCCACCACAGTGGCCTGTGGCGCGAGAAAGGTAAGCAGTAGCAACAGTAGCAGCATATGCATTTATGATAAAGTATGCGCACATGCATTATGCACACTAACACACATACTCGCAGCTCATACCTACATATGTGTGAGCCTAATGCACATACCTAAATGTAGAAAAAATCTCGGCAATATTGTAAGTTATTTGCTGGATGCGCTCATAAATGCAGAAAATGTATGCAACCAACTCTGAGCTGGGTGAACTAGTTCGCGTGTTGGTATTCGCAAAAAAAGCAAAAATGGAAAATTGTCCGCAAGGAAATCGAAAAAAAAAATAAAGCAAACCCAAACGCGTTGGTAGCAGCTATTGGCAATAACAACAGGAGTGCATAGGTAGTAGGCGCTGTGACAGTTATAGTGACCGTTCATATCGACGACCAACTAGTCTCGACAGTCAGCCGCCAGTCAACAAGCCAACCAGTCTACAACGAGTTTTCCACTTTCCCAGCACCTTGGGAAGCAGCAGAGACGACACGGCCAACTGGGTGAGATGAGTACAGCGTTCAGGGCCAGCGCTTCAATGGCAATAGCGGCAGCATCTACTTAAATTGTGGCAATGAGAGATTGGTGCACAGCATAGTTTCTGATTTGAGTTTGCCTTTCGAGTATACGAATTGTTGGTGTACGCGCACGCACGCAACGCTTTGGGGGCGAGGGCGGTATGCAGGTTAATTTTATTAATGACATTTTGTTGTTGTTGTTGCCGTAACTGCTGATGTTGCCGGTTTTTCAGTCGCATTTACTAGATACATGTTGTAGATGTCGCTGATAGTTTTCTTCGACGTCTTGTTATTGTTATTATTTTTGTTGTTGTTATTAAATTTGTTGTTGTTATTATTATTTTTGTTGTTGATGTTGGCGCATTTCACTTTCTACGCGGCAGAAGCCGTTTCGACTGAAGGCTTGTTAGCCGCTAGCCGATAGCTGTATATGGTGGTAGCGTAGGTTGCAGAGGGTGAGGAAGAAATTTAATTTTGTACGTGTAGAAATGTTTATACCCAGTTAGCTAGTTTTTTGAATTGTGAAATATTGAAACTCCTGCATATTTCTTCTTCCTCTATTGCGTAAAGTACAAATTTTGAAAAATATGCCTCCTTTAAAACTAAAGTCCAATCTGTTTTTAACATTCCCATCATGTATGCAGTGCAATATTGGGATCTTTATGGAGTCAGTTAAATGTCGAATATCCACTAAGCTTTGAATTGATAAAAAAAAATGTGCGTTATTTAAAAAATGTTCACTTTGTCAATAAAATGTTTGCTGTAAATTCCCAGTAAATAGAAATCCAGTATAAGAGTTGCCTATAAATATTTTGTTACCACTACCATTAGCGTTTGTATGTTTGGATCGGGATTAAAAAACTTGGCCAATTTTTAACTTCCTTGCGAAATTACGCTGAGCGACTCACACCAAGCGTGGTTAGGTCCTTTTGAATCCATGGATCCAAATCATCATCCAAGCGTTCAGCATGCCTAAGGCAGCCTAATACCATGTTCTGACCGACATCGAAAACATGTTTTCGTTGCTAAAACTGGTTTTCGACCTAAAACTTGTGTTTTCGTCCATGTAAAATCTGTCAGCCGAAAACCAGTTTTCGCTGAAAACTACTTGAAAACTCACGTTCCTCTCATTCCAATCAGTGTCTGCACTAGTTTTTTTCGATTATTTATCGAAGCGGAGGTCATATTTTATCATCTTTAATACGCTATTTCGGATTTATTGTTAAATGACTGGCCAAAGTAAAATAAGAATGAAGGTAAGAGGTTGTTAATGAAAAGAAAATGGGTGAAAAGCATTTTGGTTTTGTTTTTATGTAGCAAAACTGTAATCAAAGGATGTAAGAAATGTCAACGAAAACACTAACAGCCGGTGTGAACAGCCTTCAGCCCACAATCCCAAAACTCGTTTTGAAAGTGTTTTCGTTGACGGTCAGAACATGGTATAATAGCTCTTGTGTGAAGTAGTTTTCTCGAAAGCTTCCAAGCTGGAACTTACCTTTGATTTTTAGCAATTTTTTTGTTGACGTGGCCACGCGTTTTCCTCCGTACATAGTAAAAGATTTTTTTTTTATAGAAATTCTGAATAGAAAGTTTGAAATTTCGAAGAACATTTGTTGAAAATTCTCGAATTTTTTATAAGTCTTGTACTAAGTTTAAAATTACATGGTTTTTGTTAGAAAATGAGCTATACATAATTTTATAAAAAAAATCATAAACAATAAATAAACAAAAGAAAAGTAGCCAAAACTTGTTAAAATATCGCGTTCTTATTTGTTATCCCACTACCGTAATCCATGAGATGTTGGTGTTTACCTAGCTACGCATACATATTTGCACCTGTAAGTAGATATGAATGTAAGTACAATACGTGCACTTTCATTCATAGCCTTCCACACACCTCAATAAACTTTGCAAAATATTAGGACATGTACCAAAAGCTCCGTTCAATGTCAATCCAAACTTAAGAAATCGAAAGTCAAATCACTAAACGCAAAAGTGGAAAATCAAAAGTTTTATCAGCACGTCAATCATTGAAATTTCC
>NW_023458556.1:46358697-46361583 GCF_013731165.1 Rhagoletis pomonella | reverse complement strand
AGTGGAAAATCAAAAGTTTTATCAGCACGTCAATCATTGAAATTTCCTTGGCTATGAAAACGCCTATGTAAAGTGGTGATTACACATTCACATTTGTATGTAAGTACATATGTATCTACAAGTATTTAAAAAAAAAACAAATTGTTGGCAACACAACAGGTCCTGGCGGCAATAACCTTGCTAGCTTAGTGGTCAGCTGTGAAGATTCAATTGTTGGCGAGACATACTGTATGTATGTACTTTAGGGTGGTCCAAAACCAGTAAAGTCGGAATTGTAATGCTCTCACCGTCTAGGATTGTTCTATATAGGAAAGAGTATACCCATATTTTTTTTATTTTGAAATCAAAAAATATTTGATGGTCGCTCAAAGCGCTCAAAGTTTTCCATGTATTTTTATATGAGAAAAAAAATTTCGTAGAAATGGTATACAATTCTTGAAAATCAATATTTTTCGATCTGGTTCTCCTCCGGAGACTTTCAGTAATAATACCCAGTTGTTTATTTAACCATTTCTTAATACTAACGATTTTTTATTGGTCTCCCCATTGCATTCTTCGGGGTTTTGTGGGTTTTTAAATTATAGTTTCGATAAAAAAATGGTTAAATAAACAATTGGGTATAATTACTGGGGATCTCCTGCAGATAAGCACAGTTTTCCGATCGAAAAATATTTATTTTCAAGAATTCTATATGTGACCTGGTCTACGAAAAGGGAGCTTACGTGCGAAAACTAGTTTTCTGTGAAAAAGCTGTTAAAAGTAAGCAACTCGTTTCGTTTACTCGTTTTTACTCTTCTTTCTCTACATGTTTAGTACACTTCTAAGCAAGTTAGGATTTTCTGCTTTTCACCACGTGAAAAAGCATCTCATCTTCCATCCGAATCAACCAAAAAGTGAAAATTGATTTTTTGACACCTAAGCCCCCTTTCCGTAGACCAGGTCACATATCATTTCTACGAAAAACTGTTTTTTCCCCATGTAAAATACATGGAAAACTTTAGGCGCATTGAGCGACATCTAAATATTTTTTGATTTCCAAATAAAAAAATTGGGTTATATTTTTTCGGTATAGAACAGCGATGGGCAGATAGAGCTTTTACTCTTCACGCGCCTGTACAAAATGTATATAAAGCTTAAAACAGCTTTGCCCGCGGGCAAGGCAGTGCCCATCAGTGGTATAGAACAATCCTAGAGTCATGTAAAACTCTCTTTCCTCTAATATAATCCTCTCTTTGATTGGAGGGTCTCTCAGTACATACTCGTACATAAAATGACCCGTTAGTATTATTTACATCTCCTCATTTCCTTTTTCTCCTTTTTACTAGTTTAGTATGTAAGTTACGTTTCTTCTTAGTTTAGTTTGAATTTGTAATTGAACGAGTGACGTCAAGCTTTAATAACTAAAGCAAATAAATATACAACAAAAACCAATTACTTCGTGTTTTACTTTACTCTAGGGGGTGAGAGCATAAAAATTCCGACTTTACTTTTCCCCACATGCAATTTTGGACCACCCTAATGTGCATACATACTTTCCTTGGCTGGATTGTTTGCACACAGTTTGGCGGTTGGCTTTTTGCCGCTTGCTGATGACTGCTTGTACAAGTACATAGTCAGCTGTTGGGTTAGTGTGGTCAATGTCAATTGAAAATTAATTGTACAACAAAACTTTTACGACGATAAGTCTGCAAATTCTCCAAATAAAAGCTATGTAAGTGAAAATATTTATATGAACACAATATTTTAGTATTGCCGTTCGATTGCAGTTTTGGATTACATTGCAGCTGTGGCTATCTACATACTCGGAGATAATTGAATTTGCTTTGGAATGTTGTCTTTGTGTTTGTTTTGAATAGGCACTGCAGTATTTTGATAAAACACTTAGGGCCATTTTCACCAACTCTGGATAACACTAATCGCCAGTTAAACATCGTTACCGACGGTACTGGCTCCATTCATTTAACATTGGGTCGATAACGTCGGTAACAATGTTTAACTGGGGATTAGTGTCAACCAGAGATGGTGAAAACGGCCTAAGGGCCCTTAGGGCCGGTTGTTCAATGTCTGGTTATCACTACTTGCCGGTTAAACATCATTATCGACGTTTTCGACATCATGCTTATAACATGTGATCGATAAAGCAGTCGTTGTATTTAACCAGCGCTTCTACCTCCGATTAGTGCTAATCAGACAATGAACAACCGGCCCTTAGAGTGCACTTGGGAAATAAAAGGAAGAATTTTATAATTTAATCAAGCTTAACCCCGGGAAATTAGTTACGAAAGTACTATAATTCCCGAATTCGCATTAAAAAGTAAGAAAGTCTTAGCTCAAAATTTTTATTTTAATATATATAAGGCTATTAAAAAAAGAAATAAGTTAAATCTCAAAAGGGACTTGTTTGCAAATGCACTCACTTACATAAGTACTTAACTAAACACCTTTTGGCCAATTAATCATTATTCAACAGCTTAAGCGGCGTTCATTTTGATTATTTTCAGCAGGGTGGAGCGGAAACTAAAAATTTTGCTTCTCTGCATGCCTTTTTGATTGAAAATTTTAGTTTTTTGTAAGTTCTATAAAAATTATGTAATTTATCAAAAAATGCAGCTTTGTAGACCATTATTTTTTTTTAATAAAGAAGCGCAAGTTTGAAGTAGCTAAAACTTACTCTTGTTTTCTCACACTGTTTTTTTTTTTGTTGAAAGTGCTGCTCATTTTCTTCATATAAATGTTTTGTCGAACAAAATTTTTATGGAACGAAATGCATAAATATAAAATATTATATGTATATAAAAAATTGTGAAAAAGCAGCGGTATTTCGTGGCCACTTTAAACTTGCACTTAATAATACCAAATTTAATGCCCTACAAAACTGTATACCTA
>NW_023458556.1:46355134-46358687 GCF_013731165.1 Rhagoletis pomonella | reverse complement strand
TTGAAAATTATGCAAATATATTTCGAAAATCATGGTTTAGTTTTGGAATGTGAACCCACAATTTTTTCACAATATCTTGTCCAGTGATTAAACTCATTTTCAGCTCCATGGACATATCAATAAGCAAAATTCTCGCACTTGGACTGAATAGAATACGGGTTCAGTTTGTCTGACTTAATTTAGTTAACGCAACTCAATTTAGTATTTTGGCCAACCTGTTTTATCGGAAACTGTGCTGGCGGTTAGTCAAAATTTAACTTACCGTAAGAAACTAAAGAACCTGTATATTTACGTTTTTGCGGAATTTGAGAGCGGTTAGAGAAGGGAGGCCTGCTAGATTAACGTTTTTATACCCGAGCGCACTTGTGCACAAGGGTATTATAACTTTGTTCACATAACGGTTGTTTGTAACAGGCAAAACGAATCGAGATAGATATAGACAAATGTATACATAAATGATCAGAATGAAAAGAGAAATCGATTAAGCGGTGACTGTCTGTCCGTCCGTCCGTCCGTCCGTCTGTGCACACGATAACTCGAGTAAAAATTGTGATATCTTAACGAAACTTGGTACGTGAACTTCTTTTGGGCGTAGGACGGACGGTATTGAAAATGGGCGAAATCGGACAATAACCACGCCTACCTCCCATATAACGGTAATTTTCAGAAAAACGAAAACTGCGATATTTTAGTAACTACTGAAGATAATTCACTCAAAATTGATATTTGCAATGAGTTTTAGACGAAAAATAAGAATATTACAAAATTTTGGCAAATGGGCGTAGCCACGCCCACTTATGGTTACATGTGTATATCTTGGTAACCGCTACACCAATTTCTTCCAAACTTGGCACAGTTGTTGGTCCTGGTACAGCATACCAACTGGCCGAAAATTTCTAAAATCGGACAATAACCACGCCCACATCCCATATAACGGTAATTTCGAGAAATACAAAATCTTCGATAAATCAGTAAATATTGAAGCTAATTTATTCAAAATTGATGATTGCAACAATTCTTTACCAAGAAATACGTTTATGACAAAATTTTGGAAAATGGGCGTAGCACCGCCCACTTGTGATCACATATATGTATCTCGCTAACCGTTCTAGCAATTTGTACCAAGCTCGGTATGGTTATTGTGCTTGCCACATAAAAGCAAACCGTTGAAAATTGTTGAAATCGGACTAAAATTGAGGCCGCTTTTCATATAACGGTAAATTTCAGAAATGCTTGAAATTTCAATATTTCGAAATTTAAGGACGCTAATTTACTTAAAATGTATACACCCCGGCTTATCATGTAGCGGTAGCTTTCGGAAAGGTGGAAAACATATATTTAATACTTGCGCCGGGTATTTAATGTTCGGCTCCGCCCGAACTTAGACTTTCTTACTTGTTTTTTTTGTATTTCTTAAAAATAAATGAAAGCAGGCAAAAAATGCGGTGATATGACCAAGGCGAATTTATACAAGATGGTGCTACCGGCGAATCTAGATTTTCGCTGCGGTTGTACTGATTGTCAAAATGATATGTTTTATTGTAAATTTGTTTTGTTCTGATTGCCATTGTGCGTATAGTTTGTTAGTGTATTTTTTTGTTCCTGGGCTGTTGCTACCACCTTATATGAATTCACCTTGGATATACAATCAGCTGAAAAATAATATATGTATAGGAACAAAATATTTTCGCTTCTGGCTTAAGTTGACGTTTTAAGTAATCATTGACGATTTCTTGCCGTAAGTTAAGTCTAGACTAACAGAGCTTTTCGCGGGACATTTGCGCTAAATCCACAAAAACTCAAGGGTTTGGTGCGCTTTATGGGCCGGTGGAATCGTTGTGAATGGCGAGAACATTACTGTCAACATCGAACAATTGAATAGAGCGCTTACTGCAGACATGTTTTTCCTAGAGGGCATACGGCGCTTGTTTGATTTATCAAAGAAAACATTTGATGAACGTGTTATTTTTCACGAAATAGAACAGCCGATCGGCGATTTCCCGACTCCAGATTGCGCATAAAATTAAACATCAAATACATATTTAAGAGCCTATGCATCGAAAAATATGCCACCAAAGGTATAAAATTCAAAGGAAGGTATCTCCGGTGTAAGAAAATAAATCAGAATGAATGAGAAAATAATTTCCACGGAAATAGTTTCATACCGTCCCCTTTGTGCCTGAAACATGAATGTGTAGAAATGAAAATGTTGGGAAACCAAGTTTGAAGTTTTTTTATCTAGCGAAATTTTCGAGAATCACTTGAAATGGCCTTACTCATTAAAAACGAATTGTTAAAAAATAAATTGGGTTAAAAAATCAGTACATCAATTGCAAAATTAAAAATTTATTTGCTTGAAGATATTGTATGTAACTCAAATCTTAACAAATGTTTTTTTATTAACATAATTATTACATAACTGCTAAATGAGGTACATATATCTATATGTATGTATGTACTTTAATAAATATAAAAACGTGCCATCATTAATTACCGTTGACAACAGCTGGCCTAATATCTGCTTAAGCCTACATACATATGTACGTATATGTATATGTTCATATCTCTAAATTCATATGCACATTAACCGTTTCGAAATGCACAGCTGTGCAGCATGATTTAAACCGTTTATGCAAATTTTATGCAATAACGTGTTAAAAAAAAATAACACAAAAGCATTAATATGGACATTAGCAGTAGCGGAACCCTGCAGGAAATTCACCACGTATGCAATTTATAATTGCTCTTCGCTTTTAAAATCGACAAATGAGTTGTGGACCGCAAAGTGCTAGCAACAGGCTGTAGATCCGTACTTGGAAGTTTTCATTTCCTTATCTAAAGTTTAATATGATGTAAGATTGCTCATTGTACTTTCCTACTGGCATATTGTTTACTGCATTGCGAACAACAAAACAGTAATGCACGTACACACTGACATGCCTAACATAATAATTGCACTATAAATATTTACAATTACATACTACAATACTCGTAGACATAGGAATTTGCTTGCAGCACAATATTTATTCAGCATTTGCGGCTCAACGCCACGTTGCTCTGAATTTGTATTAAAACTCAGGTCGGGTTTTTCTTCATTGTTCATTGCACTAACTAAATATTGGCACATCTTCAAGTGTTGACCGCATTTTCGGCGCTGAAAAATTCAAAATGCGTATGAAGCATCGAATAAATTTTCACAGCAACACTTTCACTTGTGGGCAGAGAGAAAAAAAAAATAAATAAAATAAGAAATTATTGTCTGTGCGTATGCAAAATGTATGCAAGTGTGCAAGAGCGTTGGTAAAAAAAAAAATTTATTTTTTTTCTTGCTTTTAGTTTTTACACAATAACTGGCTACTCAACTGTACTTGTTATTTAAAAAACAATTGCCGTAATTACATAACAACCGAATTTTATGTATTTGATTGTTTTTTTTCTAAATTGTTTATTATGTAGCCAGCCAACGTTTTCATTAGGGCGCAAACGAATTTGTAGTCGATCCTCGAATTTCCTACGCAACTTATCAACTCTAGGAGCATTTCTTTTCGCTTAT
>NW_023458556.1:46321808-46355034 GCF_013731165.1 Rhagoletis pomonella | reverse complement strand
ATACATCTATAATAAACCATGGGCTTTCTTGACTTATTTTAAACAAAAAATATGTTGTTTGCCTTTTTTCTAACAAATTTTCCTTGACGGACTTGCATCACATGCTATTTGAAAATAAAAAAGACCAAAATAGTCATAAGCCTTATGTTCACAGCTAACATTTATGTACGATATTACTACTATAATATGCTAGAACTAATTGCTTCGCCATATTAGTACTAATGAGATGACAGTGCGAACAAGGGTTTACTTCGAATGTTTGTAACAGTTGTTCCATAGAAATTAGTTCTAGAAAAGCTACCGACCCAAAGAAAAATCGGTCAATGTCGAAAGAAAAAATTGAACTAATAGCTCAGCATTAAACTATGTAGTAATTTTTAACACATTTTTTTACAAACAAACATATATTTTTTTGCAAATTAGCCCACATATGTACATTGGATTACACAAGATGCAGTCCCAATCAAACGATGATGAATGCAATAGCAGGCAGTAAAAAACGGTATGCGGAAAAGTGCAGTAATTAAACGCAAATTTTTCATGTAGTCGTTACATATGTAGATACATATGTAAATAAAAAATCCGTGCATATGTACATTTGTATATTTGTATATTTGCATGTAGCACATGCATCCCTGCAGCAAAAAATCTGATCTTTTGAGCCAAGGCACATTAAACAGGTAGTATCAGTAGAGCAAAAACAACATTTGCGTGGATTTTGTTGTTGCTTCTGGTATCGAAAGTGTCAAAAACTGTTCTGAATTTTTTCTTCTAAATCAAAGCGTGCCATGTGAAATACAAAAAATTATAAAAAATAAAAAATTGAAATTGGAAAAAATAAAAATTGATGCAACTTTCTTTCCTAGTAAATTTGTTTGCTTCTCGAAGCATTGATCCATTCTTTACAAGGGCCAGTAATCAGCGGTTGTGCTGCTGAGTTGGGCGAACGTTCCAAAAGCTGCTATTCAATCGCTTGTTTTGTATGGAAAAAGGTTTCACATGCAAATGGATTTTAACAATTCAGAATTTTTGTGAGAAAAAATTAAAAATATTTGACATTTTCGAGACCAAATAATTTGAAAATAAATCAAATCAGCTGCTCTACTGATACTAACTGTTCAATGTATCTTGTTTTGAGCATATTTTATTTATAAAATACATATTTTTGAAATCAAAGCCGCCCACATATTAAGAATTTTTTTTTGGTATTACTTTATCAATGTAAACCTTAACTGTACTTGAGGGAGCCTTAAAGTTTCCTCTGAATAACTATATTTAGTTTTTAGATGTCTTTAAGTTTTCTGAACACTAAGCAATGAATTTCGGAATACATGCTTTAATTGCTTTATGAAATACAATTGGTAGGTATAAGGGTGGTCCTTAAATATAAGCATCTAAGTATTGTAAGGGTGTACCCCTTAATTTTGTTCTAGGTACAAAATAAAGACATCCATGAAAATCAAAAATTTCAAAAATTTTGACTCGAAACCCGAAGGCGGCATCACGTGATTTGTGTATTTGTACAAATTTGTATATTTTTACAGTTACAGTGCGCTGTCGTTGGGAAATTTTTTATTGAGCTGAACTCATTCTCAGTAAAAATTTCTAGACAATAGCACTCTGTGACTGCGAAAATATACAAATCTGTACAAATGCACCAGTCAAATTTTTTTCGAATATTAAATAAACTAAATTTTTTAAACACAGGTAGCGATCCCTAAATTTTTTAAATCTTGAAATCTTCGTGATTTTTTAAGTAGAACATAATGTTAAGGACCACCCTATAAAGTATATGTAAAAAAGCATATGCTATAAAAAAACTTTAAGATGTTGCTCGAACCCTGATTTTAGCGAGTGGATGTACGCACCTCTAACGACTCGACTACATTGGCTGAAGTTTTGACAAGTTGTGATTTTCCTGCAGGGATTGACTACCCACTATGCAAGTAAGTAAATACGAAAACACATAGGAGGCATTCCACACTATTTCAATTGGTGAAAAACTACTTTTGCTCGATTTTCGGATATATTGCAGAGGAGGTCGTAAAGTGTTTGTAAACGCAAACAAAAACAACAACATTTTTTTTTCAAAAGTTATACAACAACAAAAAAATTAGGAGTCTCGCCGTAAGCCATTGTTTTTCACATCATAACTCGATAAATATTGGTTTTATCAAAAATATCAATTAGTACTTTTTTATTGACAAAGAGTCAGAGATTTAAAAAAGATTTTTAATTTTTTTTAAAGTCCACTTTTCTATACGTTTGTTAATGAACAATTTAGAAAGTTGCTAAAAAAAACATATTTGCAGGTTTTTAAAAATCTGCACAAAATATATGTGATAGAGTGAATATCAAAGATTTAACTGACAAATTTTTAAAGGGTGTCTCGATATAGTGCCTGAGATATTAATTGTTTAGTAAAGCAGGGGCTGATAAAAAAAATTAAAAAATAAAAAATTTAAATTCAAATTACATCAAAATACGTCAAGTGGGCCACTTAAAAACCTTTTCTTTCGGATAACCAAGATAGGTTCGTACTTTGGTAGAGGTCCAGGTAATATTTGTTTTATGTTGTTATACGAATTCGCTATAGAATCAATTAAATCCATTCGAACCGTTTTTTGTACAAACGAAGAACATACACTGGAAGAGCAAGCTTTGAAAGTTCGATTTGAAAATTCCTCATCCATTATTGGAACTCGTCGACTTCATTTTTTTATACCTGTTTCTGATACTCATAATCTCAAATGTAAAATTCATTCCCTGGACGATGAATTTGAAATTCGAAATATTGTAAAATAAATATAAAATTTGTTAGATGGCGCCGGAAAATCACTTGTTATTTCTTTAGTATAAGTGGTTACTCATTTTTAATTTTTTAAATTAGTATGTTAAAGATTTACGTACGAAATATTGAACTTTTCCTTTCTGTACGACATTTTGCGAAAAAATTTTAAATTTTCGAGAAGTAGTTTTTTACCACAAATTTAATAATTTTTGCTAAAACGATATAGTTTTCCGCTTAATTTAAACCAAAATGGTTAAGTTATCTCTGCCCGTTCAGGAGATATGACCGATCAAATAAATGATTATTTTAATATCAAATTCGCGATTTTTTGCAAAGTAAGAGGATTATAGCAAGATAAAGTATAGGGAAACAAATATTACCTGGACCTCTACCAAAGTACGTAACTATCTTGGTTATCCGAAAGAAACTTTTTTTAAGTGGCCCACTTGGCGTATTTTGATGTAATTTGAATTTACAATTTTTATTTTTTAATTTTTTTTATCAGTCACTGCTTTACTAAACAATTAATATCTCAGGCCCTATATCGAGACACCCTTTAAAAATGTGTCAGTTAAATCATTGATATTCACTCTATCACATATATTTTTTGCAGATTTTTAAAAACCTGCAAACATGTTTTTTTTAGCAACTTTCTAAATTGTTCATTAACAAACGTATGGAAAAGTGGACTTAAAAAAATTAAAAATCTTTTATAAATCTCTGACTCTTTGTCAATAAAAAAGTACTAATTGATTTTTTTGATACAACAAATATTTATCGAGATATGATGTGAAAAACAATGGCTTACGGCGGGACACCTAATATTTTCGTTGTTGTATAACTTTTGCAATTTTTATTTTTTTTACATTCCTCGCGTTTTGCCATATCTTAGAGGTATTTCTACATTATACTCAGTTTATATCAAAATCTAAAAAAAAAATCACAATTTTCATTGAAATAGCTTGGAATGCCTCATAGGCATTAGTCTATGTATGCATTAGTAAATCTATATATGTATGTATGTATAGATATATAATTATGATTGTAGTTGGAAAATATTTACTGCTGTACAGCTTTTGATCATTTGACATCGATCTGCTAGATTAAAACCTTACCTTAGGCCTTACTGATGAAGAGCGATTAGCGAACCTATACAATGTGATTGAGTGCATACTTAAGTATGTGTGTATGTTTGTAGTGCGAGTATTTATATATACATAATGTGTCTATATATGCATCTCTATTTATATAATATGTACATAATTTTATACAAATCGTTGTAATTGTATTACCAATTTATTTAACATATACATATATTTACATTAGACCATACCACCATATAAGCAAACAAAGTTCGCCGTACACCTCTGATTCTAAAGTATTTTTGTAAGGCAATTCCGATTTTTGTGCCGATACTAGGGTTCGCCATTTTAAATTTTTTGGTAACAGCAACAAATTTTTTTTAAATAATTCTACTGCACTAATCAAAATATTATGGATTTTCGGAGAGCTTTAAATTATCTAATGACATTAAGGTGGTGCGTTAGGCCGTTATTAACTGATATCTGAAACAATCTCTTCTCGAGACAAGGACATGGGTATATCATATTTTAAAATCAGACTGTAAATGCCGAAAATATTAAGAAGAATATAAAAAGGCGACCCCTGCGTTCGGCCCAAAAAAAAATACAAATTGCTTTTCAGATTGAAATACGTCCTAAGCAAAAGTTCAATGATTTTTATAGAGCTTTAATTTACTGACGTTAGGGTGATAAGAACTGAGGTCTGGCGGGCAAGTACTAGGACGGTGTACTTGACGGCAATGCATTTTTAACAAAGAAAATGTTCTCCTGAAAACAAGTAAATCGATATATCATGCTTTAAAATCTGGTACGATCTTAGTTACATACATACATACATGCCCATGTACATATGTATGCACATCGATAAAAGAAAACTTGTGCCTGTAAGCCGCTAAACGAAAAGTGAATGAACGTCTGGTGGAAACCGCGAAAATTTGCAAATACATTTATAAATGTGATTTGCTTTAGTTTTTTCCTTCAAGAGCGCGGTTATAGGCGGCTAATTTTTGTATAGTGTTTTGCATCGAATTTAAAAATGTCCATTTTGACGTTTAACCTTAGAGGATACGGAATTATGTTTTATTTATTTATTTTTTACATACATAAGTGAATAAATTGTTCAAAAGTATTCCCGCACATTTAAAAGAATTTGTATGTGCAAAACACACATTAGCAAAGGTTATTAAAAAAAAAAAAAAATGTGCTACGGGATCGCTGTGAAACTGGCAAAAATAATGGTGATTTTTGTAAAAAAGATACTGTTGCCATGACAACTGAAGCTTGTGATATTTTTTTTAGATAATTTAAATTTGAAATGTTCTTAAGTTGCTTAACCAATTGTTTGATTAATATATGCACACAACACTTCTAGAGCAAAATATGAGCATCATGAGCAAACCCTATCTTGGAAAAAGTTTTTTTGGACCACTCTAAGTACATTTATGCTATAAGTAAGTTGTCATTAGAGTTCGACCGATGGTCGATTTTTTCCGCCAAATCCGAAGCCGAACCAAACGTTCGGTTTTGATCTAAAATTTGGCCGATTACAGAAGCCGACGATCTACTTTATAATTAAGTTAATCATTTTTTTTTTTAAATAAGCTCCATCTTGCCTTTTTAAGTGTACATAAAATACAAAACACATAACATATTTATCTAAAAAAATGCACATTTTCTTAAAATAATTGTTGTCACAGTTTAGTTTCTGCGCAATGGGATTTTCAACGAGGCCGCCGTTGATCGTCCACCTAGTTACCTGGTTCAGGTAACCTTGAGCCAGATCAAAAAGGGTGTCTAGAAATCGTTCCTTAACCAAAAGTTCCACATCATCTAGAAGGTCGTTTGCAACCTCAACCCAGAGCAGGAGCGAGAGAACACCACCGTGCGGAGTGCCCATATTGACTCTGCGCTGAAATTAGACGCTTCCCCGCTCCGCCGCGACAGTTCTGTCATGAAGTAAGCTATAGAAAATCTTTATTAGATTGGTTTCAACACCCAGATTATGATTAGACTAGATTATTGTCTCTGGAGGGATATTGTTGAAGGACCCCTCGACATCGTGGAAGGCCCCTACTGCATAATCTTTATGCGTGAAGGCTTCCTTTAACCACTTTACCAATGTATGCAGGGCGGTAACCACCGACCTTTCCTGGCAATAAGCATGTTGACCCCTTGAAAGACGGTCTCGAAGAAGATCGGAGTAGTACCGGACCTGAAGTACAAAATATTGCAAAGAAGTACATTTGACTTTACTTCGAAGTACGAGGTACAAGAGCTAAAAAAGAAGGCTTCTGTATTCGCTACGAGAATCCTCGGAAATTTTCCATTTCCTATGACACTAAATGCACTACACTGAAAAAAGAGTTTAGTTACGTCAACTAAATAAGTTTTTCTCAACACACGATTTGATTATACATACGAAATCATGTGTTGAGAGAAATATATGTATTTGGCTAACTTTTTTCTAAGCGTAGAAGCGAACCAGATCAGAAATATGTGGAGATTTTCTCTTCTGGACATATTCAATTATATTGTCCACGGTGTATTTCTTAGCTTTCAGTAATTGCAGATATGTATGTACAGTGACTCAAACCAATGACCAGGGTTTTTTTTTTAATATTCGTAATATTTTTCCAGCTAAATTTTTTTTTGTTATTTTTATAAAAAAATATCGTCTAAGCTTTAACCAAAACCGTGTAAACCACAGCTTCAAACTTTATACAAAATTTAGGAAAATTCAAAAAATTTTCATAAAAATTTCTTTTTTTCTGAATTTTTAGAAAATTTTTGGGTATGCAGTTTTAGAGCCCATACAATTTTAGTCTAATGAAGTGCAAGCTTCAAACGGGTAAAAAATCGCGTTGACTTTTGAGAATTTTTTTTTTGGAGGCTACTTTTTCGGGTTTTTTAATATAACAAGCGCAATTTACAAAAACTTGCGTTGATATTTTGAAATTTTGTTGCTGGCGGTCTCCCTCGTATTACTTCATAAGAAATTCATACTTATATGAAAAACGTGCAAAAATCCGACTCCAAAAAAAAAACACTTCTCAAAAATCAATGCGATTTTTTAGCAATTTGAAACTTGCTGCATACGCAAAAATTTTCTAAAAATTCAGAATAAAAAGTTGAAATTTTGATGAAAATTTGTTGAATTTTTTTAATTTTGTATAAAGTTTAAAACTGTGATTTACACCGTTTTGGTTAAAGCTTAGACGATATTTTTATATAAAAATAACAAAAAAAATTTAGCTCGAAAAACATTACGAATATTTGGAGAAAATCAACACGTGGCCATTTGTTTGAGTCACTGTGTATGAATACATACATATGTATGTATGAATGGAAGTACTTAGCTTATTTACCAGTTTCATCCATGGAGGTGCTACTGTCCGTCCATGACAGCGATTAACTCTAAATCTCGCACGGTTGCGAACTAAAGTCAGCAAACACATTTAAAATGTTTCACTTTTTTCCTTCACTTTTTTCCTTCGTTCACATCTTCCAAATAATTTTCTTGTTTGCTTTTATGGTTATACTTTTTTATTTGCCACATTTTGTTTGTCTGCTTGTTAAATGACAATGAGGCACAAAGAGCAGCGCTTAATATGCCGGCAAATACTTATAGCCTGCGGTGGAGTAGTCACTCCAGCATGCCAACTGCACCACTCCGCTGCCATCGCTACCATCAGCAAGCTAACCAACATCTCTGACTCTGCAACCAGTTGATCGTCGTTGTTCGCGCGCGATTGACACTCTTCCCACACTTTGTTGCACGAGCAGCTGTGACTATATGTAAATGTGTGTGGGTGTTATTATTTTTATTTTTTTGGGTGGCATGGCGAGAAATTATCCCAACATTGGTAACCTAATCACATTGCGGTTCATATTGCTGCTGTTGTTGTTGTTGTTGTTGTTGTTTTGATCATAGCCGAGATGTTGTTTGTTTGGAATGAGTGTTGCTGCTTTAATTGGTGTTCACTTGGCGATTGTTGTTCTTGTTTTTGGTCTTGCATATATTATAGCAGCTGGAGTAAATATTGTTTTTTTCTTTGCTGTTGTCGCCTTCGTTGTTTTGCAGTAGTTTCTGTTATTTCCATGTTGGCAAAACAATAGCTGCGCTCGCCCTCACCCACTAACATTTCAATTGTTTATATAGTTTCAATTGTTGTTATAGTTTATGTGAGTGTAAGTATTTCTTTTTATAACTCCTTGTCTGCTCTCTGGGTGTATATTTTTTTGGTCCAACTTTGCGCTGTTTGGCATGACAGTAATTACCGGGCGCCACTGGATGCCGCCGCCTAGTCACCGATTTAAATATCTACACTCATACAAGTACAAGCAAGCGAACCAGTAGTGGGCAGTGCGGACAGTAGGAAAAAAGAAGACAGCAATGTACGAAAAAAACTGTCACACACTGCTCTGCATTTTCATGCTTACAATGGCAAATTCGACTTTGAAAATTGTAGCGCAGAAAAAGTGAAAATTCGTTGGCGCATCCAAGAATTATGCGCTTTTCACACGAGGTGTTGTTGCCGCGTGGCAGCTGCTCAACTTTTGGCCACCGCGTTTGCTGCCCTATCTTAGTCGTTTCTTGCCACAAATCCAAGCATAAGTATTTAGCAGCGAAGTAGATAGCTGTTGTTGAAAAGGTTGTACGCATGCGTTGCCGCGCCGCAATCGCCCAAGGCAGCGTGCACGTTTTTACTGCCCAGTTGGAGGCATTAAAGTGACGCTTATCAGTGCATACCGTTTTTATGAGGATGGTAGTGTTGTTGTTATTACACTATGTAGTAATTTTTGTTGATAGTTTTGAGGTTGTTGATTTGCCAAAGTCACTGTCGAAATGAGCCACTGCTGCGCATAGTGAGCCCCGAAGTGACGCTTATCTAATTGTTTACTTGAATTTGCCTATGAGTCTTAAAAATCCTATTCGGCTAGAAGATCCTTAGTATCAAGTCGCATGCGAATGGTTAGATGTGTGTACTATCACCCGCCAGGACTAAGACATTCAACAAAACCAGTGCTTTTCTAACAGAGAAGTAACCAAATTGATTTGAAACTTAGTGTTTGGGGGTTTTTGAGGTCGCTGATTTCGAGTATAATGTCTGATTTTCGAAATTCAAAATAGCGAATCTAATATGGCGACAAAATTTTATACTTCTTTCCCTTTCACCAAAAACTTATACATAAACGCGGTTTTCCAGTTCGCTGATATCCAATCTAATGTAAGATTTTTGGAATTTAAAATGGCGGATCCAAGATGGCTGCCAAATTTTATAGTTTTTTCCTTTTCAGCATAAACTCATATAAATGGGGAGTTTTCGAGGGCGCTGATTTCGAACCTGATAGCAGATATTTTAAATTCAAAATGGCGGCTGCAATATGGCTATCAAATTTTATATTTTTTTCTTTTCCAGCAAAGACTTATATAAAAGGGAAGTTTTCGAATTCGATGATTGAAAATCTGAGGTGAGATTTTTGAAATTGAAAAAAAGGTTTAGTATAAAATTTTTTTTTAGTTTTTGCTATAGGGCGATTCCACCGTCACGGGTGGGGCAATTGTACAGAAAAAATGTTCTTTCTTGTTTAAATTTAAGTATAAAGAACATAACAATTCTACATTTTGATAATGCTACACCTAATTGACTATTGAGTTATTACAACGGGTGGGACAAAAAAAGAACCTACTTTTTGATGCAGATATATTTTACGAAAACTCTGTGAATTTATTTCACGTTTCTGTGTGAACTTCGATGATAAAACAAAGAACCATGAATACAAACAAAGCTAAAACTACAACAAAAATGATGGCTTTATTATAAATAAAAAAATCAGAAATTCCTCTGTCACGGGTGGGACACGTAGGAATGGCCCATATTAAAGATAAGTAATTAAAGAATATAAGAGGCCAAGTATGGGTTCAATTCACTCACTTTTTATCTTAGGAAAATGGCTTTTATATAGAAGAAATTATTGAAAATCAACGCGACTTCCTAGCGTCTTGAAATTTTCGCTTAAATTTAATGGGCTATAAAACCGCGTACCTAGAGTTTTTGTAAAATTTCCGAACAAAAAGTTTAAAATATTTGGGTGTAATTGTTAAAGTTTGTTGAATTTTTATAATTTTTGTACGAAGTTTAAAATGTCGATTTATGTGGTTCTGGTTATGTAATGTGCTAGACTTTTATAAAAAAAAAAACTATAAAAATTAAATAAACAAAAGAAAAAACAAAACTGATCAAAATGTCACTTAACTTAATCAGCTGACCACAAGGATATATAGGTAATGGACGAGTCCGCGCTTCCTACTTTAAACTCACTCAAAAAATTTACTTAGAACTTGATTTTAAAACATAAGAAAAGGTAATAAAAATGCATTTAAAGCTTTTATTTTTTGGTTGATTCAAGTTTTTTACAAAAGTGTTATCCACACGTTTGTTAATTTTATAAAGAAATTTATTTTTGCACTCAGGTTCAGTTTCCCATGGAACCTCCCATATATAAAATCCATACACTCAAAAACACTTGGTTTCATCAATTCCGCAGAAAAAAAAAACTGAAAATGTCGTGCAGTGTTATAAAACCCGTTTTAAAGAAAAATATCCAGTGTTCAACACTAAGCCACAAGCCAGGCGGTGTCGTTTATTTCATTTGTTGCTAAATTTAATTTTCCACTCATTTGTATTTAATGTTGTATTACACACTGCTGGCGAGCGTCAACATGTAATTAATTGTACGGGGGTATTTTTATTTCAATTGTATTTTGTTATTCTTGGTTTTGCTTTATGTTTAAGCAGCTAAACTTCGATGTTGAACTTCGAGTGTCAAGTAAAAGAAAATAAATAAAAAAAGTTGTGAATACAGACGTTGTCACAAAACGAATAAAAGTAAAAGTTTTGTGTTAGGTCACATTTTTGTTGTCTGAGGCGATTGGTCAAGTGGACGTTAATCACTTAAGACGCTATAACATAATAAGTACAACTATTGAGCATGAATTATGTAGTATGTACATATGTATATACGTACTTGGCTAGACGCGATTAAATAATATTGCATGTATGTATGTAAGTATGTGTGTAATACACGCATATTTTGACTAATATAATCCGCCTCAACGCAGTCGGCGCACGTAATTAAGATCAGCACTGAGCGATAAATTCAAGTAAACTTATTAAATTAAACTTTTTTTTACATTTAATTGCTTCATATCTATCTATTGTGCGTATCTGTGCGTTGGCCGAATGGACAGCATATGACAGTGGGCAGCGTAATCGGCAGCTGGCTACGCTACACTCTCGACACAAAATTACATAACTGCACAGACTGTGTACTGACCTGCCCACCTGCGCGGAAGATTGTGCAAAATAAAATTAAAAGCAGGGCAACTGATAATTAAATTTAACGATAATATTTATAACATAATGCTTACTCACTGTACGAAGTTCTGTTTTTAAATGGTTTAATTTTTTTAATTTTTAATGGTGAAATCTACAAAAAATATTTTGGAGTTTCTCATTCGCGCTGTCATTGTCAATTTGCATATTTATTGCTTTTTCTGCGAAAATCCACAGCTTTTGTTGTAGCCTCATTGACTTGCATACATACTTAGCTTATAACAGTACAAAGTAGGCGAGCATGTATAGATTAATATGTTTCTATGGATTTGTTGTAAAAATTTATTGTTGTCTAGGCATTCACTGTTGCAGCTAACTTTGACTCTGACTCTCATTTCGTAGTATGTTTTTGTGCGAACGAATATTGCTTGCATTCTCATTGTTTTTTTTTGTTTTTTTTTTAATTAGCCTTTCTTTATGGGCGTTACTTGTGCGCACATAACATTTTAGACTTTCATTCGAAAAGCGAAAAATATTAAGAAAAAAACGCAAGCGCGAAAAACGTATACAAAAATATATCTACATATGTATGTATGTATGTGATGTAAGTGCAACAAATTGTTAACCCCGTTTTTGGCGTCAATATCCTTATTTTATCTTTGTTTCATATTGAGTAATTCTTCGCTAAATAAATTTCTTAAATATCATATTTAGCAACTAAAAAGGTGTCAATGTATGCAGTTACTAATTTGAGCTAAAGTACATATGTAGATACATATGTACGTATGTATATGGGTATATCCAATCTGGCGTTACGTGACACTTGTATGACAAATTGTTTGAAAAAATTTAAAAAGTCAAAATTTTAAAAAGGGTTTTCTAGATTTGCATAGCAATTAAATGGCGCCTTATTCAGTAAAGAAAAAATACAATTGGGCAATACTATTTCTAAAAAGATTTTGTAGTAACATTTGCAATGTTTAAGATTAATTTTCCAAGTTTTTAAATGTGCAAATATTTTCTGCTTTTTGTTTAATCAGCTGAAGTATCTGGCGTGACGTTACATGACGTTACCTTACTAAAATTACCATTGAAAAAGTTTTGTTAATATTGTTATTGAAAGAATTTTGAACGGGAAGAAAACATGCATTTTATGTCGAACATATTTTTTATTTTGACTTCCGCGCCACCAGTGCATAGTGGTCTGAATAGAGAATCTAGCCGGACAAAACTATTTTAATGCATTGCCGTTGATGGATTTGTGCACCACTTCGTATGTATTAGTTTAAGGGGCACCTTATTACAAATCTTCAGTCAGGTTTCAAAAATCCAATATGGCGGATCCAATATGGCGGACAAATTTTTCAAAATTTATTGAATTCACTCGAAACTTGTTACTCGGGGGTATTTAGAATCGCTGATCATGAATCTGACCATAAATTTTTACAATTAAAAATTATTGAATTCGCTCGAAACTTGTTACTCGGTGCTTTTTGGTAGTATTTCAGAGTTTTTATGGTGGCTGATTACTAATCTGAAAGTAGGTTTCAAAAAGCCAATATGGCGGATCCAATATGGCGGACAAATTTTAAAATATGTATTGAATTAGCTCGAAAATTGTTACTCTGGGGTATTTGAAAAGTGAAAATAGTTGTACATATATTGTACCTTAAAGCCAACACTTCACAAAATAAGGTTTTATGAATTTCGAGTCGAAACTCAGCGGAACTAAATATTTAGTTGTTTTCTATTTAAATATTAAAATTAAATAATTTCAAAGTCCAACTTTTCACGTTGAACTTACAGAGCTATATAAAATTTATTTAGTAATTTTTAAAAATCATGAAATAATTTTTTAATTTCCAGTAATAACTTCTCTTCAGGGGAAAAAAAATATTTTGCAAAAGGCGCACCGTTACACTTTTAATAAGTAATCGAAATCGCTCAAAAAAAAACCTTTCTTTGCTACAGCTAACTGACTTGCATCGACTAGCCAACTTATAAGCTTAATATTCTTTTATTAGCAAAAGAGATCAAACAAGTAATTTTTAAGCAAAAAAAAAACAACCGACTTCAATTCTCCCATGTATAAAAATTTTGAAGTACCGTTAATTTTTTCATGATCAAATGATAATTTTTTGCTAATCTATGTCTTACTACGTTTCAACTAAACATACCAAATGTGAAACAAATCAGAGCATAAATACGGTTTTTAAAAATATCTCGACCCTGGCGCCACCTAAGAGACCATTTTTGGAGAAAATGTCTCTGCTTACATAGCAAAGCAAAAACAAAACCTACTTCAATTCTCATATAAAAATTTAAGATTATCGTTAGTTTCTTCAAGATCCAATGATCGGATCTAAACAAAACTGGTATGGGACCAGCTTTGAGGTAACATCTTTTCTTTAAAAAAAGAATTATACTATAGGAATCGATTAACGTGACCCAAAGTTATGCGGCAACAAACATAAAAAAAATATTTCGGCCAATTGATAACCTTCTCCTTTTTTTGAAGTCGGTTAAAATTACTTTTCATTTCAAAAGAATCAAGAAATCAAACTTAAAACAAAACAAAAAAAAAATTGAGTTAAAAAATAAATCAACTGCGGAGGACTCGAACCTCTACTCGGCTATTGCGATCCTCGGAGTAGAACGAAAGAATATGGAAAACTAAGAAGGTTCATAGTAGTAAAATACGTTCCAACAAAATGCGGCTAGAAGTTCACCACTCAGCTGGTTCCTTGTTGTTGAAGGCACGTTTTTAGTTTTCTATGTTCTTTGCTCAAGCGCTTTCTGTCAAAAAAGCTTTTCACCATGGAAGGTCTTTTTTTGTAAGACTTTCGTGCCAGAATAAGCAAAATCTTTCAAAATATCTTGTCATACAAAAGACACAACACTTCCACTTGATGTACACTGCAGCGAAAGAGGAGTTGAAAAACTGCCTCTGGACCTGTGACGCACAAAACAGCGCCCGCGAGCAGTACTCTTTAAAGATTTCTATAGTTTTTATATGGGTACACATTGAGTAAAAGCTCTCTTTGAGCGTCGCTGCTCTAGACTCCTTCGACTCTTCGCTTTATAGTTTGGAACCATCTGCATATAATTTTATGGCATTATGCAGAGGATGAGGTCTGCTGCACGAATTCAGTCCTGCTAGTACTTAGAAGACTTTTTAATGCCAGATTTGCATAATTAAGAAAGAAAAGAACTATACCAATAAATTTCTAACGTCCGACCTTCGAAGTATACAAACATACATATATCAAACATCATAAGTCACTAAGTACTTATGTACTTATTTAGCTGATACAAACATGAATGTAGATTTGCTAAATGTGGCATACAACGTGATTTGTCATGGCAATAACATTAAGCCATTAAGTGGCCAAGGCGATAGTTACGAATTTCGCAGAGAAGTGTGTAAATATGAACGCGTCGCAAGTCATTAAAGGGGCTGGCCACTATATACTTACTACCTACTCTGAGCGTACCGCCATGGGCAATGGTAATTTTTCTCGCACATACATACATACATATGTATATACAGTAGTGGCTAAATGAAGGTTACCACCACTATGTCTCAACAAATTAATTGGAATAGCGCTCTTGTATACCAAAATTAATTTACAATTATAAATCCGAGTGGGTGCGCTAAATTTACAATTTACCCTAATAGCTAGTGACAGTGAAAAATATTTCACTACAACTTGTGCTTAATTTTGGTAGGGAATTTCAAAATATCAGCCTTAGTAGACAGCAGTGGTAGTGAAATTTAAAAATTTGTTTTTGTTGAAAGTAATACAACGTTAGAAATAAGAAAATTAAAGACAAAAGAATTAGGCGAATCGGTCTTGCAGATCCCAAGTGATAATGCTCCATATACATACATACGTGTCATTGGATTTTTGGGCTCTAAAAATTACATGAGCATTAAGTTTTAAAAGTTTAGTGAAAATATTTCTTTTAAAGCTTGATAGTTTTAGGTTGCAGCTAACACATGCCTCTCAATATTTTCTTGAAATGAGTGTTGAAGGACAAAAGGAACGTCCCTGTCTTTTTTCTGAAACAATTGGATTTTGATTTTTAAAATTTGGTTTTCAAGAATATTAGTTACCTGTCTTGAGTGGTGGTTTCTCTTTTTACTGGTATCTCATTTGGTTTTGAATCCGGAGATTTCCCAAATTAAACACTTTATTTGAGACGTTACAATTACTTTAAAAAGCATATAAAATCTTGGGTCAAAATGACCCAATCATTGTAGAAGCGTTAAATACACTTTAGCTAAGGCCAACTCACCAATAACGAAGTTGTTACATATTCTAGACCAGACCAAATGACTAGATGGAAAACTACATAATACTGGAGCGAACATTCTAACATCTGATAATGGCAACCTTTATCTGACCACTATTGTACAGGTCTAATATGTTTGTCGGACGCTATAGGGGACACTGTCATGTGTACATATTTATGTATATACTACTAGTATGTGTGGATATGAATATGAGTTTCTTTTTCTAATTATTCCGCGACAAATTGTTGAAGAAGGCAACGTCTACTTAACTTGGCGTTGAGCTCATGCACATATGTACATTAGGGTACATCACCCAAAAATTTATGAATTGTAAAATTTATTATATTTTAAGACTTCCGCCAAAATATTTCGGAAAAATATTAAGATTTACGGGAGCTAGATCGATTTGAAAATACCTCCAAAAGTCTCATTATTCTGATACCGTTGATAAAATTGTTAAACATTTTTATGCAGACCTTTTTAGCTTAAACATTTCTGTCATCGTAGGTCAAGAATGATAGAATACAAGACTGCGCCATATCGAGCTGAGACCAACCGGGCGTGACATCATTAAATACGAGAATGACAGAGCAAGACGAATTCGGCCAGAAAACGAGGAAGCATCGAACAAAAGGTACTAGAAAATGGCGTCATTTCTCGCAAAAAGCACAAATTTATTATTAGTGTACTTTATATGCATAAAAAATTTTATTGTAAGGATGCCGATTCAAATTAATAAAAATCAATGTTTCTTGCTCGACGCACTGTGTTGCGGCTAGTGGAAAAGTAACTTTATTCCGATTATTTTTTTCAGTGTTTTTAATGATGCAATTTTGTCACAGACATTCCAAGTAAACAAAAAACACATAAAGCTTATTTTTATGTTGGCCCGTTGATTTTTAATTGATTTTAGAAGTCAAATATACAAAATTTTCACGAAAAGAGGGGATTTCAGGGCTGTATTCAAAATGATCTCATTTGATTTTGGTGACAGATATTTTGATTCGGAAAAAAAATCTGCCTTCGGACAAGTATCTTCTGTAAAAAAAAAGGAATGTTGTTGAGACATTTTCATATGCACCTTTTTTAGAGCGAAAACCCGACTAAAGGTCCATTTTTCCTTTAAATTTGGGTTAGGTAAGCAATATCTAAAAAGTCCCAGAGAGTCCCAGTTCCAAACCACTACAGAAATGTTACATAATTTGTTTTCAACGAACTGTGAAAAAATCAGCTGCCCATACCTGCCCTCCTGGGAGTTATAGCGATTTTAGTATATCACTCTCAGTATTTATTCCATAGAAATAGAACGGAAATTCTCGGAATCACTTATTGAATAATTTAATCATATTGGTTTTCGGGTGACTTTCCGTCATCCCACGTCAAATTTTTATTATTTTCAGACCGGTTTCGGCTAATCGCCATCTTCAGTGTTTTCTTTTTTGTCACTAATTAGTCCGCATGTGTGTCCGTCTTTATATAGTGTTTTCTTTTAGCTTGTGGTGGTACCTTTCTCTCTCTCTGTTGTTTTACTATTTTATTCTCTCTCTTTCGCTCTCTCTCTCTCCCCCTTTGTTTTTACGTCTAGGTAGGTGGGTGAAATAATCCGTTATTGCGCGCTTTTTTGTATTGTTTTTATTTTGTGTTTTTTTTTTTTTTTATTCTACATCTATTCTAGCACTCCACAAAAATGAGCATAACTCTCTTAAAACTGAAGCTATTGACTTCAAACCGGTATCAAATTAAAGCTTTTATTGCCACCTTTCAAATAAGAAATGAAATAGATTTTGGTTTTATATAAAATTTCAGAGTTTTTCAACAAATATCGAAAAATCATGAAAATTTGACGTTTATAATTCTTGTTCGGACCACCCTATAGTTTATTTAAAAAACTAATCATAGAGTATTTATCAGAAATAAAAGAACAATTAAAATAATTTTTTTTTGTAAATTTTTCGAACAATTATTTTTTTTTTTGACTTTTGTTGAAAATTTGACCCAACAATTTTTTTCGGTGTAAATTTTTTTTTTAACTCATTCTGTTTGGGATTTCATTCTGACCAATCTGTAGAAGTTTCTCATCGATACAATTAAAATTACAGTTTAGGCAATATGATTTCCAAAAAATTCCGGTTTCGCAACACTGTGCGACGGTCGATTTCTTCTGGTATGATTGAAGGTGCTGCCACATATTCACTTACGATTGCTACAAATTTTGCTTACATTTATTTTAAGATTTACAAATTTGGTGTCTTCAAACTAAAAACTAAAGCTCCAAAAACGCCCCAAGCACCAAACTCAAAAATTTTCGCGTTTTGAATAGGCACTAAATTTAGGGCGAAAAGCATCAAGTAGGCAACAGTGAATGTAAACAAAAGTATTTTGTGACGTCAGCGAATGGGTGGATGCTGTCAAATCGAAGAAGACAGGGTTAGCGGTCTGCGACCTTTACCTTCTGTCTCGTGATCTGGGGAGGCTTTAGACTTTTTTTAACTAATTTTATTTATAAAAATCTCTATTTTCGAGGAATTTTCAAGTAGGCCCAGCTTACACAAATTTTAATATTTTTCCGAAATACATATTTTGGTGGAAGTCTTAAATTATAATATATATAATGAATTTTATATTTCCGATGGAAACGCAGTATTGATAATTTTTTATAGAGAGTGATGCACCCTAATCTACATAAATACCTACATACGAGCAGCATTAGTCCAGCTGGGCGTGCTAACAAATTTAGTTACTTGGTTAATATTTTTTTTTGTTTTGTAAGTAGTTGACAATTAAAGTAGCTGTTGAGCGTAATGTCTATGCGAATAGGTGCCCAGGAAACCTTTTTTATTGTGCACACGTATGTACATAAGTATGTATGTGTGTAGTTATAAAAATTTATTCGTTCGCTTTTATACGATTGCAATGTATGGTGTTGCATAATTGTGCGCATTAAAAAGTCAACGACTCAGGATGAGCAGCAGAAAAATGCGCGCGCTCCAAAGCCACTATATATCGTACGGGCTAACGCAGCTGGCAGCCGGCCAAACTTGGTGCGCTGGAATTTTCATAATTGCGGGTACTATCACTTTTTTTTTTTTTGTTGTTTTGGTATTTGAAAATTTGGCGACAGCAAGTGTTAGCAATTAAAGTAGAAAAAAATGCAATTTGTGTAATAAAAGCAAAATAAGAAATTGCAAACTTATGGAAGAAAATTTAGTAAAAAAATGTTTAGAAGCCTTGCGCAGGTATTATGTAAGCTCAAACACATACATACATATTTACACAGTAAATTGATAGAAGGAAATTTCGTGCCACATAAAAACGATTTTATATTTCATTGAATGCAAAAAATGGTTTCCAAACACAAGTTTTTAGAACGAATAGTGTTTTTTTTAATTAATTAAGCAAAACTCTCTCTTTTTATAACTGCTCGACCTTGTTATCTTAATTTTTGTTTTATTTATTTTTTTACTTTTTTATTTTTTTACCATTTTATTTTTTTGCTTTTTTATTTTTTAATACTTCCCCGCTTATGTGAGCACCCCCACAAGCTACACAAAATTTCGCTCGTGCATTTTTTTCTTCTTTAGACATGGTAATGAGCTGTCCGCAACGCCAAATAATTTCACATTCATATCTATGTACATTGTTGTGAATCAAACTGATGATCACACACACATAACTACACATGCACATCAAATGCTCATACGCATACTCCCCCGTGTGCTCTTTGGTTCGCTATTTATTTGCACCCACAATCGCCTTTCTGTACGCAATGCCAATGGTAATCGTAATCATAATTGTTATCGTAATGGTTTGATGCGTCTTTTTGGCAAGCTGCTGGCCGTTTGTGCAACTTCTTCTTTCACTAGCTTACACTGTTTAGTCGCCAATAAAAAATAAAAAATACCATCGCCTCGAGGTGGCAGACCATAGAGTTCATGGTATTAAAATTAGACACTTCATACAGCAATATTCATACATACATACATATGTGCGCGTTGGCAATACTACACTACATACATATATGTATACATATGAACATACAAAATTATGCTTTATGAGGGAACATAACTTTTTTATGAAGCCTTAAAAACGTTGCTCTTGCATATCGGCCATTATGAATTAAAGAGGTTTACTTTGACGACTGCTCACTTATTTACATCCCTAAATACATACATAAATCTTCTTTCATACTTCAAATTCCGATTGTTCGAAAATTTTATTTATTACTTTGACATGCATTACTCAAACGCAAAATACAACAGGCATGTGTTATGTGTATTTCCTTAGCCTTATCGCTTACCATTATGTAATGTATTTTGCTACATGCATATGTACGATTTAACACACATACATACATATGTATTTCAAAGTATTCTTATTTCTAGTAAGCTCTTAACAAATAAAACGGTTAGGTGTTGCACTAGGTATCGTAAAGTGTCGTGTATCATAAATAGTATAACTTTTGAAAATGCGTTTGGGAATTCAGAAGACATTGGCCCAGATAGCGCCTCGAGGATTAGGGGTATTGATCCTTACGCATGAAAGTCCATATTGAGCAAACAATCTCCTTGATTGCTCCATAGCCCGCTGCTATGTATGTACATATGTATCTCACTGTCAGAAGTTACATAATAACTCGAAATGCTCAACTTATTCATAAGTAGATCATTTCTATAATAATGATTTTGTATACCGTTCAGAAGAAGAAGAGACCGACTCATAAAAATGTACACCGAAATAATCAGAATGGCGAGCTGAATCGATTTATCTATGTATGTATGTCCCCTATTTGCCTGTTCGTCTGTTTGAACACAAACTAGTTCCTCAGCTTGCAATAGGTCCGATCCAAATTTTTTAGACGGCTGTATTTTTATAATGTATTAATCATTTGTAGGAACCGACAAAATCGAATCGGGTTGGGTACAAAATTATTATGATTCGATATTCTATTATAACATTTAATATTCTGTATTCAAAACTCTGTATTGCAAAATTCTGTAGAGAAAACTCGGAAAACCATATGGATAAATAAAACCAGTGCGCACTTGTTTGTTGTTGTTTTCCGATTTTTTCAATATAGAATTCCATAAAGCAAATATACATATGTACATTGTGTGCGGGATATCCGATGGTGCTATGCGTTTTCCAAAATTTTCACATTTTCATGGTGAAAATTCGAAACGAAAATTTATTTGTAATTTTTCTCAATTATGGTAATTTTTAATTTTGTTTTTAGTCACCTCAATCGAAAGATCAAGAAAAACGGACTTTTTTTCGCACTAAACCGCTTACCATGAACGTCACTTTAATAATGTTATAACTTTGGAACTGCTTGATGTTTGAATATGAAAATTTCGCAAAAACTTGCTTACATATTTATCTACGATACTGTATTGAGACAAACATGTTTTTTTGAAACTTCATAGCACAACTTTTGGATTTCAAAAAATCCACCAATTTTCATAAAAAAGTTTGCAAACCTTTATTTTGTTTGGAATCACTATTAAAAGGTATTTTTTAACTTAAATTAGTTGGAAAAGTTGGTAATTCATGGTGTGAAAATGTTAAACGTCTGAGATATAGCGAGTTTAAATCACAATTTCGTAAAAATATGCTATCACACTATGAAGTTTTAATTCGTGCAAGCGAACGTAGCCGAAATGACGTGACGAAGTGCCGCGACTAGTTTAGCGCGCTCTAAAACGCTTTACCTGGAAAAAAAAAAAAAATTTAGTTTTTATTAATAATTTCTATTTCAATTGGGATGACTTAAAACAATTGGGGTATTCTCTGTGTCTTGCAAAGCCCTTGCACGGTAAAAACCGGTTTTCGTATGGGGCAGCTTTGCAAACCGCGCACAGTGCAAGGGCTTTGCAAGACTCTGAGAATACAGCTAATATTAAAAATGACTATCATTAAGAAAAATTACAATTAAATTTTCGTTTCGAATTTTCACTGTGAAAATTGGAAATTTTTGGAAAACTCACAGCATATGTTGCAATACATAGGCGGCTGAAGACATAACATTACTTCATTGGATCCATGATAAAAAACGCAGGCCTTTTGTGGAAATTGAGAGCATAATTACGAATTCGATTACGCATAAAAATTTTGTATTTTTTATTTATTGATTTTTGAAATTTTCTGCTTCGTTATATAGCTAGCTGGCTACGCCCTTGCTCAAAATATTTCTTAAAAATCGAATTAAAAAGTTCGAAACTTTTACGATAGTTTGTTGATTTTTTAAAACGTTGCACTGAGATTCAAGCTTGGATTTATATGGTTTTTGTTAAAGATAATACTATATTTTTATAAACAAATAATGATAATTAAAAAAATATTAAGACAAATGGTCAAATCTTGTCAAAATGTAAATGCCGTAAAGTTATGACAAGGTCTATAAATTCATAGTATTTGCATACCCATTGTTGTAATTTTTAATTTAAGAAATTAACATGCTTTTTTATTCTATAAATAATCTTGTGCAAGCCTGAAAAAGGATTATGATTAAAGATAAAATTTTTTTTTTAAATTTCTTTTCAAATTTCTCGTTCGAGGTAATATATTGTATCCGAATTTTTTTTTTCCAGCTCTGGGGGGGCGATCACCCCTATCGCCCGTCCCCTGTATCCGCCACTGGCGGTAACATACATAAAAAAAATATTCCGACGAACTGATAACCTCCTCTTTTTTTGGAAGTCGGTTAAAAACAATCAAGATCAATTTAGTATAATGAATAGCTAACAAACAACGAATTAAAAACTTCTTTTCTTTTATTAGCCGAAAACAGCACTTTCTTACTTGTTTTATTTTTACAAATTCAATTTTAAAACATATAAAGGAATCGAAAATGGGAGCCAAAAGTTATATCCCTTAATATAAAAAATTTCATTTGACAGACCCTATTTTGTGGGATTAATATTTCATTATTAACAAAGTGTGGTTTACACATTTCTAGGCACTATTAGTCGTGGCTTGCAAATTTAAAATCCTGTTTTGAAAATGAAAACATAATGATTTTTTTTTATAAA
Organism: Rhagoletis pomonella; assembly: GCF_013731165.1. Taxonomy (NCBI): domain Eukaryota; kingdom Metazoa; phylum Arthropoda; class Insecta; order Diptera; family Tephritidae; genus Rhagoletis; species Rhagoletis pomonella. Next base: position 46,332,499 of record NW_023458556.1, on the reverse strand, counting down.
TTTCAGCTTACCATTTTTAGTTTTTGTTATTGTGAATAATCCACTATGTATGCTGTAAGCGAATCCTCGTCAACGGAGTTACAAATAAATAAATATAGATATGTATTGTCTACAGCTCTCCACTGCACTCTTCACATTCTATCACACTTCAAATAACTACACTGTTATCCTTATCCTGTAGATCCTGCGCAGGTAGTCAAAAATCACTGCATTTAAGTACACTTAACTCAATAGTAAGCTAATCTATTACATGCATGCATACATTAAATCGATACGTTTCTTGCAAGTGTTGCACTTTTTTACATACATATGTACATAGGTATGTATATTTATCGCGAACGAAAACAATTTGCTTCTTAAAACTACAAGTTTTAATTATGTATGTGTGATTCACGAAATCTCTTGCTATTCATTCAGAAGCCACAATTTCACCGAGCTGCTACTTAATTTACTAACTGCAATATGAAATTTAATAAAATGTTTTGTCGCGAACACATTTCTCAACGAACGCGAAAATATCAACCGTCATTGAGCGCACGCGCACTCGTACTAAGTGGACGAATTTGTTGCGCGGCAGGTAGGAGCCGCCACCACGATGGAAATACCTATGCATAGTAATAATATAGCTGGAGAGATTACGCCAAAAGCCACAACCAGCCGCAGTAAGCAGTGAACAACAACAATTGCACGCTGACAATGTTGTTTACCTGGTAATTGCTGCTTGGAGAGCATGTGGTTGCTGGCTGCTCTCCGGGAAAATAAGAAAAACGAATCGAATGTCGGAAAATGTACATATATGGGCGCGTGTGATTACAGGTAAACGCATCCCTTGAGTTGCTTAGCAAAACAACAAAAAAGAGGAGCGTACAAAATAGACTTCAGTGCGTTTATGCGTAAATCTATTTTCGCAGAATGTTCGAGTGTCCTTTAAGGTGCGTTTATGCACGGAATGAATCAAAAAAAGAACCAAGAACTACCCTCATAAAGTTAAAATTTTAAAGAGCTATAAGTCTTGCCAGGTAAATAGGGGCAGTTCTGATGCCTAATCATAGGAAAATCATTGAGCACTCTGTATGTGTCATTTTTGCTAAAGTTATTAAACATCTCCAAGCATGCTAGAAAGAAACCATTATATTTATTTAAATATTTTTAAATAATCGACTCGGAACTAAAACCTTATTAGACTGAGCAAGCGCTTTCAGAGCAACGGAAAGAAATTACGCACTTAGTCGAAAAGCAAATTTTGTTCTAAAAAAAAAACAACAAAGGAGAGACGGATAAACACATGTAACTGCGACCATAATGACTTGGAAAACGATAATTTGTGGTATTGAAATTAATATACACATAATTATTCCCACTTTAGTAAACGCGATAGGTAGAGCAATGGAAAGGTAAATTTTTTTCATAGAAACGAAAATGCCATAAGTGTTCCCAAAAAGCTTCTCAAAGAAATTTATGGACTGTTTTGTCGTAATAATGGGCCATATGCATACCTATGTATGTAGGGACTGTAATATCAGCGTAATTGTGTAAATGTTTTGTCAATATCAGATAGAGAAAAAAGTGTACAATAATGCGGCACGGCTTGGTTAAATTTCGAAGATGGATAATTGTAAAGCAAACTTCTTGTAAATATTTGAAAATTCGTCGCAGAACTTTGTGTTACATTTTCACGACCTTCACTTGTAAAATTATATCAACAGATTAAAAAGCGACCAGACTATGTACATTAAAATAGAAAATATACATGTATACATATTTATGTATGCATATATATATACAAAAATTCAAATTTAAAAATTAAATCACAAATTAGTGAAAGCTGCAATTATTTAAACAGTTGCATAAAAAACCCCGAAATTCACTTGTTTGACAAAGTGGGAATGTTTGCCTACAACCGTGCTTGATTTTGAGGTGAATATTGTCATAAAAATTGCACAGTTTAGTTGACGAATTTACCAACTCGCAACGAATTCTTTTCAAAAATGCGAAACTCACTTCACGCGCAAACTCTACAAATGTGTATGCAGATTTAGTAGAGCCTGTATTGTGGCCAGTGCTGGAACGGCAGCAACTATGTACATACATAAATAATAGCCGGTGGTATTGCAATGCCAAGTCAAGCCACGTCCATAATTGTTGCAGGGTATTACGTGTAGCCGCTATGGGGCACTGCGCGATCTGCTTTGGCTACATAATTGACCCGCCGCTGCCGACAGGTTGGCAGATCGGCAAAGCAGCAATTTGGTCGTAAATACGCTTGTAAATACTTACGTATATGCAATTGTGTGTATTAATGGACGTGTGTTTGTGTAGATATGCGTAAAAGCTTGATCGCCTAGTCCGCCCCATTAACGAATTAGTGGATGGCGGCCGGCAACGAAATGAAACTGTCAAATTGTACAATCGTCTTGTTTGTTGTCCGTCCACTGTTGTTTTGTTGCTATCCTCCTGCTGCAACAATTGCGCGCGCGGTTACGCAGTGTTAAACACTTTTTATTTAACTAACGTGAGAGCAATTTGAAATGGTCGCTTCTGCCAATACAAAAGCCCAGCAGGTGGATGCGTATGTTATGTGGGTATATGTATATACAGTCAGCGACAAAAATATGCATACCCTGACATTTTGACGTTTTTAGTTAATTATTTTTTCCATCCAATTTTTTATTTTTTTTTTTCATAAAAAATTTAGCAAAAACCACAAGAATCAATTATTTAATTTCATACAGAATTTGTGAAAATGCAAGAAATTTTCATCGAAATTTTCAATGCGATTTCTCAGAAAAATTTTGAGTAACTATGCAGTTTTGTAGTATAAAAAAGTGCAAGTTTCAAGTTACTAAAAATTATCGTTGCCTTTGGGAATTTTTTTCGCTGCGGGTACGCAACACCGTCTTTCATCTAAAAACAGATTATGTTCATGCATTATGTAGAAGAAATCGAATTGAAAAATTTTAAATTTCGATGAAAACTTCTTGCATTTTTTCAAAATTCTGTGTGAAATTAAAAAAAAAAAACAAATAATAATAATTTAAATAAAATCGTCACTGTATGCATATTTTCGACGCTGATTGTATGTATATTCGAGTACTCAGTTGTGCATAAATAAAATAACAGAAAATAAAACAATCGTAATGTTTAAATAAATTACATACGTATTTACGAATGAAGTACATTTCTACGTTTGTTTGTGTGTGTTCGATTGCGGCCAGTTTAACAGCGCGCGTATTGCCAAAAACGGAAAATGTTCAACAATTATGAGTGTTGTTAACGCGTTTGCGTCCAACTGTCTGCCCATTTGTCTCTCTGCAACTTCGCATACAATAACTTCAACTAGAAATTCTGTGCACGCCGCATGTCACACATTGTAATTCCCACTACGTTTTGCCTTTGTTTATGTTGGTTGAATGTTTGGAATGAACGACTCTTGCGTAATGCCGAAACTCACGGAATTCGAAAATTTGCCGTTAATAGTTGTTGTTAGATCTTGATCTTAATGTCTGTAATTTGCAAGTTATAGCTGTTTGTGGTTGACCATTGTGTTGGCGTATGTTTGTCCATTTTGTTTTAGATTTATGCGAACCATTACATTAAAAATTTTATCATGTCATTTTTTAGTTTTTTTCCCCAAATTTTCGTAGACATTCAAAACTAGGCTTTAGTTGAAAGTGCGATTCTTCCGCCATAATTAACGGTGGTATCATTTTTCGCACAAAAAACTGTACATATTGCTGCCAAAAATTCCAATTCACAGCATCTCTATTTGCGGAGTACAATAAGGCCATAAGAAATGGTGCAGCTCCGCAGTGAATGTGTCCCATGCGGTGACCAGGGAGGGCCTCACTAAAAGAGATCAAAGTGAAAATTACCGAAATTTATCACTCGAAGCCCAAACAGAGGTGGCGCCGTACAGGATTGTGCAAAATGACCCGGCAGTTCTGGGTGTCCTACGACCCACTTAAAACCAAAGCTATCTTAAGAACGAGCAGAGAATATACCTATAAACTTACTGCAGTGTGCACAGTGACAAAAAACACTCGCTCCACCCACACAACGGTAATTAAAAAAAAAAAAAATAAATAAAAATAACACTGGCTATATTTTAGGGGGAGTAGGTTTTGTACGATTTTAAAGACGGTGTTTAATGAGTCTAAGCACAATATGTATATCCAATTTCGTCGAGATCGGTGAAGTAGTTTTTGATAGACACATATATGATATAAGTGGGCGGTGTCACACCCATTTTCCAAACATTTTACGAAAAACAAATTTTTTGCTAAAGAGCCATTGCATAGAAAAGAGTGTAAAAAATCGGATTAGATCCATGGAAAAGGTATCCATCGGATACTGGAATAGGCTTGATGACGTAAAAAAATCCAATCCGCGAGCTTTGCGAGGTTTATATACCTAACTGTCTCCGCAATTCGGGGGAGATTAATAAGTCTGCAAGTGAAACTAAGTTCTCCAGCTACATGCATTTTTGTAGGCCCTTTTACAGAATGGATTCTTAAAATGTGATTTTGTGAGCTTCTCCTCCGATTTGTGGTGTGTGGCTTGATGTTGTCACACAACGGGGAGGGATCTACAATTTTACGCCGACTCCGAACGGCGATCGTATTTTTATGAGAAGCTGTTTTTCATGGCTGAAATACACTCGGAGGTTTGCCATTGCCTGCCGAGGGGTGACCGCTGTTAAGAAAAACTTTTTTTTTCTAAATTTTTTTGCGATGTTGCTTTGACCAGGGCTTGAACCCAGGCGCTGCGGAGTGGAATGCGCACTGCCTACCACTACACCACGGCGGCCGCATGATCTGTAATGGTGGCTATTAATATAAAGGGTGGAGGCTTTTTATAACTGTCAATTCAGTTTTGCGCATGTATAACCATGGCCTTTGCCCACCCTGAAAATATTTCACGTAACAATTCTGCAGATACATATGTACGTAATTTTCTTTTCCGCGGCGCCAGTGTCTTCTATTTTCAAAATGTATCAGTCTGATAAGAAAATATTCAAGGGCAATCAGTAACCCGAATTGAAATATACACTGGCGCCAGAATTAATAGACTTGTCGTACTTTTAAGAATTTCGACTATATTTCTTTAGTTTATTTTATTTTTAATATTTTTTTTTATAAAAGCCTAGGTAGTTTTACAACAGACATCATATAAATCCGCTTTTCAAACTTTGAACAAAAATTATACAAATTCGACCAATTTTCACAAAACTTTTAAATTTTTTATTCAGAATTTTTAGACAATTTTTTGGTTTTGTAGCCCATTTAATTTAATAAAGCGAAAGTTTCAATTGGCTATAAAATACAAAGTGTGCTCGACAATTTTTTATATGGAAGACAATGCCGACAAAAAAATTTCAAAAACCAACGGTATTTGCTAGCCACTTGAAACTTGCACTTTCACTTTCTAAAAATTCTGAATAAAAAGTTTAAAACTTTGGTGAAAATTTGTCGAATTTTGTATAAAGTTTGAAAAGTTGACTGATATGGTGATTATTTTAGAACTAGTCAGGCTTTTATAAAAAAATATTAAACATAAAATAAACCACGGAAATATTGCCAAAAATTTTCAAAGTAAGGCGAGTCTAGGCAAATTTTTCACTATATACGCATCATTTTTTCATTCATGGTTCATTCTACAACAGAAAAACATTGAAATATTATTCCTAAACTTTGTGCAAAACTCCCGAAAATTCAGCAAATTTTCAACTTTTTAATCAGATTTTTCAGAATTTTGTTACGTAACCAGTTTTGCAGCCGATTAAATTCTTGTAAAAAAACTGCAAGTCCGGAGTTAGTCAATAATCGCTGTGATTTTTGAGATTTTTTTAAGGTGTTTTGCATTTTTTCCATATAAAGTATTTTCGAAAAAAAAATTTTGTATGGAAGAGACTGCGTGAAAAAATTGCTAAAAATCAACGGTATTTCTTAGCTACCTAAAACTTGTTTCTTAATATAGTAAACAGTAATAGTAAAGTACAAATCTGCATACTCAAAAAAATTCTAAAAAATCTGATTAAAAAGTTGAAAATTTGCATGAAAATTTGCTGATTTTTTTTTGTTGTAGAATGGACTATATTTTTATAAAAAATTGGCGGAAAAATATTAAAAAAAATTGTTGCATGTTGTTGTTGTTTGGTATGCCAATACTTTTTGCCGGCAGTGTATGTACATATGTACAGGCTAGTGATTATATTGAAACTACAAAGGAAATTCCCATATTCCTCCTTTATACTATATAATTTATATAAATACTCAACAAGTTGACAACGGTTGGTTCTAAAATCTACTTTTTTTTTGATATATTTTAATCAATAAAATACATTCAATAAAATGATTATGGTCTCATTAGTAACCACAAGCCAATGATAATCTTTCGAGTTCCGCTATTTTTTTTTTAATAATTAGTCTTTTGTACAAATGAAAAAACACCCTCGTAGCAGAAAGGTGAAACGTGATTGCGTTATTTAAACAAAGATAAGCTGTTTATCTTTTAATAACAATTACTTGCTGACGATTTCAGTTCAAAAAGTTTGTTTGTACATTTTATTTCTTGGAAATGTCTTATCATCTGTCGAGCAAACCGATGATAAGCCGAATTCACGCCAATGCAAAGGTAAGCATAAGAAAAAAGTGGCAATGCTAAAATTTCCTATTAATTATAAATTTAAATAGTTGTGTGACTGTGTATAATTCTTGGACAAAGGGATAAGTATGAGAGACAAAAAAAAAACCGAAGCATTTTTATGTCAATTTCTTACTGACTGAAAAACACTTTTGTTAAAATTTCCAGAAAAATACATTTTAGTGCTGTTTTTACGGTAGATGGTTTAGGTATTCAAAGCGCTGAAACAAGTCGGATCGAACCCCGAACCCCCATTCAGTAGGCTCCGGATTCGTTAGCAAGCCAGCGCATTGTTTATTGTTTTTGTTTTCTTTAATTTCTAAACTGGTATTCTAATAAAAAAAATTGTTTAGAAAGTATATTGGTATCAAAGTTCCATTTTTAATTCAGCCACAATAAACACAACTGCTCTAAAAATGATTAAGAATCTGAAATATGTTGAAACGGCGGCGTGCTGAATTGCGACTTACTGAGCGCGTTGCATCAGCGCAATCGAAATTTGCATCGCAGTATGATTCATAATAATTAAATTGTTGGCCCGTGGGACAACTTAGCAGATAGTACTTTATTTCACCATTAACATTAGCGCAGTAGGCGAATTTATCGCAAGATCCAGATTGGGGAAAGAAGCCCTCATCGGGACAATCAAATGCAGGTAAAGTAGTGCTCTCCGGTTGAGTTGTGCTTACTGATCCGCTCGTTGTGGATGATTCTTCAGTTGTCTCAGTTGAGCTTCCAGTTGTTCCAGGTTCTTCAGTTGTCTCAGTTGAGCTTCCAGTTGTTGCAGGTTCTTCAGTAGAGCTAGCAGCTGTTGCTGGTTCTTCAGTTGTTTCAGTAGAGCTCGCAGTTGTTGCAGGTTTTTCAGTTGTCTCAGTGGAGCTTTCAGTTATTGTTGTTTCCTCAGTAGTGCTCGCAGTCGTTGCAGGTTCTTCAGTTGTCTCAGTAGTGCTCGCAGTTGTGGCTGGTTCTTCAGTTGTCTCAGTAGAGCTAGCAGTTGTTGCTGGTTCATCAGTTGTCTCAGTAGAGCTTGCAGTAGTGGTAGGTTCATCAGTTGTTGTTGGTTCCTCAGTAGTGCTCGCAGTTGTGGTTGGTTCTTCAGTTGTCTCAGTAGTGCTCGCAGTTGTTGCGGGCTCGTCAGTAGTCTCGGTAGTTTCTTCGGTCGTTGCAGGTTCTTCAGTAGAGACGACTGTGGTTTCGTCAGTGGTTGCAGGTTCCTCAGTAGTTTCCGTAGAGTTTTCAGTTGTTTCCGGTTGCTCAGTAGCCTCTGTTGTTTCTACAGTTGTTGCAGGTTCTGCGGTAGTAGCCTCAGTGGATTCCTCTGTGGTTTCACCGTCATCATTATTATCTACTTTTGTGTTGCCGTTAATAGTGCTACCAGTAGCAGCAGTTGTAGGAATTGTAGGTTTTATGATATCACCTTTTGTCGTAGTTGTCGGTTCGGTGGGATTTTCTTCATCGTCATTACTATCCGTGATGGCTCTTGCTTCAATTGCGAAACTAGTTTTGGGCACGCAATATCCGGCAGTGCGTTTGAAGAGGTGACCAGTTGCGCATGTCAAATATTTTACATCCAAATTTCCATCTTCATTTAGATAGCAGCCATAAAAAGCAGATGTATTATCAACGTGCGCGAAAAATCCAGGCTGCTTGCAAGGATTCAGTAAACGTCCCGCATCGGCTATGGCTAATGCCAAAATTAATCCCAGGAAAATTGTTTTCATTTCGTCACACTTTTGTTCAAATCAAAACGAAATTTCAATTTGTAATATTTACTATTCGTTTTTCACTATTCGCCACTTTGGTCCTAGACTTTAAATCGATGAAAAGTAAATACTTGAAGTGTGCTAGAAGCTAATTCTTTTATAGTAAATTGTGGTAGCTAATATATTTTTATCTAAAATTTTAATTAATTGATTACAAAATTTAACCGCACAGAGATATGTACTTATAAATATGCACCGATTCCGTTTATCTCCTTGGAAGATAATAGTAAGTTTTACCTTCTGATATTTGAGTTTTTTTTTGGAATGTTGTGTTATGTCTTGAATGATTCCATGATTACTTCATAGAGAGGACAGAATTCAATTCCCAAGATAAGGTATTCGTCGACAACACGGTTCGTAATGGTCTTTCAGACTTTAGTTGATTGCATTTGAATAATCATTCATATTTATTGTTCCTGCGGTAAATGTCATATGCTATTAATGAATAAATAATAGCCGATAAAGTTTTAATCTAAAGTACTTTTGCGATTAGTTGTTATACAGCAAACTTTTTATGCTTTTGGTAACAGTTCGAAAACGCTTCATCACCAGCCACTCCATTACAACAACAACCACGACGTCCGTTCTATTTCGAACGTTTCTTCTTCTTCTTCTCCTCAACTCAGAATAAAAAGTCATTATTTTCGAAATTGTTGCCTTAGAACTTCTTCACTAATCCTTATATTTACATATATAAATATTATACAAAACCTTAAATTAATGAATTAAACAATTTTATTTATAATTAATATACACTACTGGTGAGTTATGTACAGTGAAATAGCTAAGAGTATCTACCGTCAGTTCAATGGTTTAGGAAGAATTCACACCCCATGGTTTGTGATGTTTCGAGCCTTCAGGTCGGAATATACAAGTCAATAGCCCCTCGTAGCCACATGCTCCAATGTCAAGTCGGTAGACCAGTCCACGTGGACAAACGCTGGGCGTTTGCATATATGTATGATGATTTCTGTTCCACGTGCACGTGTAGTATTTAGTGCAATCGCTCCTATGTGGGAATTTACCGTCCACTTGACACTCGAATGTCTTGGGGTGGTGGATTTCCGTTTGGGAGACGTTTTTGTTACAATCAATCGATGGATCACAATATAAGGTATCCTTATTGAACTTTTGACCTCTAGGGCACTTTAGCTCGAAGTCCCTTAGTTTGCCTCTGTACCTGGTACAGTAGTCGAACTTGTTGCAGCTATCAGCACGCGGAAAGAAACCTTCATAAGGGCATTGAAAACGCTCTGGATCTCTCGGTGTAGTTGTACTTGAAATAGGGTCCTCAGTGGTAGTGTTGGTTACGCTGGGTTCATCGCTAGTAACAGGTCCTTCAGTAGTGCTATGTACTGGTGTAGAGCTGGGTCCTTCATTGGTAATGGATCCTCCAGTAGTACCAGGATCTACACTACTTATTGGTTCTTCACTGGTAGTAGCCTCTTCACTAGGAGTAGGCTCTTCGGTAGTAGTAGGCCCGTTGGTAGTAGTAGGCCCGTCGGTAGAAGATTCTTCGGTAGAAGCAGGCTCTTCAGTAGGAGTAGGCTCTTCGGTGGTAGTGGGCCCATCGGTAGTAGATTTTTCGGTAGAAGCAGGCTCTTCAGTAGGAGTAGGCTCTTCGGTGGTAGTAGGCCCATCGGTAGTAGATTTTTCGGTAGAAGCAGGCTCTTCAGTAGAAGTAGGCTCTTCGGTGGAAGTAGGCCCATCGGTAGTAGATCCTTCCGTAGAAGCAGGCTCTTCAGTAGGAGTAGGCTCTTCGGTGGAAGTAGACCCATCGGTAGTAGATTCTTCGGTAGAAGCAGGCTCTTCAGTAGGAGTGGGCCCTTCGGTGGAAGTAGGCCCATCGGTAGTAGATTCATCGGTAGAAGCAGGCTCTTCAGTAGGAGTAGGCTCTTCGGTGGAAGTAGGCCCATCGGTAGTAGATACTTCGGTAGAACCAGGCTCTACGGTGGAAGTAGGCCCATCGGTAGTAGATTCTTCGGTAGAAGCAGGCTCTTCGGTGGAAGTAGGCCCATCGGTAGTAGATCCTTCGGTAGAAGCAGGCCCTGCAGTAGAAGTAGGCTCTTCGGTGGTAGTAGCCCCATCGGTAGTAGATTCTTCGGTAGAAGCAGGCTCTTCAGTAGGAGTAGGCTCTTCAGTAGTAGTAGGCCCGTCGGTAGTATATTCTTCAGTAGAAGCAGGCCCTTCAGTAGGAGTAGGTTCCTCGGTGGCAGTAGACCCATCGGTAGTAGATTCTTCGGTAGAAGCAGGCTCTACGGTGGAAGTAGGCCCATCAGTAATAGA
>NW_023458556.1:46312955-46321798 GCF_013731165.1 Rhagoletis pomonella | reverse complement strand
ATCGGTAGTAGATCCTTCGGTAGAAGCAGGCTCTTCAGTAGGAGTAGCCTCTTCGGTTGAAGTAGACCCATCGGTAGTAGATCTTTCGGTAGAAGCAGGCTCTTCAGTAGGAGTAGGCTCTTCGGTGGTAGTACGCCCATCGGTAGCAGATTCTTCGGTAGAAGAAGGCTCTTCAGTAGGAGTAGGCTCTTCGGTGGTAGTAAGCCCATCGGTAGTAGATGCTACGGTAGAAGCAGGCTCTTCAGTAGGAGTAGGCTCTTCGGTGGTAGTAGGCCCATCGGTAGTAGATTCTTCGGTAGAGGCGGGCTCTTCAGTAGTAGTGGGCTGTTCGGTGGAAGTAGGCCCATCGGTAGTAGATTCTTCAGTAGAAGCAGGCTCTACGGTGGAAGTAGGCCCATCGGTAGTAGATTCTTCGGTAGAAGCAGGCTCTGCAGTAGGAGTAGACTCTTCGGTGGAAGTAGGCTTATCGGTAGTAGATTCTTCGGTAGAAGCAGGCTCTTCAGTAGTAGTAAGCTCTTCGGTTGTAGTAGGCCCATCGGTAGTAGTTTCTTCGGTGGAAGCAGGCTCTTCAGTAGGAGTAGGTACTTCCGTGGTAGTGGAGTCTTCAGTAGTACTGGCGTCTACACTACTTGGTGGTTCTTCACTTGTAGTAGGCCCTTCACTAGGAGTTGGCTCTTCGGTGGTAGTAGGCCCATCCGTAGTAGTAGTAGGTATTGCAGTGGTTGTGGATTCTTCGGGAGTACCAGGAGCTACACTACTGCTTGGTTCGTCACTAGTAGTCGGTTTTTCGCTTGAAGTTGGTTCTTCGGTGGTTGTTGGTTCTCTCGTAGTACTAGGTTCTTGACTGCTCGATGGTTCCCCACTGGTTGTAGGTTCTTGTGTGGTAGGCGGTCCTGCAGTAGTGGTACTGGGTTCTTCGCTGGTAGTGGTTGTTGAAGTAGAAGCGGTGGAGGTACTTGTACTCGAGGAAACTGTGCTGCTTTCGGTCTCACCAGATGACACTACACAGTAACCAGCACTTTGACTGAAAACGTATCCACTTGAGCACGATAGATATCTAATAGTGTAACTGCCATCTTCATTTAGGTAACAACCATAAAAAGTGGCCGTATTGTCGATGAATGCAAAGAAACCGGGTGCTTTGCAAGGATTCTTAACTACCGCCGCGTTCGCCGCGGCAATGGCCGCGAGCAAACCAAGAAAAATTAATTTCATTTCGTTCGTTTATTCGCTATGAGTTTTTATTTATATATTTAATTTAACCAAAAAATTTTAAATTGTTAATTTGTCCGTGGAGTTTAGAACCGTTTCGTTTAGTCGTTAAAAAATAACTGCCTTATGAGAGTTTTTATTAGCATTTATATAGAGCTTCCTAAGTGCTTAATGTTTAACAAATCAAATTTCTTGTGATTACAACTCATTAACTGATAACGTTGTGTGGCGATAAACTGATTTGCTACATATGTTTTCTTTATTTGCGTATGTTTATTTTTCATATACATACAAACATATATCCTCACCTACTGTTTTTTCAAGCGAAATTTAAAATCACCTTAAATTGGCTATTACTTTTTTGATTGCTTTTGTTCGGAAAATCGCTTTGTGGAATTTCGCAGGTGCTGATTAGGAGAAAATAAAAGTTATTTCTGTTGCTGAGAATAGTTTTCTAATCGTTCGCTCTACATAATTACATAATGCCGTTGTTGCGGTCATTCTACTTTATTTTATTTTTAAGCTCATTTCTATCAAACAAATACATACATACGTACATTCATCATTTTAGTATATATGTACATACATGTCAATGATATAGCGTACAAAAACCTTTAGCAGCTGAAAAGCTTTGGCTATCCGCACATTTCATGCCAACCGCTTTATAATCTCCTTTCTTACTTAAGCATACGATATAGTCATAGAAGTTTTCTGCGGCTGCAGCAAAACTCCCCACCTGAGTACAATTGAAGTTGACCTGTTCTTCTAGTGATATGCCCTGTAATTTGGCCTGTTCTTTTGCTTCTTTTTCAGCTTTCTTCAGCAACTCTTTTTCATATTTGCGTTGTATTTTCTCACGCAACTTTGCCTCTTTGAGTTTTACCTTCTCCTCCGCTTTCATAATTTTTACCTCCTCACGCACGCACTCCTCATCCGGCGACTTACTCAAATACAAATCGTAATTCAGCGATAAGTCATGCAAACTTGTCATATCTACGAAACATTTACCCAACTCTGGCGTAAAGATCTGGCCATTGCCACACTTTACGTGATAGACGCGTAATCCGTTGCTTAAACGAGATGCCACACACCAATAATAGGATGAGTTATCGGTCGAAGCGGCAAATGTGCCCTCTGCGTTGCAATAAAATATGCCGGTGCATGGTGAGAGGTCACGAGAACAACGCAAAAGCGTCCTATCGAAAGCTTGGCCGTTTGGACAATTCTTTGGTTGTATTTGAAGTTCCCCTATGGCGCTTGGTGTACAAGTAAAGTATGAACGGCAGTCATTTTCCGCTGCAAAGGTACCTAGTGTGGCACATAATTTTTGTGTTGGAATTCTAGGCGCTTCAGTTGTGGTGTTATCATTCTTTGTTACCGATTCTTCTGGCGTTTCAGTTGTGTGATCGGAAGCGATTTCTGTTTGAGGTTCCTCCGTTAGGGTGACATCACTGCTTGACTCTGTAACTTTCACTTCATCCGTGTTATTTAAACTATTACTCACCGCCTCAGTCGTAGTTTCACTTGTATCAAGTATCGTTAGCTCTACAGTAACTGTGTTATCCTTGACTTCTATTCCTTTAGCTAATTTAGTTGCATTCACATCGTCCAGCTCAAGCCCATTTTCACGCTTAAACTCGTCTCCGTTCACCAAATTTGTTGTAGTCTGAAGTGCTACTGTGGCCAGCACATTTTTTTCGTCCGGAGAATCCTCAGTTTGCCCGATTTCTGCATTCAAAGTATAACTTTGCGACTCAATTTCAATGTCCGCTGCAATATTCTCCGACACAAATTCTGATGGACTGTCCACTTGTACTCCTATTTCAAGTTCAGTATCCACACTTTCTGCTTGCTCAAAGTTAGGGACGTTATCACTATTACTAACACCGAAGTTCAAGGCACCTTCTGTGATAAAATTTTCTGTCTCTGATTCAACTAAAAATAATGAAAATGAGGAGTATAAAAGCCCATGATTTAAAACCTACTTACTTTCGACACCCTTTCTGTCAATATCCTTTGATATAGTCCCCTCTCCATAGCCGTCGGCTGTCAAGTTAACTTCTTGTGCCAATGTCTTCTGTGTTAACAACTGCAATGGAAACTCAATGTTCAAAAGTGTATAGTCTTTAAGATATTGAACCAATTTTTTGTTTAACGTACCAAAAGACAGCTGCACAATAAAAATAATACCAATATTTTCCGCTTCATGGTATATGTATATATTTATATATGTATATATGTATATATCTTCTTTCCAATGTAAAATTTTATTATTAATTAAGGATATATGTATTCTATATATATAAATTCAAAATCCGGCGCCTAAACGATGGATGCGGCAATTCTTCTAAGCAGTTTCTTACTGAGATGCGTCTGATGCAAGAGCACTTTATATGTATTTAATGGGAAAAGATTTTAGGTGATCCAAGGTTTCGTTTCGAACGATATAAAAATTATAGTTCGGTAGAATCTAAGGTTTCGGAATGTTTATCAATTTGAAAAATTTAAAGACCGTAGAGCAACGCTGGAATTGACAGTTCCAATCTTGAATAGCATGGCGAAGAGACGTAGTACCGAAAAGTTGAAGAAGAACTTTTGCCGCCAAATGGCATTCTTTTCGCACTGAAAAGAGCGCACAATTTTGGCATATCCTGTATATTTCAAAAATTGCATTTCTCTAATTGCATAATCCATAATCTCGAAAAACTATACAAAACTTAATGTTTATACGAAATTCAAATTCACAAACAGACTTTCCGATTTATTAAGATTACGCTAAGTACTGCATTCGAATACAACTTGATCCTATTAGATATCTTTAGCAAATATGAAAACTATGTCATGTCATCATCTCACGCATATGTACTATATACATACATTAGGGTACATCATCAACAAAAAAACGTTGAGGTTTTTCCATCGGAATTATAAAATATATTATATTTTAAGACTTTCGCTAAAATATTTCGTAAAAGCATTAAGATTTACGTGAGCTAGACCAATTTGAAAATCCCTCCAAAAATCTCATTATTTTGATTCCGTTGATCCAATTTTTAAACATTTTTATGCAGACCTTTTAAGCTTAAACTCTTCTATTATCTGAGGTGATTTTTGAGGAAAAAATATTTTAAAAAACTAATTTTATTTATAAAAAGCTCGATTTTGGAATTATGTATTTTAAAATCTTAGTAGTTTTCCCAAATATTTTGGCGGAAGTTTTAAAATATAATATATATTTTATATATCCGATAGAGAAACAGTAGCAATTTGTTTTTTGTATGGAGAGTGAGCACCCTAATATACATAAATATGTGTAACTATTTACAACATATTTTTCGAATGGAACTTTTTCGCTGCATTCTAACATGATTCTAGTTGTTTACCACGCGTATTGACATAATGCGTGCATTTTTAAGGTGTAAACAGCTACTGTTTACTGCAAATTTTTAGAAGATTTTGCACAAGAAAATAACTTCCTCACTTCCTCTGAACTTGTTTTTAATTTACTAGTTGCATTAAAGAATTTTTATCACCTGTTTAGCTACTTTTAATTATTGAGTCACGCAATAACTTATGAACATACATAGGTGTTTTAAATTGTTATCTACGTACTAAGTGCTAGAGTATGAGAAAATCCATAAGTGGTTAGCGAGAAGGCATACATATTTTTACAATATAGATTTTATAATTTTGGCCGCAAGAGCTCAATATGTACTGAATATCATTTCGATCTACTACATGCATTATAACTCAAAAATACACGAAGTTTTTCCCCTTATTATCGTCGAACCTTAGTTTGGACACTTACTTTAATCAAAGACTAGTTACACTGGATCACAAATTTTAGTTCGGTTTTTGTACTCCAGACGCCACTATCCAATTTTTATGTAGAATTGCTCGGTGATTCCGAAAATTAAGTTCATTTTTTGAGAAACTATCAGTAAGATATACGTGATTAAGTGGAACCACTCTTTCAATAAGCTGAATAACGGTAAATTGCAAATATCTCGTATCCATCGAAAAAAAAAATTAACTCGATTTTCCGAATCCCCGAGCGATTCTGCTGAGGAATTGGATAGTGGCATTCATAGAACATTTTTGCTGTAAACCAGTGTTATTTTCAAGTTATAATAATTAATCAAATTAGAGAAAGACAGACACAATTAATCTTTACTTTTCCCATTCAAATGGCTATCATTATCTACCATACTGTGCTACGTCGTTTTGTTTTCTATTAACGAACCCTCCGAAAACCACTCCTTGCTTGACAATGATTTCCGCTCATAAGAACTTCTTTATCGCATTTCTAAATGACAGGAAATAATATTTTTAATATTACCACATCAATCTATTTAAGCAAATAAATATTTTTAAAATTGTTGTTTCTGCATCTCCATGTTTTGCATGCACATGTACATTAGACCGAACCAGAAAAAAAGTTCGCCGTACACAAGGTATTTTTTCAATGCTATTTCGAACAAAAACGAACGTTTTTATGTATGCATCGCCTTTTTACATTTTTTGTCATATCTTCGGGAACTGCGGCCGGAGGAATATATTTTGTTCCAATGTTCATTAACCTCAAGCACCTCGTTCTAGTACTTACCTGACAACCCTAATGTTTGTTAAGCTCGCTGAAACACTTTCAACTTTTTAACCGACTTCCAAAAAAGGAGGTTATCAGTTCGTCTGAATATATATATTTTTTTTACGTATGTTACCGCATAACTTTGGACCACGTCAACCGATTTCGATAATTCGATTTATATGAGAATTGAACTCGGATTTTTTTTGCTAAAAATTACTTATTTTTATTCATTTCTTCGGTATTCACAGTCGGATCTTAAAGTGTAAGACATCAATGCTTTTGTTTAGGGGAAACATTTTTTTATTACAAAGTTTATTAGCGTCTATATTTACCCATCAGATCCCAGTTTTTACCACCCAAACTCTTCAAAATCGCTAAACTAAAGAGACTTTTTTTATTATTCGAGTAGTACTAAAATTTGTTTATTGCCGAATGTAAAAACGCGACCCCTGGATTCGGCAAAAAAAAATGTTTTCGAAGTGGCCTTGCAAAAATATTTTAGACACGAACGTGTACGATGGTGTTTTTTTTTTGCCTGTCCGGTGGGACGGTCTAATGTAGATGCATATACTATGTATGCATATAGATTTTTGTATCAAAAACTTTGTTATCATTGCCAATCTATTTTGTTATCATTTATTTTTCGCGGAAAAATTCAATATTCGTCGAATGTGTTTTTAACTTGTATTTTGCAAGCTTTTTCTCTTCGCTGCCACACATCGATAAGTAAAAATATACCGCAGAGCATATTTCGGCTAAGAAATAGTTTCGCATAAAAGTAAGTCCAAGAGGGCATGAGAATATCTGTCATGAAAGATAAGAAATACAACATATATTATATATGGGTCCTTCCATACAATATTTTCACCTCAATATTTTTTTTTTTTTGTGAAATATATTTTTTTACAGAAGACGCGTATTTTTTTATTTCGTCATGATATTCGAAAATCTTAAAAAAAAAAATCCCGAAATTTTGAACTCACGGAGAAGTATCTTTTTTTAATTGTTTGCAGTTGATAAACTATTTGTCGAAGAAAATCAGTTAAGGTTGTGAGATAGATTAAAATAAAAAAACATTTTGCATTCAAAAATCGCATTTTCTTATTTTTATTTTTTGATTAACCTCATCATGTTTGATTTTTATTTTTTTCAACCTGAATAGTTGTCAAACTTTGTGGAGTAAGCTGTAAAAATTTGAGAATGGAAACACCAAAACTGTAGAAGTTACGAGTTTTTTCATACCTGCGTACATTAAGTTTATATTACAGCTTACTCTATAAAGTTTGACAACTATTCAGGTTGAAAAAAATAAAAATCAAACATGATGAAGTCAATAAAAAGAAAAATAAAAAATAAATAAATGCAATTTTTTAAAGCAAACATTTTTTTATTTTATTCTATTTAACTGATTTTCTCCGACAACTAGTTTATTAACTGCAAACAATTAAAAAAAAGATACTTCTCCGTGAGTTCAAAATTTCGTGATTTTTTTCGAGATTTTCGAACATCATGACGAAATAAAAAAATAGGTGTCTTCTTTTTTTCGATAAAGAATATAAAAAAATATATTTCACCCCAAAAAATATTGAGGTGTAAATATTGTATGGAATGACCCATATGTACTTGGTAGTAGTACATACACTTGTGGTCAGCTGATTAAATCAAATGACATTTTGGCTAGTTTTGGCTATTTTTACCTCCCTTTTATTAGCTCGGGATGAACTATGTAATATTGATGCGCCTAAAAGATGCCGCGATTTCTATTCTCAAGTTACATACCTGATGACAGTACGAAAGGAAATTATAGTAGCGAGGTTTTAGTTTTTTAAACTATAATTTTATCCTTTTGTTTATTAAATGTTTATATTTTTTTATCTAACCAGCGCCGCATAAATTCACACTTCAAACTTCGTAGAAAAATTATGAAAATTCAACAAACTTTAACATTTGCACACGCAAATTTAAAACTTTTTATTTAGAACATTTAGAAAAATTTTGGGTATGCAGTTTCGTAGCCCATTAAATTTTAGTAGGTTAAAGTGCACATTTCAAGACGCTAGAAAATCGCGATGATTTAAAATAATTTTTTTTTGCTGATGCTGCTAGGCGTTTTCTCCCATACATATGTATGCACAAACGAAATTGTCGAGCATATTTTATATGGAAGAAAATGCGCAACACCGTTAGCCAAAAAAATTATTAAAAATCAACGGGATCTTTTAGCGTCTTGAAATTTGTACTTTATCGAACTAAAATTTAATGGGCTACAAAACAGCATATCCAAAATTTTTATAAAAATTCTGAATAAAAAGTTTAAAATTTTCGAATGCAAATGTCAAAGTTTGTTGAATTTTCATAATTTTTGTACGAAATTTTAAATGTGAATTTATGTTGGGCTGGTTAGGTAAAGTGCTAGACTATTATAAAAAAAAAATATAAACATTAAGTGAGCAATAGAAAAATAGATAAAACTAGTCGAAATGTCACTTGACTTAATCAGCTGACCACAGGGGTATATAAAGATGAAATCTGTATCAACAGCTTTTCGGAATATTAATACATATCTAATCAAAAAGTATTTTTAACAAATTTCTCTGGCTGTAAAATTGTGCTATCTTTTTGAGTGGAGAACTGTGTAGTTACGTGATCAGATATTGTTCAGTAGAATGTGTTTTGCTTATGAATTTAAGAATTTAAAATTAGATAATAAATACATATATATGGACATATGTATATCCCCAAACGAATAATACCTGTATTACATTTTGTTTTTTGTTACGAAAAAAAAATCAGTGGCAAGCTATCTCTTCAATGAAACTTGTTATGAATTTGATGACGGTAGTGACATATGAAGAATCTTTGGAAGCAAGCTACTGATCCCAACTGCATTTCAGATAAATACATACGTACATAGAAATATGTACACTTGTGATCAGCTGATTAAGTCATCAACATTTTTCTTTTGTTTACTTAATGTTTATTATTTTTCCATAAAAGTCTAGCTTATTATACAACAAACATCACATAAATCCACATTTCAAAC
>NW_023458556.1:46307663-46312855 GCF_013731165.1 Rhagoletis pomonella | reverse complement strand
TTGAGAAGCCCTTTGCGTTGGCAACGTCTATGGCGGCAATGATAGCAAAATGCGGCGTGTGTGTTCTGTTGATGATTGCTGCCGCTAAGGGTCTACTGGAGATTATCTTAAGATCGCGTACGCTTTCCCATGAGCAGGGTGGAGCGGTTACAAGGCAGTCAGTTTTGTTCACGTTTTTTGTTTATTTTTGTTCTTCCAGCTTATTGTTGCTGTATGTAGAATTCACGCAACATGCTTGTCGTACGCACAGATGTATGCTATAGTTTTTGTTCAGTGACGTTAGAACGAGAATTTGTTGAAACAATTGATAAGAAGAATGTTCAATCATGTCAATCAAATTGCGATAAAACGTATTAACAGAGTTGAAATCAGCTCAAGGTAGATAAGCTAAGGTAATACATGTATGTATGTATGCACATTAGGGTGGAACGGAAACAAAAAATGTTACCTTTCGAAATTCGAATAGGTACCTAGCGTGGGATCATTGCCTATGAACGTCAATAGAAAACCCAAAATTTTTGAAGTGAAACTTCTTCAGCGGCGGTTGGTTGGTTGGGAGTAAATTGGCAAATTCAACGGAAATTGCACACGGGAATGGTGCAGCGGAAAAGGTGCAACGGAAATGATGCAAAGGAAATGGTGCAACGGAAATGGTTAGGGCAGAAACAAGTGCTTCTTGTGTGTATGCAAATGGTATTAATCTATTAATTTAACCAAAATTTTCTAATAAAAGGTTAAAGAATAACACTTAGAAAAAGACCAATGCAAGAATGAAAGTAGAGTTGAGTACGGACATAGATAAAGAAAAGGATAAAGGCAAAGGTAAAAATAAAAACAAAAACAAAGATGCGTAAAGATAAAGGCAAAAATTAAGACCAAGGTAAATTTAAACACTTTACTTAAATATATATGGGCAAAGGTGAAGAAGAATATGTAGATGAAGAAAATGATAAACATAAAAGTAAAGACAAAGAGGAGGATGAGGATACCGATAAAAGTAAAGATGAAGATAGGGGAAGAAAGATTGAAATAAAGGTAATTAAAGAGGAAAGGATATAGAGAGAGACACAGAGACTGAATCTGGGAACTATTTTGGGATTTTAGAGATTTTTGGGATGCTCGGGACTTATCGATAAAATAATGCATACTTTTATCGGTTTTGTTATCGATATTTTTATCGATTTGTTATCTATTTTGTAATCGATATTTTTAACTATTTTGTTACCGATATTGTTATTGAAATTTTTATAGATTTTGTTATCGATATTTATCGATTTTGTTATCGATATTTTTTGGCGATTTTGTTATCGATATTTATCGATTTTGTTATCGATATTTATCGTTTTTGTTATCGATATTTTGATCGATTTTGTTATCGATATTTATCGATTTTGTTATCAATTTTTTTATAGATTTTGCTATCGGTATTTATCGATTTTTATCGATTTTGTTATGGATATTTATCAGCTTTGTTATCGATATTTATCGATTTTGTAATGCATATTTTTATCGATATTTTTATCGATTTTGTAATGGACATTTTTATCGATATGTTTATCGATTTTGTTAACGATAATTTGAGCTACAGTCGTGTCTGGACATAGTGAACTAATTTTTGCATGGCCTGTTCATAGCATCCAGGTTGTTCACTATATTAAGGTTGACTTATTTTGTTCAAAAACTTGTTTTTGTTTGCTCAAAATTCATGTTTGTGTATGTAAGTGCAACAGATCTTTGGAATAAATGTATATTTAGGAAAATATAAATGGACATATGAATGTTTATTGAAAGAATTCGCGAATAGATGTTTGCTTTATGCATGAGGAAATTGACTTTTGGACCGCTTTTTCACGTAGAGTTCTCAATACTATTATGCCAGCATAGTCAGTTTTTAATAGTTTCAGTGGCTTTTATAGGATTTCCGATCTGTCCTTCGCCGTGGCCATCATCACCAGCTTCTGCAGTATCCTCGGCATCTTTCTCTAAATCAATTGGTTCGTCGTCTTCGATTGTATTTTAATTTAAGATATCATTTTCAGTGTAGGTTTCCTAAAATAATTAAAGTATATAAAAACGAAATGGACAGGTGAATGTCAATAGGGTCAATAAAATTACCTCCGGTATTACAACTTGCAGCAGACCCTGTATATCATCGATTTCTTTATATTTTTCCTGCAATATTTTTTGGCGAAGTAAGCTCAGAGGAACATCATCGTCTTCATCCTCGCTTTCATTTGGCTCTGTGGCATTGAAACATTCTAATAAATGCTTCCAACATTTCGATTCCAAGCAAGCATTAAAAATGATACATCATCTTTAAAAGTTAAAGTTTTTAAAAATTGTGTGATGTCATCTTTTCCTACAGCTAATAACAGCAGATGTTTTTTTTGTAGTACAGCTTAGTTAAGCGATTCACATTTTAATCCACAGGCTGAACAAAAGGCGTTAAATTTGGTTGGAGGCATGTAAACCACGAATATTGAGCCATCAGCAGTTTTAAGTTCATCTTCTGGCGGATGGCTAGGGGCGTTATCAAGCAATAGGATAGCTTTAGTTGGTAAACCCTTTTGTAGCTAAGAATTTTGAACCTAATAACAATTAAAAACGAAAAAATACTCGGTAAAGCTGTTAGGAATTTTAAATGTATTACTCATGTACTTGAGGGACGAAGCAATGGTGAAACCATTCTATGAAGATGTCTGCAGTTACACCATAAATTTCCGATTTTTTCAACAATTTAAGATTTTTGCTTCAACGAAAGGAATTTCCTCGCAGACATGATAACACTTAAAAATTATTTCAATGCTAAATTTATTAGCACACAAAAACTAAAAAAGCACATAAAACAGCGCACATTCACTCACAAGCGGTTGGAACTCGACAAGAACCAAATAAACATTAGCATCAAATAGTAGCAGCTTTTCTAGTAATAAACATAAAATGGTAAATTTCAGGGAATAACCGCTTTCATTTCCGGTTAAATTTGGTATTTTTTTGTCAATTTATGCTTGCTGTTGCTTTTAAAATTTTGTTCACTATTTAGAGGCTTTCGATTGTTCACTATTTAGAGTACTCTGTGTAAATATTTCGGTGTTCACTATATCGAGGTGTTCACTATAGCGGGCGTTCGCTGTATAGAGACACGACTGTATTTTGTTATCGATAATTTTATCGATCTTGTTATCGATTCTATCAATTTTGTTATCGATATTTATCAATTTTTTTTCGATATTTATTGATTTTGTTATCGATATTTTATTTGATGTTACTATCGATTTTGTTATCGATACAGTATAAAGATTCAAATGAAGATGAAGGAAAACAGAATAACATAAATGTAATTAGAACGAACAGGGGTAGAGGTGGGGATCTAGATAGAAAAAAGACAAAAAATAACCTTAGTTAAGCAAAAGCAGATTTATGTATGTTTGTGCATATGTATGTATGTATATTGGTTATGAGACAAAATAGATATGTATGTAACGTAAGTTTCACTTCTCCAGTGTGGGCCAGGCGCACTTACTTTTTTTTTTATTTTAATCGTTTGATACTTTCTGGCTACCCTTTTTGATTACTATTTTGAGAGTTTTGTTACAGGCGGCATACATGGTGCGTCTGTCTCGCGAGTCGCTTTGGATGTGTTAATAATAATATGTTAATAATAAGTGTCGCACTGGCAAACCAATAAATTTTGTCACAATATAAAATAATCTGCGTTGAAAATGTTCCTAAAATGTTTAGCGAATACTTAGCAGATTGACAAATCGAAGCAATACTGTACCTAAATATGTATATTTAAATATGCTATTCAATTAATGTTACCTATTACTCGGAAGTGGTGTGAATGTATTCTACTTTTGGCTGTAACATTTTTTGCCAAATGTTTAATTATGACGTACCTTTGAGTTTGCTCATATGCGTATGTGTACATACATATTTATGTAAATATGCGTGATAGGGATGTTACGAATATTTTCACTCGCATTCGCATGGAATTCTAACAAAAAAATTTTGCCTTTTCATTGCCCTCTTCTTTGTGTTTGTGTGGCGAGGGCAATGAGGAGGCAACGTTTTGCGGTAAAAAAGAAAACGCTAATAATCTAATGCTGGATTTACACTAGGCATTAAATGGCAAAAATGACAAAGTTGGACATTAAAAAATATTCTTGTCATTACGTTACAAAAATTATCATTATGTTCATTTCCACATGGCATTTGTTTAAATGGCATATATTTTTTGTCATTTCAATGCCTAGTGGAAATTCGGCATAATAGTCAAAGTACAATATAGGCATATAATATTTCAAAAGCAATTTTGCCGCTTTTTCGCATATGAGGCAATTCCTTATAGACTCCAATATAGTATTGTATTATTTAATGGCGTTTTCTTTTCTACCGAAAAATGTGACACTGTGTACATATGTAGGTGTAACACTGGGTTAATGTTCTAATAATTTTTTATATTCCAATTATAATTTATACAAATTTTAAGTACGTAATAAAAACAATGACTTAAGTTTGTTATAGCTTTTTTTTAATGTTATTCCTAAACATTCGTAATCCGCAATTCGCATTCTAAATATATGACATTCGTAACATCCCTGATGCGGGCACATGTTGATGACGAGATTAAGTTATTGCCTTGCTAGGCATTGAACGCCAAAAACTGGATAAATGCAATTCTTGCTAAGTGAGTGAGAAAAAACCGGTTACATATGAACTTACCAGTAGAATTGCAATTCTTCAAAGTTGAAAGCCCTTCGATATCAGAGCACGCGTGAAATATATCTTCATTCACTTTGTTTGTTGTTACAAATTAATTAAAACATCTTAATATGGGTATAAAATGGAAGGTATTTTAAAAATCCCTAAATAAAAAATATTTTTAATAGGGTTGCCGCCTATTTTGAGTAGGATATTTGTTTATTTTTTTGTTTAGAAAATAAGGGTACCCTATTACTATTCATGGGTGCCAAGAGAATGCTTTCCCTATATACTAAGGGCCAATTTCACAGTGCATAATTAACTCAAAAGCGGCAGTTAAGTACAGATTTTTGTACTGAAAATTCGGCCCTGTGTGTTGTCCCTTAGGATATTATTGTAAATTTGCCACTTATTTTCGATTCTATACAATTTATCTAAAACATCGCAATATGGATATCAAATGAAAGGTATTGATGAGAACTTTGGTC
>NW_023458556.1:46303393-46307563 GCF_013731165.1 Rhagoletis pomonella | reverse complement strand
TTTTTTTGTTAAAATTCCATGCGAATGCGAATGAAAATATTCGTAACATCCCTATCACGCATATTTACATAAATATGTACACATACGTATATGAGCAAACTCAAAGGTACGTCATAATTAAATATTTGGCAAAAAATGTTACAGCCAAAAGTAGAATACATTCACACCTCTTCCGAGTAATAGGTAACATTAATTGAATAGCATATTTAAATATACATATTTAGGTACAGTATTGCTTCGATTTGTCAATCTGCTAAGTATTCGCTAAACATTTTAGGAACATTTTCAACGCAGATTATTTTATATTGTGACAAAATTTATTGGTTTGCCAGTGCGACACTTCGATATAGTTACTACCGCTCCGATATTTATTATCTTTCCTTTGACCTCAATTCCTTTCACATTTCTACTTTACCTAATGTTCTGGCACAACATTTTTTTGTTTCCACTTTTATTTCAACAAATTTTGATTAAAAGAAAAATACTGATAAAACTAAAATATTTTACACAAACAACAAAAAATATAATCGATAATCGCATGAGACTATTGCCTGA
The DNA here is from genome assembly GCF_013731165.1 of Rhagoletis pomonella. Lineage (NCBI taxonomy): Eukaryota > Metazoa > Arthropoda > Insecta > Diptera > Tephritidae > Rhagoletis > Rhagoletis pomonella. Next base: position 46,307,008 of record NW_023458556.1, on the reverse strand, counting down.
AAATTTAAAATGCGGGGGTTGCGAGTTGCGGGTCGCGAGTCGCGAGTCATCTGTGTACGTGTTGACTCGCCTTTCGACTACACACAGTTGCGTGATTCAGAATTTTGCTAGAATCATATTTATTTTCACCAACAGAGCCAAATCGCAGGAGAATCTCGGTTAAAGACTAACATATGTGTAGGCGCCAATCTATTATTATTATTAACACATCCAAAGCGACTCGCGAGACAGACGCACCGTGTATGCCGCCTGTAACAAAACTCTCAAAATAGTAATCAAAAAGGGTATCAAACGATTAAAATAAAAAAAAACGTAAGTGCGCCTGGCCCACACTGGAGAAGTGAAACTTACGTTACATACATATCTATTTTGTCTCATAACCAATATACATACATACATATGTACAAACATACATAAATCTGCTTTTGCTTAACTAAGGTTATTTTTAACCGACTTTCAAAAGAGGAGGTTATCAGTTCGTCGGAATATTTTTTTTATTTTTGTTTTTTATGTATGTTACCGCATAACTTTGCACCACGTCAACCGATTTCAATAATTCTTTTTGCAACGGAAAGGTAGTGTCTCAGAGGTTTATTAATATTATTGGTTTAGATCCGATCATTGAATCATGAAATATATAGATATATATATTTTTTTTTAAGTCGGTTTTTTTTTGCTAAAAATTACTTGTTTTTGTCTTTTTTCTATCTAGATCCCTACCTCTACCCCTGTTCGTTCTAATTACATTTATGTTATTCTGTTTTCCTTCATCTTCATTTGTATCTTTAAACTCTATCAATAACAAAATCGATAGTAACATCCAATAAAATATCGATAACAAAATCAATAAATATCGATAACAAAATCGATAAATATCGATAGCAAAAGTGATAAATATCGATAACAAAATTGATAGAATTGATAACAAAATCGATAAAATTATCGATAACAAAATCGCTCAAATTATAGTTAACAAAATCGATAAACATATCGACAAAAATGTCCATTACAAAATCGTTAAAAATATCGATAAAAATATCCATTACAAAATCGATAAATATCAATAACAAAATTGATAAATACCGATAACGAAATCTATAAAAATGGTGATAACAAAATCGATAAATATCGATAACAAAAACGATAAATATCGATAAAAAATATCGGTAACAAAATCGATAAAAATATCCGATAAACCGATAGAAATATCGATTATTTTATCGATAAGTCCCTAGAATCGCGAAAATCTCTAAAATCCCAAAATAGTTCCCAGATTGAGTCTCGGTGTCTCTCTCTATATCCTTTCCTCTTTATTTACCTTTATTTTAATCTTTCTTCCCCTATCTTCATCTTTACTTTTATCGGTATCCTCATCCTCCCCCTTGTCTTTACTTTTATGTTTATTATTTTCTTCATCTACATATTTCTCTTCACCTTTGCCCTTATATATATAAGTAAAGCGTTTAAATTTACCTTGATCTTAATTTTTGCCTTTATCTTATCCTTTTCTTTATCTATTTACGTACTCAACTCTACTTTCATTCTTGTATTGGTCTTTATCTAGGTCTCATTCTTTAACCTTTTATAAGCAAATTTTTGTATAATTAATACCATATGCAACACACAAGAATCACTTGTTTCTGTCCCAACCATTTCCGTTGCATCATTTTCGTTGCATCATTTCCGTTGCACCATTCTCGTGTGCAATTTCCGTTGAATTTGCCAATTTACTCCCAACCATGCATGAGCAGAGAACGAGCACACGCTCAAAGAGCGTAAACATCGCGTGTACGTATACAAGCAAGAGCGTAACGATGGGAACGCGGCAGCATGCAAAATGAATTAGGCACACTAACACGTTTTCACTTCTAGCGAACGCTTGTTTGTGGTAGTGCCCACCTCTGCTCCCAACCAACCAACCGCCGCTGAAGAAGTTTCACTTAAAAAATTTTGGGTTTTCTATTGACGTTCATAGGCAATGATCCCACGCTAGGTACCTATTCGAATTTCGAAAGGTAACATTTTTTGTTTCCGTTCCACCCTAATGTACATAAATACACACATGTATTACCTTAGCTTATCTACCTTGAGCTGATTTCAACTCTGTTAATACGTTTTATCGCAATTTGATTGACATGATTGAACATTCTTCTTATCAATTGTTTCAACAAATTCTCGTTCTAACGTCACTGAACAAAAACTATAGCATACATCTGTGCGTACGACAAGCATGTTGCGTGAATTCTACATACAGCAACAATAAGCTGGAAGAACAAAAATAAACAAAAAACATGAACAAAACTGACTGCCTTGTAACCGCTCCACCCTGCTCATGGGAAAGCGTACGCGATCTTAAGATAATCTCCAGTAGACCCTTAGCGGCAGCAATCATCAACAGAACACACACGCCGCATTTTGCTATCATTGCCGCCATAGACGTTGCCAACGCAAAGGGCTTCTCAATTATGGGGGCGGCCAGCCGCCAGTGCCTGCCGCGTTACTGGTGACGGTGACTGACTACGGCACATATGTACATACATACATAGTGACGCTGGTGCCGGTGGGGATACTTACATATGTACATATGTATGTGCGTGATGCGCGAGTGGGGAGCGGCAAAAACGCTTGATGATTATGAAGATAATTGTGGAGCAGACTGGCGTTGAGTGAACGCATTTTGTACTTTCAGTACGATAAGTGACACGATCAGCTGCAGTAGTGGATAAGAAGCAAGAAGTAAAGCACTTGTTTGGCCGGCGGCACAGCGATTTGACAACGTGATAAATACATATATGTAGATACTATAAGCATACAAGAGAACGTACATATTTACATACATACATACATATGTATTTATATACATACATATGTGTATTTATTCACTTATAGTATGTTGTTGTTGGAGAATTATAATTTTAATTTATGTACGTAAATTCGACTCGACTAATTAAAGTGATTAACTAAAATAAGTGCACGCGCGCGGAGAAAGTGATTAAGCACTTTTTTCCTCCTTTATTTAAACTTTTGAGAAGTCTATACTTTAATGGATTCCTACCGAAATATAGTAGCTTTAACAAAGAAAGAATAGTGAAAAGCGATATCTCGCAATGCTAATCTCCCGTGGATATTATCTAGCGATAAGAGCATCCATCTTTCATCAGCTAAGTTAAATGTGAATGAATGTGTGTGCGTGTGCACGAAAATTTGCGCTGTTGGACAATGTTTACGATTTGAGCGGCTGCCGTTGCCGCCGATGCTGCTGCTGTGCTTACACTCACACACCCACCCACGAAGTCAACGTTAAGTAGCACCTCCTGGACAGACAAGTCACTCGGGCATACATATGCACTATATGAATACAAGCTAATATTGCACAACAATAATAATAACAACAATAACAACAACAACAATACGAGTTGCTGATAACTCACAAAGCGCATAAAAAGTATAAGAACAAGCAAAAGAAAAGAAGAAAAAAGTATATATAAAATAAATTCCATTGTCGCGCATCGCGTCACAGCTACAAAATTACAAGTTAATTTCCGCAACGCAGAACTTTAATACATATGCACATACGTGCATAAATACATTTGTTAATCCTGTTTATTTTTATTT
>NW_023458556.1:46298848-46303293 GCF_013731165.1 Rhagoletis pomonella | reverse complement strand
TGCTATCATTGCCGCCATAGACGTTGCCAACGCAAAGGGCTTCTCAAATATGGGGGCGGCCAGCCGCCAGTGCCTGCCGCGTTACTGGTGACGGTGACTGACTACAGTACATATGTACATACATACATAGTGACGCTGGTGCCGGTGGGGATACTTACATATGTACATCCATATGTATGTGCGTGATGCGCGAGTGGGGAGCGGCAAAAACGCTTGATGATTATGAAGATAATTGTGGAGCAGACTGGCGTTGAGTGAACGCATTTTGTAATTTCAGTACGATAAGTGACACGATCAGCTGCAGTAGTGGATAAGAAGCAACAAGTAAAGCACTTGTTTGGCCGGCGGCACAGCGATTTGACAACGTGATAAATACATATATGTAGATAATATAAGCATACAAGAGAACGTACATATTTACATACATACATATGTATTTATATACATACATGTGTATTTATTCACTTATAGTATGTTGTTGTTGGAGAATTATAATTTTAATTTATGTACGTAAATTCGACTCGACTAATTAAAGTGATTAACTAAAATAAGTGCACGCGCGCGGAGAAAGTGATTAAGCACTTTTTTCCTCCTTAATTTCAACTTTTGAGAAGTCTATACTTTAATGGATTCCTACCGAAATATAGTAGCTTTAACAAAGAAAGAATAGTGAAAAGCGATATCTCGCAATGCTAATCTCCCGTGGATATTATCTACCGATAAGAGCATCCATCTTTCATCAGCTAAGTTAAATGTGAATGTATATGTGTGCGTGTGCACGGAAATTTGCGCTGTTGGACAATGTTTACGATTTGAGCTGCTGCCGTTGCCGCTGATGCTGCTGCTGTGCTTACACTCACACACCCACCCACGAAGTCAACGTTAAGTAGCACCTCCTGGACAGACAAGTCACTCGGGCATACATATGCACTATATGAATACAAGCTAATATTGCACAACAATAATAATAACAACAATAACAACAACAACAATACGAATTGCAGATAACTCACAAAGCGCATAAAAAGTATAAGAACAAGCAAAAGAAAAGAAGAAAAAAGTAAATACATATAAAATAAATTCCATTGTCCCGCATCGCGTCACAGCTACAAAATTACAAGTTAATTTCCGCAACGCAGAACTTTAATACATATGCACATACGTGCATAAATACATTTGTTAATCCTGTTTATTTTTATTTTATTTTTTTGTTGTGGTGGGTGCAAGTCCACGCGCTCAATTGAATGTATCCCACATTGTGGTAGCAATGAGTATAACGGCGCGCGGCAAGTGGACGTCAGCGACTGCTGTGGCGACAGCGGGCGTACAGCGCAGGCGTGTGATCAACAAACACATTCAACAGAAGTATCTGTTATGTGGGTTTGCTATACATGTACATATAAACATATTTAATTTAAAGTCAATTTGTAATTATTAAGTACCTACTTACAATTATTTAAATAAAATAATTAACTATAAAGTTGAAATATCAAAATAACAAACTGACGCACACATGCACACTTACTTACTTATATACACTGCCTGCTAGAAGTAAGCATCCCATCATCAACATTAACAGTAAATTTACAGTATATAAACATTTTTACTCCCCTTTCTCATTTATACTTTAATGCTCTCCTCTCTAATGGTTTTCTCATTTTTGTATTCACTTTCAGGCCTTCCTCGCCACTCCAGCCTACCTCTACGGCAATGTCGTCGAATCGGATAAGGACTTGGTTTTGCGCATTTGGCCCGCCATTGTTTATCAGGCTACTGGCCAGGTTTGCCGCTCCATTTTAGAGCATTTGGACACCGAATATCGGGGACGTGAACGTGAGACCACCGAATATCGTCGCTTCTTTCTTTGCGCTACGCTGATCACATGCTTGTCGCTTATGATTAGCGGCATATTCTTCTCATCGGCTTGGGTCATTATTTCTACAACAACACAAGCAGTGGCTATAGTATTCTATGGATTCTTTGCGGGTAAGAGTTTAAGAACATCGTCACGCGTGCGTTAATACTATTTGAAGACTTTCAGGACAGTTTACGATAGGTTTAAATAGCTGGGAAATGAATTCCTTTCACATGTAGGTCAATAGAGACTTGTTTTAATATCGTACGGTCTTTCTCATTAGTCTACAAATCACTTGGTTAGTGCTGTAAACTTTACCAAAGCGTAGTCTTCTTCTACTTAAAGCCGGGCAATGGTATAAAAGGTGTTTAACTCTTTTCAAATTCTTCAAATTTTTCGGTGCGTCCATCTCTAATTTCCTGACGTGTATTCCAATTTGGCGGTGGTCTGTTAAAAGGACATTTATTTCCTGTTTAAACATAAAACCACCGAAGAGCTTTTACAGGAAGCTTCACATAACAAAAAAATTGTTCCTTCGTGCATTGGATTCTTAGAGTAGTGCGAACTCTTGCATACCATTACATACAAGTGGTACACCTACCCAGTCCTCTCCTGGAAGGATGTGTATGGTTTTCTTTTTGGTTGTTGTTGAGAACGCAAAATGACACTGAAGATGGAACAACGCCGAAACCGGTTTGTCTCCAAACGAAATTTGGCACGGGATGATGGAAACTCGTTCCAAAATATATTATGCGATGTGTGCGGTCGTTCATGTCTCTGCCTATTCGTCAGCTTTGCAATTATCTTCAACATCTCAGTGCGCAGACACTCGAAAACATTGAGTTCTTATATGTTGGTCCATCTATAGATTTATTGCTTTCAGTAAGCTAACAAGTTCACAACTTCTCTTACAGCTGAGCAGCCATCAATGCTTTGGTCTTACTCATAGTCCTTTGTCGATCTGTTTTCTCTGTTTAGTTCTTTGAGTTTCCTGAACGGCCAACACTTCTGTTTAATATACAGTGCGGTGGTTGGAGAGACAAATGGGTGGCTCCAACCTCAATTCAGATGGGAAAACTCATCCTCCAACTTTGACTGTATAAAGCTACATCAGACCGACATATATTGTTGGTTGTTGTTGTTGTAGCGGCACAACTAGGCGCCGCCTAGGTGGATTTGTCCATCAATCGGTGTCAGCGACGGTAGGCCCAGTAAACGTATAGTTTCGACGGGCTGGACCAAAGGGAATAGTTGTGGTTTTAAGTGGGAGTGTGAAGAGGTGGTTGGTGTCTTGGGGGTATCTCCACATACTAGACTCTCATTGGGTACGTGGGGGTCGAAGCTGGTTAAATGGCTGTTGAGACGGCTACGGTGTCCAGACCGTAGTCGGTCTACAATAACGCGGGTCCCACTAGGCAGCTGAATCTCGTCTTCTGCAATAGGTGAAAATTGAAAATTGGGCTACATTCACGGCTTTGATAGGTCGAAAGTGGCAGAAGGTGTAGACAGCCTCTCTATGAATTCCATAGATAGCTTGTCTATACATCGTCGGGTCAAGTGGTTCTTCTGTATAGGTCTGTGGCATTTTGACAAGCCTGAAGCTTCGTTCACTGCGTCGAGGAAGTCTCCGGCGACCAAACAGGCGCCAACAATGTATCTTTGTATTCGCCCCATGTGCTACCGGCAAGCGACGTGAGAACCTTATTACGGATCCGTACCTTTAAAATTGTTTTGTCATTGGTTTGTCAGCAACGTGAACACCTAGTTGAAGCCTGACTTGCTTCGTTCAGGTGGTGAAAAGGACCGCCGTTGGCTTCGTTGGGGAGATTGCGTGCGGTGAAGAAACGACTAAGTTCGAAAGGAAACGAATTTACTTTCAAGCAGAGGTCAACAATTCCATTTCTGGACGCCAATATCAAACAGTCGTCAGCGTAAAAGTGCGGGAAACTCCCTAAGGTGGTGTTGGTATTACAACTTTGTATATCTTATCGAACTAGCTGGAAATTACACAATTGTCGTTACTCATAGGTATTGGATTGCCCTCGAATGCCTGACATTCCCATAATCCATGCGCCAGCTTCTTTAAGTCTTAATGGTGTTGAGTGGTCATCTCCCAAGAAATTAGTTAAAAGGGATATAAGTTCAAGATCGAATTTAGTGAGTATGTGGGCTTCTTTGTATTCCTTGCGAGTTTATACGCGTGGTTGATTTCATGAGTTTAGGACACCATACTAAGACTTAATACTGTCCGTATTGCGGTATAAACATATGCATATATATAGAATACTATCTTCGGAAACGTAATTCCAAAGATAAATTTAACCTTTAATTCTCTTCTTACAGGAATTGGTTCTAGTCTCTTCATTTGGAAGACCCACGTTATTCTGGAGGCGGTACGTCCGCGCGAGGATAAGTTTGTGCGCAAAACGATACATCTTTGCGGTGAAGCGTTCTGTCAACTCTTCCTCTCGTTCGTCTTCACCAGCTTACGTACACTCTACGGCACAGCACAGTCCATAGTTCTCATGTCCGCTCTATTAGTGAACCTTATACCCATTAGTTTGATCATTACGCGTCATCGCGAAGGTTC
>NW_023458556.1:46294275-46298748 GCF_013731165.1 Rhagoletis pomonella | reverse complement strand
GAACCTTCGCGATGACGCGTAATGATCAAACTAATGGGTATAAGGTTTACTAATAGAGCGGACATGAGAACTATGGACTGTGCTGTGCCGTAGAGTGTGCGTAAGCTGGTGAAGACGAACGAGAGGAAGAGTTGACAGAACGCTTCACCGCAAAGATGTATCGTTTTGCGCACAAACTTATCCTCGCGCGGACGTACCGCCTCCAGAATGACGTGGGTCTTCCAAATGAAGAGACTAGAACCGATTCCTGTAAGAAGAGAATTAAAGGTTAAATTTATCTTTGGAATTACGTTTCCGAAGATAGTATTCTATATATATGCATATGTTTATACCGCAATACGGACAGTATTAAGTCTTAGTATGGTGTCCTAAACTCATGAAATCAACCACGCGTATAAACTCGCTAGGAATACAAAGAAGCCCACATACTCACTAAATTCGATCTTGAACTTATATCCCTTTTAACTAATTTCTTGGGAGATGACCACTCAACACCATTAAGACTTAAAGAAGCTGGCGCATGGATTATGGGAATGTCAGGCATTCGAGGACAATCCGAAACCTATGAGTAACGACAATTGTGTAATTTGCAGCTAGTTCGATAAGATATAAAAAGTTGTAATACCAACACCACCGTAGGGAGTTTTCCCGCACTTTTACGCTGACGACTGTTTGATATTGGCGTCCAGAAATGTAATTGTTGACCTCTGCTCGAAAGTAAATTCGTTTCCTTTCGAACTTAGTCGTTTCTTCACCGCACGCAATCTCCCCAACGAAGCCAACCACCTTTTCACCACCTGAACGAAGCAAGTCAGGCTTCAACTAGGTGTTCACGTTGCTGACAAACCAATGGCAAAACAATTTTAAAGGTACGGAGCCGTAATAAGGTTCTAACGTCGCTTGCCGGTAGCACATGGGGCGAATACAAAGATACATTGTTGGCGCCTGTTTGGTCGCCGGAGACTTCCTCGACGCAGTGAACGAAGCTTCAGGCTTGTCAAAATGCCGCAGACCTATACAGAAGAACCACTTGACCCGACGATTTATAGACAAGCTATCAATGGAATTCATAGAGAGTCTGTCTACACCTTCTGCCACTTTCCCCCTATCAAAGCCGTGAATGTAGCCCAATTTTCAATTTTCACTTATTGCAGAAGACGAGATTCAGCTGCCTAGTGGGACCCGCGTTATTGTAGGCCGACTACGGTCTGGACACCGTAGCCGTCTCAACAGCCATTTAACGAGCTTCGACCCCCACGTACCAAATGAGAGTCTAGTATGTGGAGATACCCCCAAGACACCAACCACCTCTTCACACTCCCACTTAGTTAACACCATATTCGCTCTGGTCCAGCCCCGTCGAAACTATACGTTTACTGGGCCTACCGTCAGCTGACACCGATTGATGGACAAATCCACCTAGGCGGCGCCTAGTTGTGCCGCTACAACAACAACAACCAACAATATATGTAGGTCTGATATAGCTTTATACAGTCAAAGTTGGAGGATGAGTTTTCCCATCTGAATTGAGGTTGGAGCCACCCATTTGTCTCTCCAACCACCGCACTGTATATTAAACAGAAGTGTTGGTCGTTCAGGAAACTCAAAGAACTAAACAGAGAAAACAGATCGACAAAGGACTATGAGTAAGACCAAAGCATTGATGGCTGCTCAGCTGTAAGAGAAGTTGTGAACTTGTTAGCTTACTGAAAGCAATAAATCTATAGATGGACCAACATATAAGAACTCAATGTTTTCGAGTGTCTGCGCACTGAGATGTTGAAGATAATTGCAAAGCTGACGAATCGGCAGAGACATGAACGACCGCACACATCGCATAATATATTTTGGAACGAGTTTCCATCATCCCGTGCCAAATTTCGTTTGGAGACAAACCGGTTTCGGCGTTGTTCCATCTTCAGTGTCATTTTGCGTTCTCAACAACAACCAAAAAGAAAACCACACAAATCCTTCCAGGAGAGGACAGGGTAGGTGTACCACTTGTATGTAATGGTATGCAAGAGTTCGCACTACTCTAAGAATCCAATGCACGAAGGAACAATTTTTTTGTTATGTGAAGCTTCCTGTAAAAGCTCTTCGGTGGTTTTATGTTTAAACAGGAAATAAATGTCCTTTTAACAGACCACCGCCAAATTGGAATACACGTCAGGAAATTAGAGATGGACGCACCGAAAAATTTGAAGAATTTGAAAAGAGTTAAACACCTTTTATACCATTGCCCGGCTTTAAGTAGATGAAGACTACGCTTTGGTAAAGTTTACAGCACTAACCCAATGATGTATAGACTAGTGAGGAAGACCGTACGATATTACAACAAGTCTCTATTGACCTACATGTGGAAGGAATTCATTTCCCAGCTATTTAAACCTATCGTAAACTGTCCTTAGAATGTATTGCGAATTTGCTGATACACTTCCTGAAAGTCTTCAAATAGTATTAACGCACGCGTGACGATGTTCTAAAACTCTTACCCGCAAAGAATCCATAGAATACTATAGCCACTGCTTGTGTTGTTGTAGAAATAATGACCCAAGCCGATGAGAAGAATATGCCGCTAATCATAAGCGACAAACATGTGATCAGCGTAGCGCAAAGAAAGAAGCGACGATATTCGGTAGTCTCACGTTCACGTCCCCGATATTCGGTGTCCAAATGCTCTAAAATGGAGCGGCAAACCTGGCCAGTAGCCTGATAAACAATGGCGGGCCAAATGCGCAAAACCAAGTCCTTATCCGATTCGACGACATTGCCGTAGAGGTAGGCAGGAGTGGCGAGGAAGGCCTGAAAGTGAATACAAAAATGAGAAAACCATTAGAGAGGAGAGCATTAAAGTGTAAATGAGAAAGGGGAGTAAAAATGTTTATATACTGTAAATTTACTGTTAATGTTGATGGGATGCTTACTTCTAGCAGGCAGTGTATATAAGTAAGTAAGTGTGCATGTGTGCGTCAGTTTGTTATTTTGATAATTCAACTTTATAGGTAATTATTTTATTTAAATAATTGTAAGTAGGTACTTAATAATTACAAATTTACTTTAAATTAAATATGTTTATATGTACATGTATAGCAAACCCACATAACAGATACTTCTGTTGAATGTGTTTGTTGATCACACGCCTGCGCTGTACGCCCGCTGTCGCCACAGCAGTCGCTGACGTCCACTTGCCGCGCGCCGTTATACTCATTGCTGGCACAATGCGGGATACATTCAATTGAGCGCGTGGACTTGCACCCACCACAACAAAAAAAATAAATAAAAATAAACAGGATTAACAAATGTATTTATGCACGTATGTGCATATGTATTAAAGTTCTGCGTTGCGGAAATTAACTTGTAATTTTGTAGCTGTGACGCGATGCGCGACAATGGAATTTATTTTATATATACTTTTTTCTTCTTTTCTTTTGCTTGTTCTTATACTTTTTATGCGCTTTGTGAGTTATCAGCAACTCGTATTGTTGTTGTTGTTATTGTTGTTATTATTATTGTTGTGCAATATTAGCTTGTATTCATATAGTGCATATGTATGCCCGAGTGACTTGTCTGTCCAGGAGGTGCTACTTAACGTTGACTTCGTGGGTGGGTGTGTGAGTGTAAGCACAGCAGCAGCATCGGCGGCAACGGCAGCCGCTCAAATCGTAAACATTGTCCAACAGCGCAAATTTTCGTGCACACGCACACACATTCATTCACATTTAACTTAGCTGATGAAAGATGGATGCTCTTATCGCTAGATAATATCCACGGGAGATTAGCATTGCGAGATATCGCTTTTCACTATTCTTTCTTTGTTAAAGCTACTATATTTCGGTAGGAATCCATTAAAGTATAGACTTCTCAAAAGTTTAAATAAAGGAGGAAAAAAGTGCTTAATCACTTTCTCCGCGCGCGTGCACTTATTTTAGTTAATCACTTTAATTAGTCGAGTCGAATTTACGTACATAAATTAAAATTATAATTCTCCAACAACAACATACTATAAGTGAATAAATACACATATGTATGTATATAAATACATATGTATGTATGTATGTAAATATGTACGTTCTCTTGTATGCTTATAGTATCTACATATATGTATTTATCACGTTGTCAAATCGCTGTGCCGCCGGCCAAACAAGTGCTTTACTTCTTGCTTCTTATCCACTACTGCAGCTGATCGTGTCACTTATCGTACTGAAAGTACAAAATGCGTTCACTCAACGCCAGTCTGCTCCACAATTATCTTCATAATCATCAAGCGTTTTTGCCGCTCCCCACTCGCGCATCACGCACATACATATGTACATATGTAAGTATCCCCACCGGCACCAGCGTCACTATGTATGTATGTACATATGTGCCGTAGTCAGTCACCGTCACCAGTAACGCGGCAGGCACTGGCGGCTGGCCGCCCCCATAATTGAGAAGCCCTTTGCGTTGGCAACGTCTATGGCGGCAATGATAGCA
>NW_023458556.1:46285904-46294175 GCF_013731165.1 Rhagoletis pomonella | reverse complement strand
TGTACATTATTATATATACATGTATATTTTTACAGTTCTCTGCAACTTTTTGTTAATTACCATGTTTGAATTCATGAACTTGTTATTCTTTTTTTTTAATTAAATGTGTTATGAATTTGTATAGGAATACAATTTTAATAAAAAAATTTTTAATAAATATATTTTTAGAGAAAAAATTTTTTTTCCAGTTTCAGTATCTCTTTTATGGTTTTTGAAGATTTTATCATCACATGGAAGATTTTTAACAAAATTTTCTGGCAACACTGACGATAACATAAGCCACAACTGCCAATGTATATACATACTAGGAATGTTAATCACGCGATTTTCGGGATTTGTAGTTTGCACTAATGGCAATAATAGAAACTCCTTTTCTTGAGCAGTATTGGGTAAATTTCCTTTTTTATTTAATAATTAATATTTTCTATAAATGTCTAGCTCATTATATGTACATATAACACCGTGCGATAGTAAATTTTACACACAAAAATCAATTTATTCGCGAAACCATGGGCCAAATATAGTAAAATTGCGTTTTTGGTTTTTCACTCTGACGTCAGTAATTCAAAAATAATTAAAAAAATTCAGAGAAATGTGCTTAGAGAAGAAGTATGGGGTATTAAATTAAAGAGGAAATCCTGTAGAATTTAATTAAACAGGTTCAAGTTGTTGGTGCAGAAGGACTGGTAAATATTGAAAAATGGCATTTTCATATTCAATGACATTGAATTTTTATCCTTTAAATTTCGCAATATTTATTTTTGAAAAAATTATATTTTAAGGACTTATGCATTCATTTGCAGACTCGATAACATCCTCAAATTTCGTCCTTCCAACTTTATCAGCTTAAAAAATTACCTATTCGCCCTTGTGAATCCCAAAAATTTTTATTTTTTTTTTAATTCAAAAGAAATTTTCTCTTGCATTTGGTACCTTCATTTTTACTCTACATTGCATTGGAATTTTATAAATAATTTTTGGAATTTATCATATATTTGAAATCACAAAGTCCTTTAAAATAAGTCCTGACGTCAGAGAGAAAAGAGAGAAAAAAATAAAAACGCAATTTTAAATAAAAAGCAGGTTTCAAACCCATTTATTTATATTATCGTAGGAGAGCTTCTTAAACAATATAGAAGCAATTTTTTCGATTTGGGTTGGTGAAATGTAATGAATATCAGAATCCCGGGATCCCGGGGTTGTGATAACGACATCCCGAAAATCCCGGGTTCGGAAAAGCTAAAAAATTAACATACCTTATACATACATGTATGTATGTTTGTATATCTATACGTCCATCTGTATTTTAATAATTACTTGCAATTTTGCTATTTACATCTGTATTATGCATATGTACCTACAAATATATCTTAATCCATCTGTATGTGAGTTTGTATGCATATTGCTGCTCTAGTTTACAAAAAAAGCTTTATTTATCAGCTACTTCAGTGCAAATGTATAAGCGTTTTGCTGCTAAAACGCTGCTGTCAAGATTACTCACTCGCATGAGTATTTGCTCAGCAGCAAGCAATAAGATCATCTGCACTCATTCACTCAACGCTCTAATCGCTAGTGTCTCACTGATCACTGATCACCAAGCCGATCAATTTGTAATTAATGAATGAGGCGGTGGTGTTTGGGAGGTTGCATCGATGCAGACATAAGCAAACACACATGCATCAATATGGATTAAACGATCTCAACAACGCGGCCGTCAACGCTGGGTTAAATCGTCTGTTCGAATGTAAGGTGAGCAACAATGTTTTCATTTAGAGAATCAGCTACTTATAGGCGATTGCAGCATTTTACGTTGCGCTGAGCATTTATTGTACTAGTATTTAGTGTTTGTTGCTCCATCTTAGAGTGGGTAATTGCCTCCATATGGTCTTGCAACATGTGTATGGAATTAATTTCGTACACATAGTATATCAAGAGTATACATATCTACATACAAACGCTGTGTGTAGGTAGCTTGTGGGACGCTGAACCCATTTTACGCGCAAGATTTTGCAATAAACTTTTGAATTATTTTTGCGAACATTTAAATAAATTATTAAGAATGGATACCAATAGGTTTAGGTATAAGTACATACGTAAGTAAACTTTTGATAGCACATAGCACTATCACAGTAATACACTGAAAATAAAAACTGCGTAAATATAACGAAAACTTGCGTAAATCTTACGAAATTTTTCGTCATTTGGAGCCACGAAAGTTTTCGTTGATTGTACAAAACCGTTTTCGTACATACTACGAAAATATGAGACATCAGATCTTAAGTACATTTTACAAATGTATTCGTACTATTTACTAACGAATTTCGTAATTTTACAAAAGAATTTCGTACTATTTCTTTATTTTTTTACGACCTTTTTGTAAAATGCACAAAAATAATTCGTATATTTACCGAAATTATTTTTGTAAAATCGGCGCTTGTTTCGTAGGATGTACGATTGTTTTCATTCTCCACACTGTAAAAAACATAGAACGAATTATAACACAGGCGATATTTGAGTAATAATTTCTTGGAACAATTGTATTCTTTTTTAATATTTCATTTGTTTTTGAATACAAACTTATAATTTTTAAACGAAATTAACTATTTTCGTCGTTGTGGGGCTTCCTATTTTTTCAACCCTATCTTGGGCATAAATTAGATGCTTTTGAAGAATCCTGTTGACGCGAAGTTCATCAGTTTGGGAATTTTTGATAACATATTCGTAAAATGACTTAAAAGAAATGATGTTGCCGATTTCTCACTACGGCAATAAATCGGCGAGTCGCGAATTTGTTGACATTGACGATTGTTGCCTATTTCTCATGTTTTGCATGGTGGGTTTTATTATATTTTTATCGTAAATTTTAGTGTATTTAACAAAATGTAGAGGTGCTCGGCAGATTCGTATCTTCTTCTAGGTTTGTTTCTTTTGCGACTATAAATTAAAGGAAAATTATAAGGGCAAGTTTCAGTGAAAAATCATACATGTACTTACTTTTAATTTCATTAAGCAGTGCCTCTATTCCTGGCTTGGGCTTGGCGTTGATAGTTAACTGATAGAATTGTCTGTTAATGAAGTCCCACATTGCAGCGCATGGCTCGGCGTAGGCCATATTAAAAACATTGTATGCTTTAAAACATATATCCACAGCTTTCGCGAAGTTGAAAACTTTGTAAATGATGTTGTCAAAGTCAATCATGAATGATTGTGGCTCATCTAGGGTTCCAATTAATGATATGAAGGGGGCAATAGATGATTCTGCCTGGACTTTGCAATCATACATTTGTTTATATTCCGTTTCAGTTGCGCAAACAACCATAAAACTGTCTAGTGACTCTTTGATAGAATAAAGCCTTTTTTGCATTAGTCTTATTATGAGCTAGTCGAGAGCGTGGCAGCAGTGACTGTAAAAGAACAAAAGCTTTGGCGCAAATGGAATCTAAGTTGAGCAAAACATTTGTAAATAGAATCAAAAACAAGTAAGGTTAAAATATTTCGTTCCTGGTTATGTGGTTATATTTTTAACTCAGTTTACAAATACACAGCCAAATACCAAAATACAAAATTTTAACCAGATAACCAGGAAGGAGTGAATACCCCAAGAGTGTGTTTACCTTCTGAGAGATTGACTTTGTTTTTCTTTATTTTGTAGTACATATTAGCATAATCTTTGAATTCCTTGATGTGATTCGGAAAAACTTTATCAACAAGCAAATCGCAAAAAGCAGTGAGGTTATCAAGAACCTCATTTCTGGTTCCGAAAAAGAACCAAGCGCTATTCTACACTTGTTCTAATAATAATATTATTGAGTCGTGAAAATGTACTATTTAAAAGGCTTGAAGAGTAACCTGATTGTAATGTTGTGAATATTTGGTGGAGTGGCAACACCTGCAATAGGTGTTAAATTAAATATGCTTGTTTATTCCAATTTGGGTTTTGGCTATTTGTTATTAAAAAACCTTTGAAAGTGCTATAAATTTCATTAAAATTTAATAAGTAACTAAATCCAAGCAAAAAATCACTATTTATTTGGTGTATTGTAAACAGTTGTGGAATTTGTAAGCAAAAGCAACGGTTTTGCCGCCATTTTGAAGACACTCGCCTGAGGAGCCCGGGAGTCGGAGGAGAAAGAAGAGCATAAAGTTGGAACTGTCCCTTTTCTAATGGAAGGGGCTTAGGGGCCACGACCTTTCCCCTCCGCTTCCAACCCAAAAAAGGTGGGCCAATAACTAAACATTTCCCGAAAAACCAACTTAAAATTCACTCGCTCACCTTGAGCAGCTAGCAATCCCAGGTACCAATGTTGAAGAATAATTTGTATGATTAATTACACAAATTATGTCTCACAGCAGCCAACAGGAAATTCCGCAAACCACACTTTATTCAAACATACGGCGAAAACTGCGATGTAAAAAAAATTAAAAAAAAAAAACACAACACACAAGTAAAAGAAAAAACAAACTTAAAATTCACTCGCTTACCTTTGGCAGTTAGCAATCATAGGTTCCAATGTTTAAGAATAATTATATGATTAATTATACTATGCGTCCCTCAGCAGCCAACAGGTAATTTCGCAATGACACGCGGTACTATATAAAAATATGATGAAATATTAAACTGCCGGCAATTTAGTATATTGTACGAAAATATTCGTATATTGTACGAATTTAAAAAAACATGTTTCTGCATTAGTACTATGTACGAAAGTATTTAGTAAATTGTACGAATACAGAATTGTAGATTTCGTAAATTTTAAAACCATACGTAAATATTACGAATGCCTTCCTACAATATACAAAATTATTCGTACAGAGATTTGTTCAGTAATTTACGAGTGTGTTTCGTAAAATAAACGTATGATTTCGTAAATTGTACTGAAAAAATGCCTTACGAAAGTCCTTTCGTTATATTTATGAATGGTTCGTAAAATCTTGTTTCGTTGTGAAAAATGTGTTCGTATTATGAACGAAAGTTTCGTACATTGTACAAAAACCAAGACTACGAAATTTTTTCGTAGCACTTTTACGAAATTTTATTTTCAGTGTACGAGAAATGGTCTGCTAACTAATTAACTTATTTCGAACAATATGATTGCAATTCATAATTTAACAGCTTAACATTGTTCTTCTTCTTATTTGGCGCTGTAACCGCCTAAGCAATTTTGGCCGAGTTCAACAAAAGCACGCCCAGTCATTTCTCTTCTGTGCCAATATATGCCAATTGGAAATGCCAAATGAAGCCAGGTCCTTCTCCACTTGGCCTTTCCATCGAAGTTGGGGCCTTCTCCTCCCGCTGCTAGCACCAGCGGGCTACGAGTTGAAGACTTTCAGAGCTGGAGCGTCGGTGTCCATTCGAACGACATGGTCAAGCCAGTATAGCCGCTGTATTTTAAGTCGCTGCACTATGTCTATGCCTTTGTTAAACTAATACAGAGCGGTACTCGCACACGGCAATGCGTAAAGGCTTGTAAATCATCCACAAAATCTTTCTTTCGAATACCCCAATAGCCGCCTCATCGGATGCTGTCATTGTCCAGGACAAGTAAATAGACACAGCTGGATGAGGATAGTTTGTTTGACAGCGCTGAAATTAGATGATAAAATCGTGCTTGGCTGAGTTAGTACAATGTTACAATAGTTCATCGTACGATGTTCAAGATAGGATAAGTTGAATGACAGTTTGACTAGTTTGAGATAAGGTAGCTCGTGGCCATCGAAATGACTTATTTTCGAAACCAGGCAATTGTAGCGCAGAAGGCCATTTAAGGCGCGAGAACGACCTTGTGCAATATGAGTTCTTAATGGCGTCATCACAGACAGGTCACTGTGATATTGCTCCGAGGCTCCAAAGATGGCGCATACCATAGACTTCTCTCTGCAGAAACTGCTCCGATGAGAATGTGTCGATATCCGGGTCCGCAGTCGAGGCGACTCAAGGCGCACGCCACAAATCGGAGGAGAAGCTCGGCCAAACACTCACATATGTGAAAGCGCCAATCTATAATTATTATTATCGTGGATGCCGAGTTGAAGGATCTTGCCACCAACCATGCGTTCATCATGCCCAATCCATTGTAGATTTATGTGTTCGACTATGTCCATGTCATTAAAAAGCTCGCCTATTTCGCGAATCTATATTTTTCTTGGATATAATAGTTCTCTCAAAAGCTCCCTAGGGGCCTACTTAACTCTCTTCTACATCGTTCACGTCTCTGCGCAAACGACGGGCATGATGGCAGATTTATAGAGCGTGGTTTCTGTTCGTCGGGAAAAGGGTCATATTTTCCATTGCTTACGTCTGCGTCTCTTGGCAAGAGTTGTTATTGGCCTGATCTTCACACTCCTCCCCTATGCTGGAAAAGGCTTCGCTTTCGGCTCTGGTGTGAAAATCGACGATACAAATATCATCTGCATACGCCAGCAACAGTTCGTTTGCTCTATATGATGTGGTCACGCTTCATATAGGTAGCTCTTATTACGCGTCCAGCATCAGATTGAAGAAGTCGCACCAAAGTCAGCCTTCTTAATTAAATCTCGTTCAGTGGCGGATCCATCGGGGGGGTTTTGGGGGTTAAACTACGTGTCAGTCAGGGGCGGACCCACGGGGGGTGTTTTAATACATAGACGCCATATTATACATACATATGCGCCATATTAAAACACCCGCCGTGGGTCAGCCACTGACTGACACGTAGTTTAACCCCCAAAACCCCCCCGCTGGATCCGCCACTGAACTCGTTGGTCTCTAACGGCACGAAGAGAACCTACGCAGTTTGAACGTAGCCAAAATTTGTTCCCAACGTCACTCTCCAAAGCCGTATTATTTGCCAAATTTAGACATGGCGTCGTATAGGCAGCTTCTTGTCGTCCTATTATCCCAAATACTAGCTTGTATAAATATTCTTAAGAAAATACTAATTTTCATTCTTTATAACGGCCCGAAAGCACTTCCTTATTAAGTTAATTTAAAAAGTTTGTAGCTTTTAATACAAATTTTCCATTCAGATCCTTTTTCATTGACGACTAGAATTTGGCAAAGAAAGTCATACAGGTTTTCGTGGCATCTTTTCGATATTCTCGGGACCATCGATTTTGTTATCGATATTTTTATCGATTCGGTTATCGATATTTTATTGGTTTTGGTTATCGATGTATTTATCGATTTTGTTATTGATATTTTTATCGAATTTGTTATCGATAATTTTATCGGGTTTCTTATCGGTATTTTAATCGATGTTACTATCGATTTTATTATCGATACACATGCTGTGACATCATAAGGCAGAACATCATATGATATGACATCATTTGGCATGACATGGCATCCTATCACACTACTTCACATTACATTACATGAAATCACATCAAATGGCATCTCATTACCTGACATCACATCACATAGCATATTATCATGTCATCGTACCTCACAGCATATAGGTGAATATGGAGATGAAGACCAAGATAAATTTAAACACTTTACTTTTATAAAAACCAGAGTACAAAGATAAAAATAAAGATAAAGGAAAACAGAATAACATAAATGTAATTAAAACGAAAAAGGTAGAGGTAGGGATCTAGATAGAAAAAATGAAAATGTATGTATATTTACATATAAATATTGGTTATGAGACAAACTAGATATGTAACTTCTCCAGTGTGGCCCAGGCGCACTTACTTTTTTATATGGAGAAAAATTAGCAAACATAACTTTACTTTAATGTAGAAAGGCTCTATATAACATTTTTGTTTCTTTCCAGGGTAGTTATTAAACTTTGTGAAAACTAAAGATCTTCAGTTGATATTTTTTTTGATTACACTGGTTTTTAATAAACACATAAACTATTTTTTTGATGTAGTAGTTGATTTCAAATTCGATTAAGCCATTTGTGAGTATTCGGTAGGACTTTTGTACAGAGCTAAACTTCGGATTAAAATGAGTTAGGGCCTTTCAATATTAAGGTAACGATGTGTATATTTATCGGAACATTTCTGCTTTTTGCTATATGCATGTTTGTACCGATATATACCACGAATAAGTTATCGATATATTTATCGCTGTAACTATCGAAATTTTTATAAAAAAATTTATCGATATTGCAATCGTTATCGATATAATCACCTCTATCATTATCACTTTTGTTATCGAAATTCATATTAATGTCATTTGATTTCGTTAATTTCAAAATAATAGTAGTTTTCAAATTATTACTAGATACAAATTAAAAGATATGCATACATATGAAAATACTCGTACCAAATCTGTTACTGTTA
>NW_023458556.1:46280745-46285804 GCF_013731165.1 Rhagoletis pomonella | reverse complement strand
TAACAGTAACAGATTTGGTACGAGTATTTTCATATGTATGCATATCTCTTAATTTGTATCTAGTATTAATTTGAAAACTACTATTATTTTGAAATTAACGAAATCAAATGACATTAATATGAATTTCGATAACAAAAGTGATAATGATAGAGGTGATTATATCGATAACGATTACAATATCGATAAATTTTTTTATCAAAATTTCGATAATTACAGCGATAAATATATCGATAACTTATTTGTGGTATATATCGATACAAACATGCATATAGAAAAAAGCAGAAATGTTCCGATAAATATACACATCGTTACCTTAATATTGAAAGGCCCTAACTCATTTTAATCCGAATTTTAGCTCTGTACAAAAGTCCTACCGAATACTCACAAATGGCTTAATCGAATTTGAAATCAACTACTACATCAAAAAAATAGTTTATGTGTTTATTAAAAACCAGTGTAATCAAAACAAATATCAACTGAAGATCTTTAGTTTTCACAAAGTTTAATAACTACCCTGGAAAGAAACAAAAATGTTATATAGAGCCTTTCTACATTAAAGTAAAAATATGTTTGCTAATTTTTCTCCATATAAAAAAGTAAGTGCGCCTGGGCCACACTGGAGAAGTTACATATCTAGTTTGTCTCATAACCAATATTTATATGTACATATACATACATTTTCATTTTTTCTATCTAGATCCCTACCTCTACCTTTTTCGTTTTAATTACATTTATGTTATTCTGTTTTCCTTTATCTTTGTGCTCTGGTTTTTATAAAAGTAAAGTGTTTACGTTTATCTTGGTCTTCATCTACATATTCACCTATATGATGTGAGGTACGATGACATGATAAGAAGCTATGTGATGTAATGTGAAGTAGTGTAATTGGATGCCATGTCATGCCAAATGATGTCATATCATGTGATGTTCTGCCTTATGATGTCACAGCATGTGTATCGATAATAAAATCGATAGTAACATTAAAATACCGATAAGAAAACCGATAAAATTATCGATAACAAATTCGATAAAAATATCAATAACAAAATCGATAAATACATCGATAACCAAAATCAATAAAATATCGATAACAAAATCGATAAAAATATCGATAACCGAATCGATAAAAAATATCGATAACAAAATCGATAGTCCCGAGAATACCGAAAAGATGCCACGAAAACCTGTATGACTTTCTTTGCCAAATTCTAGTCGTCAATGAAAAAGGATCTGAATGGAAAATTTGTATTAGAAGCTACAAACTTTTTAAATTAACTTAATAAGGGATTGCTTTCGGGCTGTTATAAAGAATGAAAATTAGTATTTTGCCTATACGACGCCATGTCTAAATTTGGCATCCCTGCGTAAGTAATACGGCTTTGGAGAGTGACGTTGGGAACAAATTTTGGCTACGTTCAAACTGCGTAGGATCCAGCGGGGGGGTTTTGGGGATTAAACTACGTGTCAGTCAGTGGCTGACCCACGGCGGGTGTTTTAATATGGCGCATATGTATGTATAATATGGCGTCTATGTGTTAAAACACCCCCCGTGGGTCCGCCACTTACTGACACGTAGTTTACCCCCAAAACCCCCCCGCTGGATCCGCCACTGAACGAGATTTAATTAAGAATGCTGACTTTGGTGCGACTTCTTCAATCTGATGCTGGACGCGTAATAAGAGCTACCTATATGAAGCGTGACCACATCATATACAGCAAACGAACTGTTGCTGGCGTATGCAGATGATATTTACATCGTCGATTTTCACACCAGAGCCGAAAGCGAAGCCTTTTCCAGCATAGGGGAGGAGTGTGAAGATCAGGCCAATAACAACTCTTGCCAAGAGACGCAGACGTAAGCAATGGAAAATCTGACCCTTTTCCCGACGAACGGAAACCACGCTCTATAAATCTTCCATCAGACCCGTCGTTTGCGCAGAGACGTGAACGATGTAGAAGAGAGTTAAGTAGGCCCCTAGGGAGCTGTTGAGAGAACTATTATATCCAAGAAAAATATAGATTCGCGAAATAGGCCAGCTTTTTAATGACATGGACATAGTCGAACACATAAATCTACAATGGATTGGGCATGATGAACGCATGGTTGGTGGCAAGACCCTTCAACTCGGCATCCACGATAATAATAATTATAGATTGGCGATTTCACATATGTGAGTGTTTGGCCGAGCTTCTCCTCCGATTTGTGGCGTGCGCCTTGAGTCGCCTCGACTGCGGACCCGGATATCGACACATTCTCATCGGAGCAGTTTCTGCAGAGAGAAGTCTATGGTAAGCGCCATCTTTGGAGCCTCGGAGCAATATCACAGTGACCTGTCTGTGATGACGCCATTAAGAACTCATATTGCACAAGGTCGTTCTCGCGCTTTAAATGGCCTTCTGCGCTACAATTGCCTGGTTTCGAACATAAGTCATTTCAGCGGGAGGAGAATGACCCAACTTCGATGGAAAGACCGAGTGGAGAAGGACCTGGCTTCATTTGGCATTTCCAATTGGCATATATTGGCACAGAAGAGAAATGACTGGGCGTGCTTTTGTTGAACTCGGCCAAAATTGCTTACAGGCTAACCTAATATTCACGCACGCCGCCAATTTATTGTCAAAAATTTCTCATGCACATGCAACTTGTATGAGATCAACCGAAATTGAACGGCGTGCGTATGAAGCTAACTCAATTTCCAATTTTTGTTCTGCGTGACATTTTGATTTGACGTTTCGCTCAATGAAATCAAATGCAAACGCATGCAAGTCAATTTCGGGTGACGCAAAAAAACAAATTCGACGGCATGCGTACCAAAACGCAAGCCGCGAATATTAGGTTAGCCTGTTAGAAACACAGTTTTTGCCAGACTCAGGAAGCAAAGTGTCGCCCGTGCCTCGCAGCGGTTAAAGCGCAGGTTAATTAGTTAGCAGACCATTTCTCGTATTACTGTGATAGTGCTATCAAAAGTTTACTTACGTATGTACTTATACCTAAACCTATTGGTATCCATTCTTAATAATTTATTTGAATGTTCGCAAAAATAATTCAAAAGTTTATTGCAAAATCTTGCGCGTAAAATGGGTTCAGCGTCCCACAAGCTACCTACACACAGCGTTTGTATGTAGATATGTATACTCTTGATATACTATTTGTACGAAATTAATTCCATACACATGTTGCAAGACCATATGGAGGCAATTACCCACTCTTCGATGGAGCAACAAACACTAAATACTAGTACAATAAATGCTCAGCGCAACGTAAAATGCTGCAATCGCCTATAAGTAGCTGATTCTCTAAATGAAAACATTGTTGCTCACCTTACATTCGAACAGACGATTTAACCCAGCGTTGACGGCCGCGTTGTTGAGATCGTTTAATCCATATTGATGCATGTGTGTTTGCTTATGTCTGCATCGATGCAACCTCCCAAACACCACCCACCGCCTCATTCATTCATTACAAATTGATCGGCTTGGTGATCACTGATCAGTGAGACACTAGCGGTTAGAGCGTTGAGTGAATGAGTGCGGATGATCTTATTGCTTGCTGCTGAGCAAATACTCATGCGAGTGAATAATCTTGACAGCAGCGTTTTAGCAACAAAATGCTTATACATTTGCACTGAAGTAGCTGATAAATTAAGCATTTTTTGTAAACTAGAGCAGCAATATGCATACAAACTCACATTCAGATGGATTAAGATATATATGTAGGTACATATGCATAATACAGATATAAATAGCAAAATTGCAAGTAATTATTAAAATACAGATACAGATATAGATATAAAAACATACATACATGTATGTATAAGGTATGTTAATTTTTTAGCTTTTCCGATCCCGGGATTTTCGGGATGTCGTTATCACAATCCCGGGATCCCGGGATTAGTCCCGGGATTTAGATATTCATTACTTTTCACCAACTTAAATCGAAAAAATTGCTTCTATATTGTTTAAGAAGCTCTCCTACGATAATATAAATAAATGGGTTTGAAACCTACTTTTTTATTTAAAATGGCGTTTTTATTTTTTTCTCTCTGACGTCAGGACTTATTTTAAAGGACTTTGTGATTTCAAATATATGATAAATTCCAAAAATTATTTATAAAATTCAATGCAATGTAGAGTAAAAATGAAGGTACCAAATGCAAGAGAAAATTTCTTTTGAATTAAAATTTTTGGGATTCACAAGGGCGAATAGGTAATTTTTTAAGCTGATAAAGTTGGAAGGACGAAATTTCAGGATGTTATCAAGTCTGCAAATTAATGCATAAGTCCTTAAAATATAATTTTTTCAAAAATAAATATTGCGGAATTTAAAGGAAAAAAATTCAATGTCATTGTAAATGAAAATGTCATTTTTCAATATTTACCAGTCCTTCTGCACCAACAACTTGAACCTGTTTAAATTCTACAGGATTTCCTTTTTAATTTAATACCCCATACTTCTTCTCTAAGCACATTTCTCTGAATTTTTTTAATTATTTTTGAATTACTGACGTCAGAGTGAAAAACCAAAAACGCAATTTTACTATATTTGGCCCATGGTTTCGCGAATAAATTGATTTTTGTGTGTAAAATTTACTATCTCACGGTGTTATATGTACATATAATGAGCTAGACATTTATAGAAAATATTAATTATTAAATAAAAAAGGAAATTTAGCCAATACTGGTCAAGAAAAGGAGTTTCTATTATTGCCATTAGCGCAAACTACAAATCCCGAAAATCGCGTGATTAACATTCCTAGTATGTATATACATTGGCAGTTGTGGCTTATGTTATCGTCAGTGTTCCCAGAAAATTTTGTTAAAAATCTTCCATGTGATTATAAAATCTTCAAAAACCATAAGAGATACTGAAACTGGAAAAAATATTTTTTCTCTAGAAATATATTTGTTAAAGATTTTTTATTAAAATTGTATTCCTATACAAATTCATAACACATTTAATTTAAAAAAAAAGAATAACAAGTTCATGAATTCAAACATGGGAATTAACAAAGAGTTGCAGAGAACTGTAAAAATATACATGTATATATAATAATGTACA
>NW_023458556.1:46276666-46280645 GCF_013731165.1 Rhagoletis pomonella | reverse complement strand
AACCTTATACCCATTAGTTTGATCATTACGCGTCATCGCGAAGGTTCCATAACCAAACGTATTTCGATGATCACCGCGGAGAGCGCATTTCCGCCACTACATCACCAGTTGGGCGCCTTCCCACCCAGCATTGCAGATCAAATCGATGGCATTGAGGTGCAGTTGCCACGCCCATGGAAAAGTACATTACGAGAACAACATCCCGGACCTGCGACGGCTGCACTTTTTGCCGCAGCAGCGGCAGAAGCGCGTAGCAATTACATGCTGGCGGCCGACGAAGCGTATGTGACCTTTGTAAATCCGAATGGTGTAGAGATTATGGAGATTATACCCGAAGAGGATGAGACCGTGTCAATGATGCGCGGCAGCTCAGCAACGATTGGTAAGAGTCACTCGAGCGTGGCAGCGTCGCAGAAAATACATCCAAATGCTTCATCGAATGGTTTGCAACAGCTGGATGAAGCGGCAAACGCTGGTGCGGCAGCTGATGTTACAGAAGCTGGAAATTTGGTAAGTGGAATATTAAGTGGGGTGAAATGATCTTAGATACTAATGTGTATGTGTACATATTCATGTGATGACAGCATAAATTCCAACGTTTGTCACGCAATGTCACCACGCACATTTGGAAGAGTTTGAAGGAGAAGACTTTGTTGCCACTACAACGCGCATTGTTAGTGCCGAGGCTTTATTCGACAACTCTATTCATGTCGGCGGATATTTTTTCGTATGTAATGTGTCTAACGGTACTACCAGGGCTGGCGGTCAGTCACCATGCAATCAAAAATGCCGAGATACCATTTCTCTTCTCATTGCTGGCATTTCCGTGGATGTGCTTCTCGCTGATGACGCCACGCTTCGGTAGCAGCCTGTATAAGCGAAAAATCGAGTGGCACACATTGGGCAGCGTATGCAAGGCGTTGGCGCTGATTCGTAAGTAGAGCAAACAAATTCAAATACTGTTATCAATTACACGAGTGGTGGATTACGTAAAAGTGTGTTTGCATTGTTCAACTTTGCGTTCAACATTTGCGTTCAACTCAGCGCAGGGTTGCACGAAAAAAAAGTTGAATGGCTAAAAATATCAAAATATGAAAAAATATCAAAATATTCGCCATAAAAAGGTGTTTGCATTGTTCAACTTTGCATTCAACTTTTGGTTGAATGGCCTTTCAACTAATCGCTTTCAACAAAGTTGGTCGCCAGCCAACATTTAGCCATTCAACTTTTTTTTCGTGCAACCCTGCGTTGAGTTGAACGCAATTGTTGAACGCAAAGTTGAATAATGCAAACACTGCTTAATTTACGCAAATATTTCAGTCATCAGCTTCTCTACATCCAAACTTCAACTTAGCGTTTCTTCTGTGCTGCTGGGTTTTGGACAGTCGGTAACGCTTTTTCTGCAGGATGTCGTATTTCAGCGCAGCATGCCACGCGCCCAATGGACTGCCATACGCTTTCCAGTGCATTTCACTAATGGTCTACTAATGTTTGTGTGGGGCGCTTTAGCTCATTGGGTTGTCGTGCATTTTTCCTTTCAGGTATGTGGACTTTTATCGAAAAAAATTCTAGAAAATTGCTCATATACTGTGTTCTAGGCTAGCGTCGGTTTAGCCGCTATGCTTTACGTCGTGGGCATGCTAACATGGAATATGATTTTCGTTTGCTGTAATACCAGGGATTGAAAAAATTCTCATGCGCAACTGTTAAAATATCCAGAAACAAATCTAAAATGAAGTTTTAGAAAATAGAAGATTGCGGAAATATTTATTTGAGACTTAGATGATTCGATTATTTGTTCCTTGTTAATATAGCAGAATGTATGTATGTATTTTATGTAGTAAGAAAATTCAAAATTTATAATTCCATTTAAGTAAAATCTTACAAATGTACATATACATATATTATTTTAAATTGAATTTTAAAATTTTCGATTAAGATTTAAATGAAGATACATATACATTAGGGTGCCTCACCAAAAAAAAAGTAGCACTTTTCCCAATTTATTACATTTACGTGAACTGGACCGATTTAAAAATACCTCCAAAAATCTCATTATCTTGATTCTCTAGATAACGATTTTAAGAATTTTTATGCAGCCCTTGTAAGCGTCTCAAGTAATTTTTTGAAAAAAAACTATTTTTTCCACATGATTTTATTTATAAAAAAAAATAGATTTTCGGCGTATTTTCCCATTGGTCCAGCTCATATAAATCTTATTATTTTTCCGAAATATTTTGGCGGTAGTCTTTGAATTTAATAAATTTTGTAATTCCGATGTAAAAGCTCTACCGTTTGCATTTTGTATGGTGAGTGCTGCACCCTAACATACATATGTATGTAAATGTAAATTTAATAGGTGCAACGGAAACAAGGGACATAGAAAGTCTTGTTTATCCCTATGATAGGTCACAACCCCCATGACCCAACATACTACCAGCCACCCTAATAAAAGCTAACCGTTTCTTGGCAGATGAATTCCTGACACTAAGTTCATGGACTCTGAAAGAATTCAGGTATTGCAGTCTTAGTATAATATGCTCCGGCGTCTCCTCCTCTTCAAGGCAAATAGACATTGCAATCCGTCTCTGGTGCATGTGACAGCGCAGGTGATTATGACCGGTTAATTAGCCAATTAGAAACTTCATGTTGGCTATATTCAAAAGATTTCTATCTTTCCCAGCAAAAAGATAACCAAAAAGTTTAATCTGTCTAAGGCTTCCGCCTCTCCGCAGTACTTACTGCGTTCTAAGTTTACCCATGCTACGATTATGAGTCTCGTGTAGAACGACCTGAATCCACAAAACTGCTCCGGTCCCACAAGTACAGACGATGAGCATTCTCTAGCCAATTCGGGGGTGTCAAAGCACTCCTTGACGTGCCTGGAGGTGATCGTTCCATTGGATAGGACC
The DNA here is from genome assembly GCF_013731165.1 of Rhagoletis pomonella. NCBI lineage: Eukaryota > Metazoa > Arthropoda > Insecta > Diptera > Tephritidae > Rhagoletis > Rhagoletis pomonella. The sequence continues at coordinate 46,277,733 of NW_023458556.1, read as the reverse complement.
TGATTTTCGCCTGGTTTTCTGAAAAGATTGCTAGAAAGGCACCTTTCAAACCCTTTTCAAGGTTCAATCTGGCACAAATTGAGACTGCCAAATACCCATTGCAATAGAAAGTTTGCCGGCAGGTTCATAAATATCCGCACCTGCTCTGAACTGCATCTTTGATCCGTCATACATATATGGCCTCTAATTCAGGTAAAGCATTTGTACAGACCTCTAGGTCTGGAATTTTTGAGCTGGAAATTCCTTCCAAAGCAGATTTCCTTTAGCATAGTCAGAGAACTCGCAAGTTCCTAGACTTGGTATATTGCTCAAAATATCTTTGTACTGTGCCTACTTATGAAGAGTACTAGCAGAAATTTGCATTTGCAAATTCCTCGAACATGTTGCCGCTAGGATAAAAATATGTTATCTAACAGAAACCATGTAAGTTCAAATTTCAAATTTTGTAAAAAAAAATTTTGGAAAATTCGACGAAGTGCAATCAAAATTTCAAAGTTTTTAATCAGAATTTTTTTAGACAAATTTTCGTATGCAGTTCTATGGCCTATTAAATTTTAGTGAAGTGCAAGTGTGAAGTTGCTAAAAATACCGTTAATTTTTAAGATATACATACATATCTAACCATGTTACTATTTTTTACTGCATTTTTTTATAATTGAGAATATACATGTATGTATGTTTACATAGATGATTATAATTATAATTTAAATGCAGCAAAACTTATTTGAAAAAAATGTGTGTGTATGTCTATCACCGCTACAAAAAGTGTAAATTAAAAAAAAAATAAAAATAAACAAATATCTTTTAAGCAAAAAACAAAGCCGACTTCAACTCTCATATAAAAATTTAAGAGTACCGTTAATTTCATCATGTTCCAATTATCGGATCTAAACCAGCTCTGAGGTACCACCTTTCCTTTAACAAAATAAATATAGAAATTGGTTAACGTGGTCCAAAGTTATAGTCGAATTGGTAAACTAATCATAATTTTTTTAAATCGGTTAAAAAATAAATAAAAGTATTGTTACGATTATCCTCGAAACCTTGAGGGATTACCCAAATATACT
>NW_023458556.1:46260656-46276656 GCF_013731165.1 Rhagoletis pomonella | reverse complement strand
TGCCTATTTCGCGTTGTTCGCTTTGTGTTGCCGCAGTATTCGCCACAGTATAAATAAATATTCGCCACATACGCTAAAGCCCAAACATAAGCCACAAAAGAAAATTAAATGACCAATTTCTCATTTGCGAGACGCGTCGGTATCGAAACACGCACCTTTGCGCCGATTTTCTTTTTCTGAATCGGTATTTCGGCGCAAATTTGCTTTTCTTTGTCAGATTTTTGTTCATCTTCGTGTAAACATGGTCTTTGAGATATTCTGCCGTATCCTGAGCCCATAAAAATAAATCACCTAATCGTGAGTTTCGCACGAACACAATCTTTTCATCCACGCGTAGTGAATACACGGCAACAATGATAGAATACAAGATTATGCCCATTAGAGAGGATTTTTGAGAATAACTTTTGTGTAACGGCCCACTGGTGCAGTTGCGTGAGACAAATGCCAAATCGGAAAAGAAGAAATGTTGCAAGAAAAACGTAAAGTTGCACAAGTGTGACGTCATACAAATAGCGATTCCGTCAAATTCACTGATACCGGAATAGCGGTACCGTTATGGGCGCCACCTTTGTTCTCTACATCGTGACCCGGTTCGAACAAAATGAGACTCATGATAAGACTGAATATGTACATAATTACATGGGAACCATGATTCAATAATTAATTATCAACTAAAAATTTGTTAAAATCTATACATATTCAAATATTTCGTTATTTACTTCCATTTTTTTTTTATAAATATAAGGTTCTTTGCTTACACCGCTTTTTGTTTTTGTTTGCACATGTAAATCAGCTGATCGTTTGACACTTTTCATGAACTTACAGGGGAAAAAACTCCGGACTAAATCCTGTAACTTCTGACTAGGAACAGTTGCTCAGTTACTCTGTCAAAAGTGTTGCCACTTACAGTTTTATGGCAATAGGAACGACTTCCTGTAAGTTCGGACTAAATCCTGTAAACCGGACTGCTATTGGAAAGACTATTGACATAAAACCTGTAAGTGGGAACACTTTTGAGAGAGTAACTGAGCAACTGTTCCTAGTCAGAAGTTACAGGATTTAGTCCGGAGTTTTTTTTTCCTGTAAGTTCATGAAAAGTGTGAAACGATCAGCTGATTTGCATGTGCAAGCAAAAACAAAAAGCGGTGAAAGCAAAGAACCTTATATTTGTAAAAAAAAATGGAAGTAAACAACGAAATGTTTGAATATGTATAGATTTTAAAAATTATTTAGTGATATTTCAGCCAAATCAGTGTTGTACAAATGACATGTAAACAAACCGACTGACGTTTTTACAGGAAATAGTGCTTTTTGCGTTCCCGTGCACTTCTGCATCTGTTCTTCATTTACTCTCACTTGAGAGAGTAAAATAGTAGTTTGACAGTTCCACAGGTTTTAGTCCGAAGTTCAAAGGAACAGACTAAATATTCTTGACGTTTCTCGCTGTCGAATATTCTACGTCATTTCACCAACATTCTACCATTTTCTTGTTGTTCGCGTCGCGTCGCGTTGGCAGTATTCGCCACAGTATATATAGCATTTTCAGTTTTACATATCGTCCTTTAAGGTACGAAACCGCGTATCGTCATTCTGCAAAACTGCGTAACTGACATTTGCTGCCAAAAATGGAATTTGCTCACACAAGCTCTTGGATCAATCCTTATCCATTCGTCCTGCAATATACTAGCCAGAAATGCGAATCGTCGTTTAAAACGCAAACCCGCGTATCAACAAAATGCAAAACCGCGTATCAGCAAAATGCAAAACCGCGTATGTGAAGTTGTAGAAATTATTTTATAGAGCGTAAAAACACTCATATTTCAAAATGGTTCTCTTTTTTATAAAGCAATCGCATTTCTGGCTAGTATATTTCAGGACGAATGGATAAGGATTGAGCCAAGAGCTTGTGTGAGCAAATCCAATTTTTGGCAGCCAATGTCAGTTACGCGGTTTTGCAGAATGACGATACGCGGTTTTGTACTTTAAACGACGGAATGCTTTATAAAAAAGAGAAATATTTTGAAATATGAGTGCTTTTAATCTCTAGACAAGTACGAAGTATAAGTTCGGGCGAAACCGAACTTTATATACCCGGCGCAGGTATCAAATATCGTCGTTTCAACTTTCTCTGAGCTACCTTTGCATGCTAAGTAGGGGTGTTTACCCGATTTCAAACGTTTCCGATAATATACAGAGTTAGACTTAATTATATAATTGGACCTAGTTACACAGGTACAAATGATAAAGTGGCTACCCAGGTAAACCTTTGTAATTATAAAGGGGCGGTACTACGCTCAATTCCTAAAAGTCTATAGCAGTCTTATTTATTGTTAGGAGATTGTTGTAACTATTAACTCGAGGTAAATTAATGTCCTCAGTTATTGACATATCGGAGTTTTCGTATTTCTGAAATTTACCGTTATACGGGAAGCGATTCCGATTTGAATAATTTTCAACAAATTGATTTTTCGTTCCAAGGTTATTAAGTGCACCGAGTTTGGTGGAAATTGATATATCAGTTACCGAGATACACATTTGTGGTCATAAGTGTGCGGTGCCGCGCCCATTATCTAAAAATTTATAATCTTATTTTCTGCTAAGTGGTTATTGCAATAATCGATTTTAAGTGAATTAGCTCCAGTAGTTACTGATTTATCGCAGTTTTCGTGTTTCTGTAAACTACTGTTATATGGCAGGTGGGCGTGGTTATTGCCGGATTTCAAAGATGTCCAATAGATTTCTCAGCTAGACCCAACCCAAGCCTCGTACCGAGTTTGGTAAGGATTAGTGAAGCGGCTACTGAGATACAGCATTTCATCAGAAGTGGGCGGGGTCACGCCCATTTTCCAAAAATTTTGTAACATTATTATTTTTTACCACAATTCTACTCCACATACTAATTTTCAACAATTTACATCTAATATTTACTGAAATATCGCAGTTTTTGCATTTTTCGAAAATACCGTTATATGGGAAGTGGGCGTAGTTACAGTCCGATTTCATCCATTTTCAATACCAACCTACCTTGGATAAAGGGCAACCTACATGCCAAATTTCGTTTAGATATCTCAATTTTTTCTCGAGTTATCGTGTACACGGACAGACAGACAGATATAGCTTAATCGACTTCTCTTTTCATTCCGATCATTTATGTATACATTTGTCCATATCTATCTCAATTCGTTTTGGCTGTTACAAACAACCGTTATGCAAACAAAGTTAATATACCCTTGTGCACAAGGGCGCTCGGTTATAAAAATAATTTATGCAACCTCACATACGCCGTTTTGCATTATCTTGATACAAGGTTTTACATTTTGTTGAAACGACGATATGTTAAATTTTGCCATATTACGGCGTTGCAAAAATACTTCTATAACAAGTAAGAGCAGCGCTGTCTTCGGCTATGCCGAAGGCTTCATACCTTTCATGAACATCTGCAAATTTTACTTTGACAGATTACTGCTTTTGAATACATCTGCATACATCGATAGAGGAGTTACATACTTATATAAAAAATCGCATCTAAACAATCAGAGGTATGGAAGATATACATTATATGGCACCAATCTAAGTGATTTTCACTGCTATGTGATCGGTATGTAAACCGGTAACACAATTTATTGGGTTTAGTTTCCTACATAAAGGAGATATATGGCAAAAACTGGTATCTTAACAGTCAGTGCTATAGGAGATAAAGCTTATACAGCATAGATTTTGACGATTTTCTCAGTAGACTTTGTATTATTATTTATAAAATATCTTACGAAATTTATCGGTTTTAGCTGTTCAAATAAAGGAGTTTTACAGTAAAATCCCATATCTGAACAATCAGATGTATGGAAGATATATGTTGTAGTCATCCGATCCTTGTTATTTTCACTGTAAGTATTCTGTTAATAATGAGTGAAAATGGTGCGAAATTTCATGTTCCTAGCTGCATAAATGGAGGAGTTATGATAAAAGACCTCATATCTGAACAATCAGTTGTATGGGGGCTGCAGGTTATAGTGACCCGATCTTTGTTATTTTCGCTGTAAGTCTTCTGTTGATAATGAGTGAAAACAGCGCGAAATTTTATGGTCCTAGCTACATAAATGGATGAATTATAACGAAAAATCTCATATCTGAACAATCAGTTGTATGGGAGCTATAGGTTATAGTGACCCGATCTTTGTAATTTTCACTGTAAGTATTCTGTTGATAATGGGTGCAAGTATTGCAAAATTTCATGTTCGTAGCTGCATAAATGGAGAAGTTATAATGAAAAATCTCATATCTGAACAATCAGTTGTATGGGGGCTATATGTTATAGTGGTCCGATTCTTCCGGTTCCGACAAATGATTAATACATTATAAAAATACACCCACCTACCAAATTTGATCCGGATATTTTGAAAACTGAGAGACTAGATTGCATACAAACAGACAGACAGACGGACAGACGGACATGGCTAAATCAACTCAGCTCGACGTTCTGATCATATAAGTATACATTTTCATGGGTCTATCTCTTTTTGTTCTGGTACTTACAAACATCGGACCAAAGTTATAATACCATTTCATGCTCATGAAAGGTATAAAAATGTGCACAATTTTCTCTTCCTTTTGGCATACCATGTGATTACCTTAATTTACTCCATTGTCTATAATATTGCTAAAATTCTTCGTCATATCGCACACCGTCTTCAAAAGAGTCACAACTCAAAATTTGGTATTTTTGAAATTAAGCGCTAAAAATGTACACAGGGCTTTTATTTACCTTTCAAGATTAGTATGGCTGCATGCTCCTGGACTAACTTATCCCGTTTTTTTAATACGACACTTTCAGAAAAAGCACGAAGTTATAACGTACATATATTATTGCATTTTTTGTTAAGATGAAGTCTCTACGATGAGCAGAACCCAAGATATAACAATTTGAAGAAGTACATGATTAGTTAGAATCACGAAAAAATCCAAACTTTGACAGATCAGGGTCTAGATTCTGTAATTGTGAGTTTCCCAGTGTACACTGAAAATTGGGTACACTCTTCATTTTGCGATTCAGGAAGTGTGAGAATGAGTTTTGGAACAAAAGCAGAATACCTACATTTTTCTACTTTGAACTTCAATAACACCAGTAATTATTATTTGCCCCCCACAAAAAATGTATACTGTTATGATCAGGACTAAGACCCCTATCGATCCTGACAATTTTTTTTTAAATCAGAGAAATGTACATATTCTGCACTTAGTGCAGTTGTTCCCAGCTTCTACGTACTCGGAACTTCAATAACACCAGTAGTTATTACTTCCCGCATAAAAAAAATTAGACCCTTATGATCAGGACTAAGATCCCTATCGATCCTATTATACATTTTTGTAATTTAGGAATTGTAGGTATTCTACATTTAAGCTATCAAAATTGTGTACACTTCTCTTCCGAAAACTCACTGCACTTTATTCGGTGAGTTTTTGGTTATGAGTACATTTTCTCTCAGTTACAGAACCCAGCCCCATATCTCCGAAGAAAAAAATTAAAAAAAAAAATTTCTTGAACGCATGTTAGCTTATTTCATGTATAGAACGCATAAAAACAAATTGAAGCGAATCGGAGACATGATATCATTTTTTACGAAATCCTTCCGAATTAAAATAGAATGGCTCATATGTATGATACATAAAGCAAAAGAATTTAATTTTTCTTTATAATTTTAGTTTTGCTAAAATTGCACAGCTTCATAGCATGCTATGAGACATGGTACAAGCAAAAGTAAAACAAATTTTATCGCTACATTCCATTCATGTACGTGATATGGCAGCGCCAAATTTAAATTTCCCAACAAGGTTGCATGGAGCTACTGGCCTAATCGGTGCGTAATCTTATATTACTCAATTTCCAGCAAATCCACGAATAATATGGTTAATGTGAATAAGTACCGTACCACATATAAAAATTTACTTTCCTTTTGTTAACTACTTTACTGCACTTTTTCACGTTTATTATCTTTCCAATTGATAAAGGATATTAAAATTTCCCATAAGTGGCAACAAACGCGAAACATGCAGCCCTGCCAACCGTAAGAAGCCGAACTCCATGTGTCACTTTTCACAATTTTTGCGAACGGCGGCTTTTTTTCACAAGCGAGAAGAGAAATTTTTATAAAACTGTGAAAAATTGCATTTTAACCCATTTGAAGTGTTTATTAAGAAATTACAAAAGTTGAAGGACAAGCTTTATAACTTGTGAACCGATTCATTCATTAGATTCCGCATCAATTTTGCGATAATATTATGCGCTAATAGCGAAGGCGTGAGCGTAAAAATTTGCCTTGTCGGGTGAACTTTTGTAAATGGCTAGAGAGATTTTCAGTTCCAATACGGCGTATACCATCCCCGTTCACATTGATGATGTACATTGAACACACACCCTTGGAAGATAATCTGCAATTTTTCTTGAAGAATCACATTCCCGCCAGTGACGCCAACTCAATACTGGCGCATGTACGCGACGTCGAAGACACTGCTGGTACACAACTGCAATCGCAGGCGCAAGCTGAAGGTGACGCTGCCTATGCCGGTTATACCGGACGCTTAAACCTACTTCGATTGGGTGCTATTGCCAAAGCAAAGGTTCCTAACATCGCTGAACCAGATACAAATAGATATTTTCCTAGGAGAAAATTGTCTCCGCCAGGTTTAATAAACCGTAACACCGTGCCGCCAAAACTTAACGGAATCGGCGATATAGCTTACAAAGAGGAGGAAGAGGAAGAAGGAAATTATGAATTGATCGATATAGATGATGTTCAAGAAAATCAAGTGATTAAGGAACGCAACGAATTAGCAACAGAAGCCGAAGATAAGGGCGTTGAAAAAAACCAAACACCTGTCGCTGACGAAATTATCATACAAATAGAAGACGAAGAAGACAATTACGAATATTTCGTTCAACCAGCGCCTAAACAGCGAAAGTACAGCCAAACTCAACTCTCAAATCAGGTACGTATTTATAGATATTTCCTTAAAATTTGTAATTAATCCCTTATACTATCAGGTTTTTGGTCACTGTCGGCAGCAGAACAGTGAACCCCAGCTATCACGTAAGCGCCCTTTGCGTCCAGTGCCGGCAGGAATACCAATCCAAAGTTGGCAAACTCAGCTAGAATTACCGCCACTACAACTGATAACACCGCAACCATCTCTCAAACGAGTATTGAATGGTCACTTGCCGATACAGCTACAGCGCAGTGACAGCAGGGAAAGTGTAACAAGCAGCTATTATTTAGCCGAAGACGGGTTGAATTTAACTGGCCATAGGCACTTAAACGGTAACCGTAATCCGGTGGTACACGAAATTGAAGAAGAGGAAGTAGAAACAGAAGAAGACTGCGACGAATACTACACTCAGCCGGCAAATCTAGCGGGTAGTGTAAATAACTCACAGATGGGTATCGATATAATCAGCAGATTAAAACGTTTGTTGAACTTACACTCCGATTCCACAGACAACGCGCAAGGAGAGGGATCTCGAAAAAGGTATTGCCTGATTAATGAGCATTTTTTTCCAAATGCACAGAGAAATTAATAAAAATGAATTTGACTCGGTTGTACATAAATATTAAATATTATTGATTAAAATATTTCAGATCCGGGAACTATACTGCAGATGCCAATCAGCAGCCAATAAAATATAAAAAAGTACATAATCGTTTTCCTAAAATTATAACTCACAAACTGGATGATGGTAAGTATTTAATATGTATTTGTAGAGTATTTGTCCGCTTTCATTAATCTCCTGCCGTTTGCAGGCGACTTTGATGTGATCTCTACTTTTCCTAAGCAGGAGAAAAAAATGTTGGCATGCAAGTCGCCTAGCAGCGCTTCCAAGCATTCACTAGAGATGACACAGCGCAAGTCGTTACACTCCATTGGTTAGTTAGACTCCGTGGCCTGCAAACTGTTTTTTTTTGGGAGAATGCTAACTAAATGTTTTATTTGTATTTAATAGAAAAGCCGAAATATCGTAAGTCGATGTTTATGGCGCCTACGGTAACCCATCGTTTGGTAAAAAATACATCCTATGCTGATGTCGAATTTTCTGATGATGATGATGAACCTCAAATAGTAAAAGGCTTTGGCATTGGATGTGCTAGTGGGTCTGGCTTGAATGATGGGCGCGCTATTAAAAAGGTACCACGCATTTTCAATATCCCCATTTTGCGTGAGAGTGAAAATGTTCGGGCGCCGGTTTCGAAACCGCCACCTCCACTTATTGAGCCACGCAGTGGCAGCATCCTAGCGACATCACTTATGCCTGAGATCGATTTGACGAAACGCAAACCAATGTCGTATTCGGAGGTCCTGCGACAGAACTTACAAATGCCTGCCAGTGGTGGGCACGTCTTGGGCAGGCGTTCGGCCAGCTCAATTTCTTCTTCGGGAGGAACATGTAAGTATTTGAAATGACCCACAAATAAAATTTATAACTTATACAACAAATTTTCTTCTGGGATGCAGCAGCTTCTAATTGTGGGCTGAATATATTGGGAAACATTCGCTCAAATATGTGGGCTACTAATGCTCGTTCAATTCTAACACAAGAAAAGGAAACCGAGGAGCATGAAAAGTACCAGCAGCTACTAGAACAGGTTGTACCGTGTTTGTATGGTGCATCAGAGGGTGCAAATGTACACTCTTTTGCCAAGCCTCCATTCGGCTTTGATGCGCCGCTACGTCGAGGCGCCCTGCACGCAAATAATAGCAACCAGAAACCAGTAGCTAATCAACGAAAGTCTCTCGGTTTACAAAACAGCTTGCCACGCGCATTGAAAAGACCACCACTTTCGTCTACCATCAATTTGGACGACGACGATGATGAAGAGAACAATGAGGATGTTACATTCGTTAGTGTGAAGGACCAGCGTCCTGTACGAAATGTTCTGCCAACGGTGATTGTCGACGATGACGAAGATGAGATAAGTGAAATAATTGATTTGGATGACGATGAGCGGCAAGTGGTTTCGGCATGTACAAAATTAAAAGAACAGAATGCATGCGGCGTTCCTTTGGGCACAAAAGACAAAAAAAAATGTGTTACACGCCTGTGAGTCACTAGCTATATACTGTTTTAAATGTAATTCTTAGAAGTATATTTTTTATTCCATAGTCCATACGTTGAACCAGTCAACACATTGCAAGAACGTTTCAATACTTCCCCACATTTAAAGTCCAATTGGCTGCAAGCACTACAATCTAAATGGACTGAAAAGAAGAAGAATCGTCTGCAAGAGGTTAATGACACGGTGAATGTGTAAGTTGATTGCATAGAGGCTTTGGAAGGCAAATTATATATTCAAATGGTATATTAACCCCTAGGGTGGAGAAGCTGACAGCTGAGCGGCGTGCAGCTGAATTGGAAATGCAGGATCGTCTGCGTAAGATACAAATTGTCGATCCAGATTTGCTCGTGATTGATGATTTTCCAGTACAAGAAGTCGAAGAAGAGCCTGAATTTGTTGAACTAACACCTGAATATCAAGCGCGAATAAAGGAGGCAATTATAGGGCCACCCGACCAGGTAGAACGTGAATTAAACTTAAGCTTAAACTTAATTTACACAGATAACTTTTCTTCGTACTTAGGTTCTTGTGTCGAAATTCAATCTAAACATTACACGTCGTGATATACACACGCTACTTGGACACAATTGGCTCAACGATGAGGTTATCAATTTCTATATGAATCTGCTTACCGAGCGTGGTGATACAAGACATGAATCACACGGTTTACCTACTGTCTATGCAATGAACACATTCTTTGTGCCACGCTTACTATCGGCTGGTCATAGTGGTGTAAAGCGTTGGACACGCAAGGTGGATATATTTTCCAAAGATATAATTCCCGTACCAGTGCATGTTGGTGGTGTGCATTGGTGTATGGCTATTATACATCTGAAGAATCGCACCATTAAATATTATGATTCAATGGGCACACCAAATCCTAGTGTACTGAAAGCACTGGAACAATATCTCAAGGATGAATCGTTGGATAAGCGAAAGCAATCATTCGACACTAGCGGATTTGAGGTCGAGTCTGTACGTGAAGTACCACGACAGATGAATGGCAGTGATTGTGGAGTATTCAGTTGTATGTTTGCCGAGTATATAACACGGAATCGGGAGATAACATTTACCCAACAGCATATGGAATACTTCCGTCACAAAATGATATTGGAAATTGTGCGTGGCGATTTGTTACAGTAAAACGAACAATAAAGTCTAATTTAAATGTATTTGATCGTGATTGGTAAAAGAAGTATATTAAAAATCAGGTGTTTGTGGTGGATAGACAAGAAGAGAAATACAAAATTTCATAAATGTTTAAATGAAACCAGAAATGGTTATTGATTTATGGTGAGTGCAGATATTAAAGGGAACTGCAATCACATGTACCAATTACCAATTCGTGGCCAATGCGCACCTCCCAAATTCAACGCTATTAATCTAAAGCTTTATTGATGTTGAATAATGCGCATATTCTTTTCAGTGTAGTTCTTTCAGTTAAATAATAGAGAACAAGGGCAGTCTATATTAAACAGAATTTTGGCGCAATAGTACATTACTACAAATGATTAAATGCCTAGTTTAAAATTTGCATAAATACAATATGTAACCTAAACAAATATAAATTATAATATAATGCTCTTTTTAAGTTACTGTGGATACATTTGTATTTTTAACTTTCTAATTTATGTATCGTGTGTCTTACTTTAAATATTGTGAATTTGCTAAAATCATTTACGTTGTATGTTGCTTGGCAAATTTAAATTGGGCACCTTCTCATCTTTAAATTGGATATCAAAAAAATAAAAAAATCAAGAAACTAAAAGGGCAGTGCTTGGGTTCTACATTAATTTCACCTGCAACCCAACTACTATATAATTAATTTATCTGTCTATAATAAGCCGTCTGCAGTTATAATGTAGCATTTCTGAATTACTTACGTACATATAGTTTTTAAAATGAATTTGTATGTCACTGATAAAAAGAGAATAAATAGTATACAAAAAAGTAATTCCGCCACTCTTTGGCATGTCTTAGTCTTAAGCATATCTATTTGGTATGCAATAAATTTTCTAGGGGTTTCACAGGGAGCATGTATTACATGTAATAAATAGTTAGAAGCCCAGCATCGAAGAAAAAACACGAAATACATAGATATAAAAAATAAACAAAAAGGCTACACAGAAATGACATAATGGTATATTGTGTAATCGGCTCCTTATTGTCGTGATATTGGAACAAAATTATAGAAATAATATGGCGTTCATATTAGCATAAGGAAGATTAGAAATTCAAATATGGATACCAACAGGTAAAAAGTATTAGTTTTCTCTGACGGAGTCTTTATGGACCAACCTATTAACTAAATTCATTTACTACTTGTGAAAAATTACTTTTTGTGACTCGACACCATGATTGAGAAGGTAGTGGAAAATTCATGCAAAAACAGTATTTCAACACCCGTCGTATATTCTCGACCCTTTTTTTTAAATATTCCAGCAAAAAATTCATCTATTCGTACCACAGGAGCTATAAAACACGCCCGTTTGCGGCGATAGAACTAAGAAGGAGGAGTTAGGTGTACTTGAATTATTATCGAGACCTCTATGACAGTCATCCGAAGTGGGAGGTTTTCACATACATACACATATTTAGATTGATAAGTAGAACCCAATGCTAAAAGTGTTAAATACAAAAAAATACAAGCAGTTAAAAAAAAAATATGCCATTTGAAGTTTTTAGCGAATGAAAATTAGCGTAGCAGTTTCTAGGATTCCACTGCTGTTCATAATTCATAAAATGGGGAAAAAAGTCACAAGGCACTTTGATATACAGGAGAATTCAATAAATTTGCCTACTAATTTGCAACTTTTGGATAAATTTTAGATTTTTTTGAAAATGGAGTTTTGTAGCCTATTAAAATTTAAGTATAAAATATGCAGCTTGAAGATTATAAAGAATCGCTTTAATTTTTGATAGGTTTCTTTGCTGAAGGTGTTTCGCATTTTCCATTTTGCGTTAAAAAATTGCCAAAAATCAACGGTGAGTCCTGGCTACTTCAAACTTGCACTTCATACAAAAATCGGATTAAAAAATTGGCAATTTGCATGCATTTTTATTGGATTCTCCTAAATTTCGCACAAAGTTTAGAATTGGTATTCTTGTGTTTTTTGTTGTATTTTTATAAAAAACTAGCCAGAAAAATTTAAAATAAAAATTGTTGCATATGATGTGAAAAATTCTCTAGGCATATAGTTTTGTCCGTGAGTGTATTTACTTTAGACTGCATCACCAAAAAAAGTTGCGGTTTTTCCGCCGATATTGAAAAGTTTTTTATATATGAAGACTTCCACCCAAAATATTTCGGAAAAGTATTAAGATTTACGTGGGCTGGTCCGATTTGAAAATACCCCCAGAAATTAAGTTTTTTATGAATAAAAATAGTTTCTTAAAGTACTTAAAAAAAAATCCCCTCCGATGGCAAATGGGATTTTTGATGCTGTTTTTTTTAGCTTTTTTCAAAGATTGGTTTAAGAAAAACTTGAATAACTCAGCTTAAACTATTCCGATTTAGACTTTTGCGTTATCATTGGAAATGTATTTTCTCGCTCTTTTTATTTCTTTGCCTTTCCAATGATGATCACAAGTCTAACTCGGAATAGTTTGGACTGAGTTATCCATGTTTTTCTTAAACAAATCTTTGAAAAAAGTTCAAAAACAGCATCAAAATCTAGTTTTTATGATGCCGTTAAAAGTTTTTTTTAAACGCTTTTATGTAAATTTTTTAAGCTTAAACTGTTTTGCCATCTGAGGTGATTTTTTTTAAACAAATACTTAAAAAAAAATATTTTTATTCATAAAAAACCCCCATTTTTTGGAGATGTTTTCAAATTGGTCAAGCTCACGTAAATCTTAATATTTTTCCGAAATATGATGGTGTTTTGCCCCAGTGGCGGTGGAAAGAAATCTTCAAGGCGTTGATTGCCTCATATATTTTAGCTGATATTTTGACCTTAAGAATGGACCATATGGAAAAATCCTTTGGGTTTAAGTCCTGTGAATATGATGGTGACGAGTCTAAAGTCTTGAGCAGTGTTCAATATGAAATTCCACTTCGTCTCGTCCAAAATTAATTTTTTGTTGCAATATTTTGGTACAACACTTTCGCCAACTATTCACTTAACGATTACCAGTGGTACATTTATCTGCTCTAATTAGGGGTTTTTGGTTGTCAGATGGTCAGATGGCATATCTTCCATTGCCATTTTAAATAACCTAATCAAAGCCTTGTGTCCGTGATGAAGTTGTTGCAAGTTGCCAATGATCTGGCGTTTCGTAGTAAAGTTAATCGCCCAATGGTGTATATCCGAGTTGCCAACGAAATAAATTTTAATAACTTCCTTCTGTTTATTCACTGTCTTGAAGAATGATCTGGTTCGGTGTTGAATCTCTTGGATCTTGCGATGCAATCCTTTAACTGCGTAATCATTGCATTTGTGGGCATTCACCAAGAATTGTCCTTATTCTGGTAATTCGCCATAAAGTTATGAGCTGAGGGGTTCTGGTGGTTCAGTTAACTGTAGTAATTTGACTTTAACTCCTGCCGAACTCAAACCTGTTGTCTCTGAATAAAAGATTTACGCATTGTAAAATTACCAAATTGCATCAGATGGACCAATCGTAACTCAAAAAAGCTCGATATACTCTAACGGAACGGTACTTCTTCTCTCTTTACGATACAGATCGGAATTTCGCTTTTGTTTCAGCGGTTAAGGAGCCTTCTGTAGTCATCCTGCATGAATTTGCGACGTATGCTCTTAAAGTTGTTCATTAACTTGCGCGCGTTGTTGAGGATTTTGATGTACAGTGCTAATCGCCAATCTTTGTAAATTGCGGTTGCGTGAGCCAATGTTTTATATTCTCATCGGCGAATGGTTTACGGACACTGAAAGTACAATGTCGAAGAATTCAATCTATTTTCGAAGCAATCGAACCATATTCGCAAATTCATACGTCTTATCGATGGTTTCGCTCGATGTTTCTAAAATAAATTTGGATTATTAAATCTCTTATAAGCCTTACTATTAGCGTTAGCACAAGCTCTAACTTTTGCCTCATCACTTATATACATATGTACGTATATCACTTATATACATATGTACGTATTTATTATTTTCTTCGCTATCCTTTTAACAACCTAAAAGACAACTTTGTTGTTAGTGTGTAAAATTAATTAAATTTACTTTCATACGACCATATGTATGTTTTTATACCTGTTTCCTACGTACATATACATAACGTTAAACAGGTAATTTTTAAGCAAAAAACAAATTGATAACCTTCTCCTTTTTTTGAAGTCGGTAAATAAACGCAAAGAATAAAACAAAAATCACAAAAACATAAGCTAACAAGTTCTATACAATTCAATAAAGTTTGCTAGGAGAATTTTTTACTCTCTGCTGTGGCAATTTTTTTAGAATATCTGCTTAGATGTTTGTTAGTTTATTGCTTGCGAAAAGAAAACACTGAGAAATGCCTTACTAATGACGGCATCATTGTCTGGCATAATAACATTTCTCACACAGATGTATTTATGTATATATGTACATTTGGCGGCAAATCTTGCGAGTTAAAGAGTCAAAAGCGTCAAGAGACAAACAAACGCTGCTTGTTTATTATATGGTTTTAGAAAAGTACATATATGCACATTTAATAATTTGTATCTGAGTGTAATCAAGCGGGTAGCGTTGTCATATAGTGTGCCAATTCATATAAATATGAATACTAAATACACCCAGTAGGAAACTATAAACGTTTAAGGCCCAAACAATTCCTATTAAATCGAATACATTCCCGTTTACTAGATAATGCACAATTGAATGCCTTACTTTTTTGGGACATCGCCGTGGAAAAAAATGTATTTTAGAATGGGGAAACTGCTGTTTTTCTGATTACTTTTTCGATTGCCATACATTACATTTTCCCACAGAGCATATGTTATATGTATACATATACATATACATGTATGTATGTAGGTATATACGAATGTACTATTTGACTTGGTTTACTTAGCTACATAATAGCGCCTTTATGTCAAACTAAACGAAAGTAAAATTTTCAATTCATAGCTCCCCATATGTACGTATTTATTTACTCATCAGAATTCCGATCGATCTTTGCGCTCTATAAAGTTGTAGGCGGCCAAGTAATGCGTTTGTAAATATACCAGTACCAGTGTTGCCAGAAGTAAAGATTTATCTTCAAGATGAAGATATTTATCATAAATAAAACTTTCACATGAAGATAATTACAACAAAATAAAACTCCATATAGAACATCTTTACAGTGATGATAACTGGCAGAACATGAAGATTGTTTTTTTGATAGTTGGTAACAAATTTTTTGTTTTTTTGGTTTGTAGTAGTTGGCAATTTTCGTTTTTGTCATCAATTTACTACCTTGCAGGACTGGTAGATATTAATATTGATTTTTATGAATATGTGTTTGACTTGATTTTTTTTTCTTGTTAAAATTCGTGCTCAAACTTGCAGCTCAAACTCGGCGTTTTGAATTTCCACAAGATATAAATTATGGAGCGAAAAAGATAAGTAATTTTGGTTTCTAAATTTTAATTAACAAATTAAATTTTATAGAATTCACATTATAGAAAGAACATCCCATAGCAAGGATGAATGCACAGATCCGGAGAGAGATTTTTCTCAAATAAATTTGAACCAAAACAAAAATTCGTAATAAGCACCAGCTTAAGTGGTATTCTTTATATGTACATAGGCTTATTTAAAAAGGTATTGCCATGAGTGCCATGATATGGATTTAAATAAGACCAGAGATTTATTGAAATAACTTAAAAGTAGAAATTACAAAATTTAAATTAAAACGTACATATGTACATTATTATATATACATGTATATTTTTACAGTTCTCTGCAACT
>NW_023458556.1:46241701-46255656 GCF_013731165.1 Rhagoletis pomonella | reverse complement strand
AGATATGCATACATATGAAAATACTCGTACCAAATCTGTTACTGTTAGCACCTGTTATTTTTATACGAGTTTTTTACAATTGCCACGCCACAGCATTGCATAAAGTTTTTTAATTGTCGCATAAAAGTTACTTTATGCATTTTCAACTTCGATTAGAGGTCCCCGTCAGCAAGCTGACAGACTATCGTTAGAATCTTTTAAGTAACTGCCGTAATTTCCTTAGTGCCTTATATTTTACAACAACACACCTAGCCGATAAGTAACGAAGCCAGCAGCAGCAGTCACCACCACCACCACCACCACCACCACCAACGCAATCAGCAAAAACCTCAAGAACCAACACCGCCAGCCACCAACGCTAGCCAAAAAGCCAGCAACCACCACCTCCTCCACAAATACCAACACGCACGGCTAGTGCGAGTATTAGTTTAGTAAGGGCCAAAGTGAGCAACAATCTGTCGGCAGCACAAGCAGCAGCAGCAACACCAACAACAATTTAGACAAGCACGCCCTGCAGGAAATCTGTATCTAACTATAAGTTAACTGGAAGTTGATTAGGAAAGAACTATCGGTCACTATTATCTGTATATTTTATTTGAGGAAAGCTAATTATATTTCTATAGCGATGGCCGCCAAATAATCAAGAATGGTTACCTCTGCATTATATGCCAACTAACTCGTAACTAACTACTTTTGGACATAAAATATCAATAAGAAAAAACAAAATATTTTTTTTTTTGTTTTTTTTTTAATTTTGTATTTATTTATTTTATTTTATTACATTTCATATTCTGCTGTAGGTGCTCACGCATTCGAACAACGTCAAACATAACTTCAAAATGGTAATCAGTAATTATCATGAGTTTCATTTTCCCCGAACCGGTTCACTTTTCACTCCTGGTTTCCATGGTTTTACTATGGGCGGATGAAAAATTTTCGGGTGAAGTTTTTTTCAGGTGAAACTCAGGATAAGGCAGAATATAAAATATCAGTTTTTTTTTATTTGTCCTCAATTCGAAAAAGTATTTGCGAAGTGCAGAAAGGAATTGTATTCAAAGTAAAATTTGTATGAGGATGTTTAAATAGAAACTTGTTTAAAAAGAACAATACATTACTTTTCAACTAGTTTCAAGTTAGCTTTTTGTAGCTAACTACAAGTTATATAATTTGTAGAAATCCCGCAAAAAAGCTAACTACAAGTTGGTTATTATTTACCAATTGATAATTTTTTTTCCGCAGGGCCGCGCCGTGTCGCAGTAGCATCGCACACACATGCAATTGTATGCACGTGCCTGTGCATGTGTGCGTTTGAGTGAGTGAGCCAACGTCTACGTCGACGTGGACAGCAAACGTTGGCTGCTGCTTCCAAGTTTATGTACGATTGGAGAATGTTTCAGTTGGTGTTGAAGTCTCACGGCGGTCGGTCCGATCAGTAAAGAAGTACATAGAAAAATAGAAGAAACGCTCGAAAACGCGCACAATACGAATAAGTTAGTTTTTGAATTTGAATTTTTTGTAGAAGGTATTAATTGGTAGATACATTGTGCATTTGTGTGTTGTGTAAAAGAGCGAGAACTTAAAATTATTTAAATTTAACCTTCAGATATAGTACAGAGAGTATATAGAAATACATATGTATATAAATATTCAAATCATTGGCACACGCGTCTGACGCGCCAAAGGTACAACGAAAGTGAATAGAACGAAGCATTTTTCGAAAAGTTTCAAAATATCTGTGCCTGCTTTGCTGCGCTGTACTGGAGCGGTTCGTGCAGTGTCGATTCGGAAATTTATTTATAAATCGAGATTTGTTTCCTTTCTTTTAATACATCTACACAAGTACAGACATAAGAAGCCAGCCCTGTGCCACAGATGTGTAAATAATGTGTATGAAACACCGTTAAATATAGTGAATTACCCTAAATAAATCTGATCAAATAAATCAAAAAGAGATTCGAAAATAAACAAAAAAAAAATACAAATCACAACAAAAATACATATACATATCCTCCAACTTTTTAAAAATAGCAATAAGCATAATGAAGCAATGCAGCAGTTTTTTACAATACATACGTACATACATATTTTTTTTTAAGTCTTCATTAAGCAAATTTAGTGCGAACGAAAGTGCAAAAATCAGCTTTAAGCAAAATAAATATTTATTTATAAACATACATATGTACATATTGAAATGAATGTATATTTTCAAAAGTGCAAACAATTCAGCAAACTCGGCACGTCTGACCTCATCTCGCCTTATAGGTGTCGAGCTCCACAGATCGGTGCAGTGTTCACTAAACATACACAGATACGTTATACACTACATATATGTATGTGCTCGTGTGTAGGCTACAGATCGGATGCTACAAAAGTATATATCTACATACATATGAACATTAGCTCTATAGCTATCTATACAATCTGCGATCTGTTGCCTCGCCGCTGACTAATTCTCATTTGCCTACGTACGAATGTGTCTATTTTTAGCGGCTTGTTTAAATGTTTTTCAGTAAAAGATTCACTTCGAAACCGAAATTTTACGTTTGATTTTTGTTTTTGGTTTCTGAAATCGTGTGCGGAGCTTCCTTTTGAGTTGTACATATGAATGTATGCATTATGTGCAAATGTTGATACTGTACATATATATATGTACTGTGCCGTGTGTTGACGACTTTTAGCGTTGATTTTCAAATTAATTTTGGCAAGAAAAAGACGTTTATGTAATAATAATTGACTCATCCAAATATCTGGATACGAGAAAGTGTGAAAAAATAAAAAAAAAATAATAAAAACATTAAAAAGGAAAACAACTAAAGAATAAAAAAGAACCGAATATCAAAAAAATTAAAAATAAAATAAAAAATAATAATGTATAAAATTAAAAAAAAGTGCATAAAATAGATACGTATTAAAATTATCAAGAATACCAGACTCTAAATATGTAGTGATATAATTTTACCTTTTTCAGTACCAAGAGACACATTAGTCCCAAAAAGAGGGGAAGTTTTGTATGAAGCTTTCGGAGTTTTACTTTAGTTTTCCCTGCTTTTTCAAATTGTCTGAATATGATTTATCTATTTTCTCACCATTAAAACGGGTAACAAAATTAAAAAATTGCTCGACGTTTTTAAGTATTGATGAAACCAATTTTTACTGAAAGTCTGAATTGTATATAGATATAGATAGATATATAGTTATTTCTCAGTTTTCCCAGGTTGGCGATTTTAAGCGCTTTTTTCAATTTGAAGTAGATGGTGGCAGAGCAGCATTTAAAACAGTTAAAAGTAATTTAAATGTAAATATTTATACCATCAAAAGGACTTTCTAGGGTTTTTGGGGTCCGAGGGATCTGAATTTGCAAATTTATTTTTGCCAAAAATGGCCGCTGGGTGCATTATGATGCAAAACACATGGAAAAAAAGTTCAAACAATGTTTCTCAACAATGTTTCTAAACAGTGTTCCTTAGTGTGGTTTTTTTTTGCATCACAACGCTCCAAATCTCTCCCAGCGGCCGTTTTTGGTATAAATGAATAGCAGATTCAGATTCCTCGGACCCCAAGACCACTAGAAAGGCCTTTTAATGGTATAAACATTTGCATTTACATTAATTTAATTTGTTTTTAAAGCCGCTTTGCCACCACCAACTTAATTCAAAAAATGCTACCTTTAGACATTACACTATAGAAGTATTGCTATTTTGAAAATGTAGTGAACAATTAAGCGCCATTTGAACTAATATAGGGCCAAAAATGGCACTTTCATCAAAGTTGACAGACCTGACTTCAACAACAATTGACAAATAATTGTATAAGCCCAATAAAAATTTAGGTTTGAGCTCAACTTGGGGTTAAGTTGAGAACTAAGGTATTTCTCAAATCTCCAACGTTGTTTCTCAACAGTACCTCAAGTGGAGGATCATAGCGTTCTCAACAAAAAGGGCATTTTACTTTGTATGAAAAAAGGACTGTTTCTCAAGTTGAGAAAATGCTAGTTCTCAACTTGAAGTCCAATGTAATTCTCCAATTGGTCTCAAACATGCCATTGAAATACTGAAATTGAAATAGTAAAATACCTTATACCTTTTTGATTGAAACGACATACATAGATGAATTTAAATATTAATTTTTCATTTTATTACTCCTTTTGTATTATGTAGTTAAGCAAAATCGTATTACAATAATTCACTTCACAGTACACAGTCCGACAGTAATTTTGCCACTTGATTCACTTGGCGTTTAATTTTCTTTTCAAGATTATTTGAGGATATTTTGAAGATTATTTACTTTTTGTTGGTAATTTTCCTCTTTATAAGTAGTTTTTCACTTGATAATTAAAAATTCGTTTCTCTATCACTTTTTACGTATCTGCGCGTCGGTTAGAGATGAGTTGGAGAATAATGTTGGATGTCAACTTGAGAACCATGAATTTCTCCAAGGTTGGGGAAATATTTTTTTAGTGTTTATTGGGAGACAACTTTTTCCTACTACCCAAGGCTTGAATACTTTTTTATTTCAAGTAAAACTAGGTATTACTTTTTAGAATCAATGCAAAACTGGTAAAGAAAAGGGCAAAATGTCCTTCAGAATAAATAATTGTGGATAAAAATTCTGTTGAAGTGAAAAAATAAAAAAACATATGATTTATAATTTATTAACCAAAAAAAATTAAAATATTATTTTTTTTGCATTCATTTTATTATATTATTATGAATTATGTTCACCGCCGTAAAATTTTGTTAGCAACATGCATTATTTTCGCGTGAAAATTTGACATCAATTAAATTGTGAACGTGTGAACGTGAAAACTCATTAGTTTTGACAAAAATTTACGGTTTTTCAACATGTATTACAATGTTCAAAATTTATTTACCGACACTTTTTTCGTGAAAACATATTGCTAGCATCATGTTGCCAACATGTTTTGAGCCTTTTCAACTCGTGAACAGAGTACTGATTTGTACGACAGTAGTTTTATAGTTAGAAAATATAATCAGGAAAAAAAAAGAAAGATAAATCCCGCGAATTGTTTTATGCAAAAACTTGACCAAGCTTTTGTTTTTGAGTTGTGCTTCTTTTGAAGGTGTTGGCGATGTATGGTATCTAATTGTTAAATACAAATAAAAAACTTATGCTTTTTTGCAAATCACAGCAGTCTATATTTTTGAAGATATGCAATTTTTAATTTTTCGAATTTTTTCGAATCCCGCACTTCTCAAAAACTATGTAATGGAAACCCCCTTTTTTAATATTTGCTTCAAAAGTTTCAAGAAGAGCACAACCAATTTTTTAATTTGCCCAACCAATAACATACGACATTGTCCTTGGAATCAGATACTGAGCCTCAAAATATTTGAAATTTTACTTTAAAGAAAATTGCTTGGCGAATGTGTTGGCTGGTGGGTGACCCACGAACGATATCTACGATTACTAGTAACTTAATCTCAGAGAGATGAGCCTCATAAAAAGGATGTAAAGAAGGCGGTCAATGGAGCTTCTGGGGCTCATAATGTCGCAGCTTTAGATCTTAGTGGACATTTCGATATTACACATTCTAAGTGGTATAAAGGCGGTGAAACGAAATATTACAATTGCTCCACACTGATGGATCTGTTTCTAATTAGCTTAGTAGTTATCCTTCAGGGCATAATAATATCATACATGGTGGCCTTCTTATGGTCCAAGTATGCCTCTTGCCTCATCTACACTTAAAACTGTTCAACCTATTCAGTTAATTAAATATTTTTTAAACAGCTTTTTATTCGACTAGTAAATTTAAATAACTTTGAATTTTTTAGAATTTTATTAAGGGTTTTAACATGGTTACATGAAAGGAGGAACTTACAAATTCAGACCGACTCCCAGCGGCACTGGAAAGTGTAAACTATAAACTTGAGTGCATATTTCTTACGAATTCTTGACAGTTTAATAAAAGTTTGCAGATTTTCTTGGGTTTCTCAAGTGTCAAGCAATGCAAAATTTTTACAAAAGAATAAGTATAAGATAATTGTTTTTTAATTCTTTTCACAATGCAATGAACTCAGCAAAAGTATGACGTACATATTAGGGATGTTAATTATTCGCTTTTTTTGTTTTGCCGGGATTTTCGGGATGTCATTATCGCAATCCTGGGATATTCATTACTTTTCAACAACTTAAAACGAAAAAAATTGCTTCTATCTCTCCTACCATAAAGTAAATAATAAATAAATGGGTTTGAAACCTACTTTTTTATTTAAAGTGGCGTTTTCATTTTTTCTCTCTGACGACAGGATTTATTTGAAAGGAGTTTGTAATTTCAAAGATATGATTAATACCAAAAATTATTTAAAAAATTCAATGCAATGTAGAATAAAATTATGGGTACCAAATGAAAGAGGAAATTTCTTTAGAATTAAAAAAATAAATAAAATTTAAAAAAGGCTTGGATCCCGGGATTAACATTCCTAGTACATATGTATGTATGTATGTATAAGCGGAAAAAACATATCAATCAAAAAAAAAAAAAACATTTGTATGTTTATCAGGCACAAATGTAACACGGAATGCTCAGAGCTGGCAAAAATAAGTTTTTATCAAATTTTTTCTGTTTAAATTGTAGCAATTTTTTCATCGTTCTCCGCATAATTTCTTCATATTTGGGAACAGGAAATAGTGGCAGGCTAAGGCCAGCGACTGTGCTTAATAAACGAGCGATTTGTAACCTACATAAGTCATGCATTTTTTTATTTAAACTCTGATTTTGTAAGTCAATGTATTGTGTTGTGGACAGATAACATTTTCCTCCTAAATGCTCAATGAAAATTGAAGAATTGATATTATTAGGGTATAAACATACATATGTTTGTAGCAAAGTCAAATTAGAGTTGAAAATTCTTTATAAATATGTCGATTTTTTGGCAAAATAAAATGTAGCACCTCAATCTGGCGAGGATAGGATAACTGCAGAAAAAAAGGTCAAGCAAGAAGTAGTATACACTGAATCGTCAATATTATCTATTGATATTTATGTATGGTTACCTTATGTCGTACCCCTGTGTTGAGTCCCCTGTTCGTTGAGCCTGTTCATTGGTTAAACACAGCAGTGCTCTGGTACCCAGAGGAGTACAACCCAGAAGATAATTTAGGTAGGCCTTCTTAAGTGAAGTCAATCTAAAAGGCCTACCCAAGATGGATTCTAGAAGGGCCTTTTTCTATTAACAACTTACGCGAATGTGTAAGTTTATCTTCTTTATCATTACAAATAAATTTAAATATGCATTTTAGATTGCAATAAAACATAATTGATATAAACCTAAGAACTCCTCCAAAAGGCCTTCTGAAGTACGTCATACAAAAGCCCTTCTGGTAACCCTTCTATAGGAACCGAAAGCCAAAAGGGCTTCAATTTGTGCCACTCCATACAGGAGAAATGAAAGAAGAGCAGACTCTCAAGAAGGACCTTTAAAATGGCTTTTAGCTCCTGAAATTCTCTACTGGGAAGCTTAACTCAATTTTCCACGGAGTGTAGCCCTACATTTCGGGGCAATTCGTGAAGAGCTACAAGCGAGTTTGCAGGTCTTTAGAGCTGCTTGACTACCACTACAGACACTTATGTGGTGTACGCCATTAAACTAGTCTGATACTTGCAATGGCCTCCGCCTCCGATTCAAAACTGGAGCAGAAAAGCATATCGACACCTGAGTGGAAGATCGACCTATCTCGTCAGCCAGTTCCAAAACGCCCTATCTCAGAAATCTTTTCAAGAACGCTCCACTTCGGAATTTAGTTTAAAACGCCCTATCTCTTATTTTACGCAAAAAGCTACATAAGTCCAATTATTTTTGTGAAGTAAATTTTTGATACTCAGTAACAGTTTTTTTACTACTACTATTTCATTTATTAGACTGTGTCGCATAATGAGTCCATTCTTCCTTTAGTGCTGGTTTGAAGCGAGCTACTACTGGTAATAAAATTTATAAATCATATTCTTCATTATTGTCATCTCGAAACGAATTGGATTGAATTGAATATAACGGTTTTTAATTGATTATATGCGATCTGCCCTGTAAAAAAAATTTTTAAAATTCGAAAAATTTTCAGCAAAATTTCAAACTTTTTAATCAGAATTTTCTTTCGTATAAAGCATGATGGATGAGTTTTTAATATAGAGGAAAATCAGCAACTCGGTGAGCAACAAAAAAAAAAATTGGCCAAAAATCAACGCTAAGTCCCAGCTACTTCAAACTTGCACATTATTGTACTAAAATTTAACGAGCTAAAAAACTGAATTTCAAGAAAATTTTTTGAAATTCGTTGAATTTTTATAAATCTTTTACAAAATTTATAATTGTGACTTACATGATCTTTGGCAGATAGTTAGCTATACTTCCATAAAAATAATAATAAACATCAAATGAACAAACAAACAAAAGAGGAAAAACTTGTTAAAATGTCGCATCCCTATTTGTTTGGCCACCACCGTACATTCATACATATGCACATACTACTATGAATGTATGCAATATTTCGCATGTTTGCGCATAAAAAAGTTTGCTACGCCTACAAAAATTTCTACCCACCGCACATTTGTACAACTCTACAAATCTACAATTTTATGCGCTGTACATACTTAGAAATTCTTATTAATTCATTTATTTGTTTTATTTATTGGATTGAGAGTGTGTGGCTTGGTGTACATGCTGTATGTATGTTTGCCGCCTTAGCATTGCCAGTCTTTCGCCTTCATGCCTAGCATATTAATTTATTTCATATATACATAGATTTTGACTTTATTATTGTTTGTGTATAAATTAATGTTGCGGCGGTGTGTTGCTTAAAAAAGTAGGCGCTCTGTTGACCATATGGTGTGTGCCTGCCTGACTGAATGAACGCCTGACATATTCAAGGAAACATTACTATATACTTCGCCAGCGAACATACATATATATATGTATATGCGGTTCCATGTACGTTTAGGTGTATTTCTATGCCTCTGAGAACGTTCGCCTCCTTGGAGTGCACCTAGTGTGTCTATATGTGCGTGCATATGCATGTAGGTATGTAAGCATTTGTAGACATGTGTTTTTTACTATTTCTAAATTGTTCAATTTAGTTGTTTTGTGTTTTATGATCGTTTTTCTTTCAAGCGATCACTGAATTGAATAATTAAACTTAAATTAGTAATAAAAAAATTTCCGTACATTTGATGTGCCAATCGTTCGATGCCTGAATATGTATGTAGTCGTCTAGTGAATGTGGTGAAAGTGCATACGCAATAAAAATGGTGCAATTTTTATGTGGCAATTTTGATTGCTAAAAAATAATTCCCATTAATTTAACAGTTGAAAAATGGGTAACATTTCTAGGTCAGAAGTAATCAAGGAAAAATCAGTGGGAAAATGAAAACAATATAGAAAAGTGAAAATACTCTTACTGTAAATCAGATATGAAAAATATTAGAATGATCTGCTATCATATCTTGTGTATACTCATAATTTCTCGAAATTGCTTTTGTAATACAAATGGGTCAGTCCATGTCAGATCGACCAATGGTTGAGATTTCATTTTTGATTTGAATGGATTTTGGTGAGAACTTTTTTTTGTTATTATAAAACTAAATCCTGCCAAAGAAAAAAATTAAACTATTTGTTTTCGAAAATTGTGCGAAATTCTAAATTTCACAATTTCCGGGATTTTGCAATTTTTTTTTTGATTGTCTCAAAAAATATTATAGTTAAATAAATAGTTCTAGTCTCGTTTTAAAAGTAATATTAAGAGCTATATAGAGAAAAAACGCAAACTCAAAAAATGTACAGAATTTCCAAACTAAAAAATTGTAAAAGCAAAAACTAATAAAAAATTTGTGGCCCAATTTTTTCAAAACCTCCAACTTATCTAAAAAAAGATCCTGACATTTGTTTGCAAACCCCAATAAAGTTATGATAAACCGTTGTTATTAAATTTAAATTATTTTTTAGTTTAGAGTTTGCAATAATTTTTCTGTTTAAAGTTCAAAAATTCGTATCTTTAAAAACACCTTGAATATGTCAGGATATTTTAAGATCAGTTAAAGGTGTTGTATGAAAAAAAATTAGCCAAAAAACTTTATAAGTTTATACTTTCATGATATGTATTTTATATTTAAAAATTCTCTATTTTTTTATTTTAGATTTTTTAATAGATAATAGATTAATTATAATAGTTTTTGAGATATTAAAAAAGTAAACTTGGTAAATCCGAGAAACTTTGAAATTTTGAACTTTCGAAAAATTTCTGTATTATTTTTGTTCTTTTGGCATAACTTTGTTATAGTTCTGAACAAAATGCATCCAAATCAAAAATTATCGATTTCAATGATTGGTCGATTTGACATGGATTGACCCATATGTATGAATGTGTGTTAACTCTTTAAAAAAGAAACATCCATCTACATATATACATACGAATGTATAGATCTACCCAATTAAAATGCAATTTGCTGAACCAGTCAAGTGCATCAATAGCACATGATTACAAAGTTCCATAAACAATACTAGTAAATAAATAAATAAATTTGTTTGCAAATAAAAAAAAACTTCTTTAACCTCTCGATCGTTGGCGTAAGCGTAACAAATAACAAACACAGGCAAATACAAACATACTCGTGCACACAAATGTACATATGTACACCCAAACAGAACGACACCAGGTTGACTTGAGAATGTTTTCATTCACAACACTCAATTGAAGGTCGGATTGCGCCTTTTTTAAGCAAACAAACAAATCCAACACCTACGCGCGTGACACTCGCCGAACATGCAAACATATATGTAAATACATGTACATACATACATCCAAACAAATGGAGGGAGGCATAAATAAAGTGATCATTGCAAACGCTCTGCCTGTTACCATTGGCTTTGTGGCACATGTGCAAACAATCACACCTACATACTCGAACATACATAGAAATGTAAATTCAATTCTGCGTTAGCGCACATATGTACATATATTAAAAATTGCTTGCAGCATAACTGCATGTATGTACATACATATTGACATATGTAATCCCTTACCTAAATATACATAAATGCATGCAAATAATTGAAATGCCGCAACACCTTCGCACCTTCGAGTTGATTGCAATCAATTGCTACAATCTGCACTGAATTCCTTTTGCCTTAGTTCAGAATACAAAATACATACGTATGAATGAATCGCTCATTGACATAGGCAATACATGTATACTCGTATGAAAAATGTATTTTTTTTTTTACTTTTTTGAGTTGATCGTAGTTTAGATCTAGGTGTGCGATATGGAAATGTCGGAAAAAACTACGATCTCTAGTATCCCCGCGTTCATTTTAATAAAAATCTTACAATTAGATTGCAGAGAAACTACCGTGTAGATATCTATGGACTACTGTGGGAAGAGCTAAGATAGTTATAGTTAAGATAGAATATTGCCGATAAATCTCAAAAAATCTTTAACAGACCTCGAAAATTTTCTGAAAATCCCGGAAAAGTTACAACAAAAATATCAGAAGGTCTCAAACGGCTAAACTGTAGCAAGTAATTTTTAAGAAAGAAAAAACAACCGACTTCAGCGAGTATCGCAGGTTACTGCATGGTAGATAAGCCAGAAAGACAGAGCAGGCTTGAGGTGTAACTAGACGACGAGTAGGGAGAGAGTATGGGCTATGTACTGCCGCCCCGATTGGAATCCAACTTCTACGACAGAGGCGGTATGTACATAGGAAGGATGATGAGATGGATAGACTCATCGCAACATATGCTATTGACTTTCCCAGCTTTCGCGAGCTTAAGGTTCAAACACCTTGAGTCTCAATTCTTTAGCCGCTTGCTGAGCTTTTTTTTGAGCACGGTGCTTTTTTTCTACTACAAGGAATTGGGCGTCACCATTAAATTTCACACTACAACCCATCGCCTCACTCTCCTTTTCCCCTTCTCCTTTTCCCCTTCTCGTTTCTTGTTCACTTTTATAACCCCTGCCTCTCACGACAAAGAACAGTTCATTTAATTACTAGCCTAAGTGTTTCGCAACTGTAGGTTAGGTCAGGTTGGGTAAGCGCGCTGCCTCCGTATATGGAGACCCACTTAGACTCGACTAAGCTGTCCATTGTGATGCCCTTAAAGGGTAGAGGGAAAAGGACGCAGGTAGACCGGAAAAATAGTAAAAGGGTAGGGAAAGAGGAGGAGGAGATAAGGGAGAATGACGACACCTATGGCTTTTTGCAGGCTTTTTGCAGGAAAAACGCTCCGAGCTCGCAACGGAGCTCATCAATCGACTAATACCCATTCCCGAAAGCTCATCGAAAGTGCGAAAAATGTGTGATCCAAGGTGATTAAATCTTAGGCTCTCAAAGGCAGGGCACCAGAGCAGCAGGTGTTGAGATGATTCCACCTTGTCATCCTCCATGCAGCTAGTGCAGAAAGGGTAATCGATAATGTTCAGCCTTACGGCATGATTAGGTACCTATCACGCAGTGACCATTGAGCACTCCCACCAATAGTGAGAGATGCAGCTTGCTTAGTTTCACGACCTCTCCAGACCCCCTCCGGTCTACCCGTGGCCAGAAGGATTTTGCACCTTGCATTCCAGGGGCTTCGCCCAGCGTTCGCTGAGCTGACTAATCGCCCATCTGTCCAGAAGCAGACCACACGAGGTCTGGAGAGCCCCGCTACTCTAACCTAACATAAAAAAAATCCGAAAGATTAAAATCCATTTAATTTTCTCTGCAATGCCTAAGAAATAAGAAATAAAAATTACCGACCATCCTCTGCCTAAAAACATTAAAAAGGCAAAACGATCATTACTTTTTGCTTTAAATATTAAAGCTTAGCTCCAAACATCTTACGCAGAGTATTCAGCTCTCCAGAAAAAAAAAACAAACTTATTCATACAAAAATTTTTTTTCTACTACAACTTATTAAAGCAGTTTACAGCTCTCAAGAAAAAACTGCTCGTATATTTATTTCTTCAATGTTTTAAGCAACAGAAATATGAAAATTTATTTTTGTGTTTTTTCATGAGAACTGTATTCTAAACTTTAATGCTAAATTTTTTTAAATCATGAGAAGTTTAGATTTGAAAAGATTCGAAAATGCGATACAGTAATTTATGTTCATTTTTATTTATTTTTCGTTATCGTTATTTTTGATACTTATCTTTATTCGATAATTTTTAATCGCCTCTGCTTTTTTATGCCCGTTTAAATCTTTTATTGTGTAGAAAAATGTAGTCTGAAAATAACGGTTATAATATGATCGCAAAAAAAAATAAAAAGTAACGATAAAAAATTAATCGAAAAATGACAAAATCCAAAGATAACTGTTATTATTGATCGAAAAAAAATAAAAAGTCATGAAATGTTTTAAAAATCTTTCAAATTTGCCAGAACGAAAATGGGCAGAGCCTTTTGCTACGTTTTCTCTAGTTACATAAATCCGTTAAGATTAAAATACTCGTAGCCAAATTTTTAGCATCATGTGACACATTTTACACTTTCTACAAAATATGACGAAATTGCTTAAAATTTTAAATTTGTTTGCTTGAAATCGAGAAGCATGTCTTATCTCGTTGTTTATTCGAAAAACAAAAGGGCATGAAACTAGCATACATATGTACATATATGTATGTACATACATATGTCTTTATGTATGTGTGCTTTAGCTTGTAAAAATTTCAAATAAATTTAAGCGAAATAACAGCAAAGCAATTAGCAAAAGCGAGTTTATGCTACAGCATTCGCTTGACTTGCATGTACATTAGAGTGGTCCAAAAACAATAAAGTCGAAATTTTAATGCCGCCACCTGTTGTTCTGAACCGAAAAAAATATACCCCTATTTTTTATTTTGAAATCAAAATATTTTGAGGTCGCTAAAAAGGGATTTTGAAGAATTCTATACCATTTATACGAAAAGTTCTTTTTTCCCATATAAAATACATGGAAAACTTTGAGCGCTTTGAGCGACC
>NW_023458556.1:46239808-46241601 GCF_013731165.1 Rhagoletis pomonella | reverse complement strand
TTTTCCCATATAAAATACATGGAAAACTTTGAGCGCTTTGAGCGACCTCTAAAGATTTTTTGATTTCAAATTAAAAAAAAATAGGGGTATATTTTATTCGGTATGAAACAATTGTAGGGGGTGAGAGCGTAAAAATTCCGACTTTACTTTTTCACATGCATTTTTGGATCACCTTAATGTACATACATACATGCATATGTACATACATATTTTGTTTTATCTTAACTTCGTGGAACGTTATGTTGACCTTCCGTTTGAGAGCTGTCTTCTTATTGCTATCTCTGCTCAAAAATATTTAGAACATAACAAATGTTTTTCTCACTTGACTAGTTGTGCCAATATCTCTGTGATCGCAAAAAGCTCAAATTATTTTATTCGAAGCAGCAGTGGCAGCAACCATAATAGACTGAACTACTCAACCTCCACCTCAATGAGCAATCAACGTAACATAGTATGACAATCAGACGTGGCAATGCAATATATGTATTTCGAAAAGGCTGTCAAATTGAGAAATTTCAGAAAGCAGTTGCATATGCAGTCACACCTTGAATGTGAAGTGTCTTTCGAAAGAGGTTTTTTTTATTTCCGAAAGGCGATTTCCGAAATCGATTTGTGCTCTCTCAATTGCAGTCACATCTTGACTTTTATTTCTGAAACTGATTTCCGAAATGTGACAGAAAGGTCTTTCTGGCCGTTCACACATCAAAATAAAATTTCTCATTCTCAATTTGACAGCGAATTGCGTGGAAAAGTTGGAAATATTGCCACGTCTGACACGCTCTTTATAATACTACTTGTTGAGAGTTTCATGCGCATAGGTTGCGTGCTTTTTCTAATACATGCTGTTATAAGTTGTTAGTCTATAATTTTTTTTTATATTAGCTGGGCATTTTTTTATTACCTTGTTAGACCGCTTGTGACCTCCCCGTAGCGTGAAAAATTTGGCCACCATGCGTTTCAATGTTTTCGGGCTGTTTAGCTCCCAGCAGAAGAAAACATGTGGTCAGTGGAGTTTTCGTACACTCTTGACCCGGCGACAGCTCTGCAAGAGTACCCTCCCTTGTCAGTTCAGCGACGCTGTCTTATCAGCTTAGTAGCGAAGTATTGTGGTGCGGTCGAGAGGTAGTATGTAAGGCACTCTGACAATTTTCGAACGTTTCATCAAAAATCAAAGAAGAGTCGGAATAGCCGCATGGCTAGTATATCGACGGCTGAGTGAAAGATTGACCTATCTCGGCAGCCGGTTCGAAAACGCCTTATCTCAGATAATGGCTCAAGAACGCCCACCCTTTCTCAACTGAAAATATATTGAAAATACCTTAATATAGGGCGTTTTTGAACCTAATTCTGCAAACAGGGTGTTCTTTAGTCAAATTCAAAGAAAAGGCGTTCTTGAAAATTTTCGGGGATAGGCGTTTTTGAACCGGCTGCCGAGATTTTTCGCTCTTCCACTCAGCCGTCGATACGCTCACACCTTTGAAAGGTACTTATTACCATCGTGAGCAATCAATCCGTTGCTGCGGGTTTTTTCACGGTTACCTCCGCTTAAAAGCATCACAGGAGAAATCTTCCATTGAATTTGATCCGTCAATGATTAACTTCACTGGGCCCTGTTTCCAAAGATTGTACTCCGTTCGATCTTCACTTTAAGGAATATGAATGATGAGACATTGAATTGGAATCAAATTGGTTTGGCTTGGCCTACGGCTTTCTTTACTATTTCTTCTGAACAAATGCGAGCCAACGCGAAGCAGCAGTGAATGTTGTTGTGAGTCAACTGAGCAACTGGATGC
>NW_023458556.1:46237886-46239708 GCF_013731165.1 Rhagoletis pomonella | reverse complement strand
TTTTCCCATATAAAATACATGGAAAACTTTGAGCGCTTTGAGCGACCCCTAAATATTTTTTGATTTCAAAATAAAAAAAATAGGGGTATATTTTATTCGGTATGAAACAATTGTAGGGGGTGAGAGCGTAAAAATTCCGACTTTACTTTTTCACATGCATTTTTGGACCACCTTAATGTACATACATACATGCATATGTACATACATATTTTGTTTTATCTTAACTTCGTGGAACGTTATGTTGACCTTCCGTTTGAGAGCTGTCTTCTTATTGCTATCTCTGTTCAAAAATATTTAGAACATAACAAATGTTTTTCTCACTTGACTAGTTGTGCCAATATCTCTGTGATCGCAAAAAGCTCAAATTATTCGAAGCAGCAGTGGCAGCAACCATAATAGACTGAACTACTCAACCTCCACCTCAATGAGCAATCAACGTAACATAGTATGACCATCGGAAAGTTAAATGCTTGTCAGACGTGCCAATGCAATATATTTCGAAAAGGCTGTCAAATTGAGAAATTTCAGAAAGCAGTTGCATATGCAGTCACACCTTGAATGTGAAGTGTCTTTCGAAAGAGGTTTTTTTTATTTCCGAAATGCGATTTCCGAAATCGATTTGTGCTCTCTCAATTGCAGTCACATCTCGACTTTTATTTCTGAAACTGATTTCCGAAATGTGACAGAAAGGTCTTTCTGGCCGTTCACACATCAAAATAAAATTTCTCATTCTCAATTTGACAGCGAATTGAGTGGAAAAGTTGGAAATATTGCCACGTCTGACACGCTCTTTATAATACTACTTGTTGAGAGTTTCATGCGCATAGGTTGCGTGCTTTTTCTAATACATGCTGTTATAAGTTGTTATTCTATAATTTTTTTTATATTAGCTGGTAATTTTTTTATTACCTTGTTAGACCGCTTGTGATCTCCCCGTAGCGTGAAAATTTAGCCACCATGCGTTTCAATGTTTTCGGGCTGCTTAGCTCCCAGCAGAAGAAAACATGTGGTCAGTGGAGTTTTCGTACTCTCTTGACCAGGCGACAGCTCTGCAAGAGTACCCTCCCTTGTCAGTTCAGCGACGCTGTCTTATCAGCTTAGTAGCGAAGTATTGTTATGCGGTCGAGAGGTAGTATGTAAGGCACTCTGACAATTTTCGAACGTTTCATCAAAAATCAAAGAAGAGTCGGAATAGCCGCATGGCTAGTATATCGACGGCTGAGTGAAAGATTGACCTATCTCGGCAGCCGGTTCGAAAACGCATTATCTCAGAGAATGGCTCAAGAACGCCCTACTTCAGAATTTGGTTGAAAACGCCCTTTCTCAACTGAAAATATATTGAAAATACCTTAATATAGGGCGTTTTTGAACCTAATTCTGCAAACAGGGTGTTCTTTAGTCAAATTCAAAGAAAAGGCGTTCTTGAAAATTTTCTGGGATAGGCGTTTTCGAACCGGCTGCCGAGATTTTTCACTCTTCCACTCAGCCGTCGATACGCTCACACCTTTGAAAGGTACTTATTACCATCGTGAGCAATCAATCCGTTGCTGCGGTTTTTTAACGGTTACCTCCGCTTAGAAGCATCGCAGGAGAAATCTTCCATTGAATTTGATCCGTCAATGATTAACTTCACTGGGCCCTGTTTCCAAAGATTGTACTCCGTTCGATCTTCACTTTAAGGAATATGAATGATGAGACATTGAATTGGAATCAAATTGGTTTGGCTTTGCCTACGGCTTTCTTTACTATTTCTTCTGAACAAATGCGAGCCAACTCGAAGCAGCAGTGAATGTTGTTGTGAGTCAACTGAGCAACTGGATGC
>NW_023458556.1:46217666-46237786 GCF_013731165.1 Rhagoletis pomonella | reverse complement strand
CGAAGCAGCAGTGAATGTTGTTGTGAGTCAACTGAGCAACTGGATGCGCCTCCTGTTATAGACATCTGATCCTATGTCACGATCGGTCTTGGAGCTATCGGTATGCCTTCTATGGCTATCTTTTTGGAGCTTAAGTCGTGAGATACAAGTTCGCGAAGCTAATGTGTAGCCTTTTCTCTTATGCTACAACCTTGAGTCGAGTTTTTTCTTCATAAGCATAATATGAAGAAAAAGTAAAGGAAAGCTTCTCGTGAGCCGGGGTGGGTGTCCTTCTCATCGCACCAGTAATTCCGTAGGGCTACATGGAGTTCACAGATTTATTTTCTACCAGCATATATTGTCAGTTTAGGCCCGAAGCTTCTATCAATTAGATTTCAGCAATCTAAAATGGCCAAAACCTTATTTAAAAATTTCATTCAGTTTCGATTATATTGCTTGGAATGCTAGAAGAAGTAAACTGTTGAATAGCCATTTTCAGCCCAAGCACCTTAACAGAGCTTCAGTAGCTGTGTGGCGCAGATATTTAAGACTACCAAATCGCAAACAATAACTTAAAAAATTGCAGGCGTTTACATATTTTTGTTCAACTATAGATATGCACTTGTTCGCCAGCCAATTTAGTATCTAATTTGTTAACACAATTCACGCTTTGTTCATGCCACATAATTAGCACCTCGTTTTTCATCGCCCATCTAGCACAACAATTGGTATGCATATGCCTGCCTGTGTATATCATTGCGCGCCCGCCCACCCTACAGTCGCAGACAAGTCATTTCTTGATTTTATGCATTTATACCTTTCGTTGAATATCAGTTTTGAAGTTCGAAGTAAATACCATTAGTGACATTGTGCCATTTGCGGCAAGTCGTAAACCTCCAAAAGCACTCATTGAAATCCAAGCCAGTGGGCCAGTACCTACATATATACATACGAGGATTATATTTGTATGAAGATATGGACTTACAAACATATGTGGCGTCTTTATGGTTGAATGTGTTCAAGTGCTTATACATACATATGTACATATGTAACTATGCGTATGTGTTTCATATGGAAATACAAAGTTAAGCTGCACTTCAAACTCTTATTCAGCTCAATTAGTGGTTAGCTTTTAGGCAAAACATATCAATAGCCAATGTTATTTTTTGTAGATATGTATGCACATAAGGGTGCCTCACGAATTCAAATTAGTTGGCGTTGTTTGGTTTTTGATTAAAATTTGATATTTTTATGGCTTCCACCAAAATATTTTGCCTCAATTCGGTGCGCTACTGAGCTGGAGGGCGTTGCAAATACCTACATATACAAAGTTCTAACTGGAACCCGATTTACAGTAAAATGTTGACATGTTCAAAATGACGGCAGTTTTAATGAAGTTTTCGGCAATTTTTCAATGCAGTTTTCTTATAAACTCGAATAACTCAATCACATCTCGGTAAAATTTCAAGTTCAATATACCATGGAAAGGTAGTTTTTTCCGCCATAAATCTCGACTTCTGTGAAACATTTTAGCTTAAAACGTGGCCATTCGTGATTTGAAGGGTGTTGGAAGCATTTCTGAAAAAAATTTTCTAGAGAAAAAACCATGAAATTGCCACATTTTTTCAAATTGGGTACGT
Organism: Rhagoletis pomonella; assembly: GCF_013731165.1. Taxonomy (NCBI): domain Eukaryota; kingdom Metazoa; phylum Arthropoda; class Insecta; order Diptera; family Tephritidae; genus Rhagoletis; species Rhagoletis pomonella. The sequence goes on along the minus strand of NW_023458556.1, from coordinate 46,236,167 downwards.
ATAATAGATATATGGATTTTGCTTATAAGCAAAATCGGTCCTCAAAGGGTTAGACAGGACCAAGACAGTATAGCAATCTTTTCAATCGCTGGAATCCTTGAAATTTTCTGCTAATCCCCGTCAATCGATTGACTCCGGTGATTCATTCAAATGATTGACCGTCTCCGCTTAATAGATTTTTTATGTAAAGTTGAATAATTCAGTTATTTCTCAACCGATTTTCATCATTAAAATATCACCGAAAAGATGTTTTCGAACCCAATTTACAACGGTGAAAAACTGGCCCATATACATACATTCCACGATTTTTGAATAAAAAAATTGGTTTGAAATTTATAAGGTCTGATGGGTTTAATTTTTGAAAAGATTAAAAAAGAGCGAGAAGATACCTTTTGATTTACAGCTTGAAGAAAAAATTGGATAAGAAAAGAAAATTTAGAATTTGATTAACTGAGCAAAATCTTGAAAAAATTTAATGCAAAACATTTACATTTAGATTTCTCTATTTTCTCAGCACATTTTGTGGAAAGAAAGTACCAAAATATAATTTTTTTTTATAAAAATTACATTTTCTAGCAGTATATTGAACTCCACCCAGCTTACGATTGACTATGAATCCAATCAAAATATTTCGTTGGTGATCTAAATTTTATCGCATTTTACACAATTTGAGATTTTTCTTTGTATGGAGCTTGGGGCAGTCTAATGTATCTATACATACATACATATAGTCACTTACAAAAGTATTCGTAATTTATGGCGTTTTGGTTTCTACAAGAAATGCTGCCGTTTCATTGCCCTCTTCTTAGTATTTATGCGCAGAGAGCAAAGAGAAGGTAACCTTTTTTGATAGAAACGAAAACGCCACTAGTTTTTTCACAATATTTAAACTGTTTTCTGAAATAAATCAATATATCTCATTCTATAACAAAAAATGTATAATGGATCTTGCAAACTTTGTAAAAAATTCACAAAAATTAATTAAGCTTTGAAAAATTGTTATCGAAATATCACACTTTTTAATCAGAATTTTTAGAAAATTTTCCGAAATGTAGTTTTTTAGCCCGTTCAATGTCAATTAAGTAAAGTGAACTTGCAAGTAGCTACCGGAAAAATTTCTAAAAATTCCGGTTAAAAAGTTAGAAGTTTTGATAAAAATTTTTTTAAGTTTGATTAATTTTTGTCAATTTTGTACAAGTTTGCAAGATTGATTTATACAGTTTTTGCTATAGAAAGAAAAATGATTTATGATGGAAAAAATTTTTGAAAAAAACTTAAATTACGAATACTTCTGTCTGTCTTCGAACGAAAAAAAAAACAACTGCAAGAAATCTTCAAAACTCTTAGTTTTATTGAGACTTCCGCCGCCGCAGTGATGTCAACAGCAACAACAATAATACGAAACAGAAAGACAACAACAAATTTGCGCCACTGTGATTGTTTGGCAACATTTGTTGCTCAACATTTTCCAGTGATTAGCAGCGTTTATGATCCAATTGCTCATTCATATGTATGTACTAGAGTTCTTACACATATTTCTAGAATATACAAACATTTAAAATAGACGTATACATGCAAACATATGTACATGTGTATGTGCTATATACTAATTATGTCATGTATTTTTATGTCTTGGCATTGAAATTCAATTCTGCTCACTTTTCGCTGTTGTTCTTCAACAGTTTTCTGCTGCTGCTAACATTAATTGATTGTTATTGTTGGCATTCGCCGCTTTTTTAAATTATTATTTTTTCATTGTATGGCTTAATATAGTAATATTTTTTGTGTAGTCAGCACGCAGTGTTGTTTTTTAAAATTGTAGCGAAACACAAAAAAGAGACTACAGAAGTACATAATCACATAGATCATACATATGTACATGGGTACATACTTATATATATACTTATGGATATACATACTATATGTTTACTACACACATATGTATGTATGATTGTACGAATATTTATGCTGTCATCTGTTGGCGCTTTTATAGCCAATTTTTCTGTGCTTTTGTTCTAGTTATAGATTGGTTTCTTGATCTCGTTTTTTGATTGTTGGTCTTCAAATTCTACATATACATACATACTCGCACATATGTACATACATATAAGGTATGCACATATGTACATACATATAAGGTATGCACATATGTAGGCATTTGCCCGTCTCTGATCGTCTTTCTGTCAGTCAGTGTTACGTCAGCAATATTTTTTATTGCTGCTGAGTGTATGTACATATGTATATTCGCGCCAGTCGCAGAAAACGGCAATGACAGTTCGACTAGATAAACTGGAAATTGAAATAAAAACGAAATTTTTTTTGCGTTTTTTCGCGATCTTATTGTGTTTTGGATTTTATTTCTTGCCTGCCGCTTGATTTAAAGTGTTTTTTTTTAACGTTTGCTGTATTGTTTGTTTATGTGGCTTTTGAGTTGAAGTCATTATTCGTCAAGGTTGAAATCGCGACAGTTTAGCGCCGCTGTAAACTTATGTATTTACATATTTTATTTCTGTGTACGAACATGTTTGTTTTTTGGGTGTGTATAGGTTTTAGGACTTTAAACACTGCTTTGGCAATAAAAATTTAACTAGGCGTCATAAAAGTATCTTATGGCAGAACGTTAGGTTTTGAATATAAAGCGCATTTACTTTGGGGTGGTAACATTTCTGTCGCAATATGTATCAAATCTCGATTGTAACAAACATTTTATCATTTTAAAGCCTCTCTCACCTAATTAAGAAAAAAAAAACTCGCAATGATAAATATTTTAAGGTACTTCTGTGTGATCTATGCGATGTGATTCAATGATGAATTAAACTCAATCTAAACTATAAAATATTATTGAAAAATTTATAAATGTAGGAAAAACTATTTTTTTCGTCCGGTAAAATATGTAAATGGAATCAAAAATTAGTTATAAAGATTAAAAAATTGTGACTAAAAAATTACTAAATAACCAAAATATACCAGTACTCAGAAATGTACAAAGATGAAAAAAAATATCTGCTTGTAAAATTTGCTTTGGTGTTCTGCAAACCAAACTATCATCTGCTGAAGAATCAATCAACACCAACACCAACGAAAATTGTAGGCATTTAAAAGACACCGTGCGACAAAAGTTAAAAAATTTCAAAACACACGAAAAAATCAATATTAGGTTTATTCTCTGAAGCATTATTTTACAAAAGACTTTGAAATTTCAAAGATGTGAATACTTAAAACAAATTAAAAAAATAAAGTGCAAAGTAAAATAACAATATTGGTACCAATTGAAAGTAGAATTTCAGAAAAATTATTTATTATTTTGGTTTCACAAAGACGAATAGGTATTGAAAATACCTTTCTTAATTTTAATATTTTTTTAAATAATAATGTTAGTACATATTAGTTTTTAACATAAAAAATATATTGTAAATTTTTAAGGATATTCAAGATTACAATTTTAAAAGATATTTTAAATACTTATTCGTCCTTGTGCACCAGAAAATTCAATCCTGTACATAATTTTCTCTTTTATTCGATACCCATATTGTTATTCTGTGTTGCTCTGAATTTTTTAGATAATTTTTTGAAAAAAAAAAAAAAAAAAATCCGAACGCCAGAGAGAAAAGCCAAAACCGCAGTTTTACTATATTTGGCCTCAATTTTCGCGAGTATATTCATTTTTAGGGTGTAAAATTGGCTGTCGCACGGTGGAATCTAATTTTTTTTTTGCGCTTCAAATTGTGATAAAAACGTGATGAAATATTAAAAACAAAACCTCATTCGTGGCATTAAAAATGGCCAAAAAAAGTTTTAAACAGTATGAATATCGTACAAAATTGTTGAATAATCTCAAAGTGTATGCACAAAAAATTCAAAAAATAAAAAATAAAAAAATATCATCCCTTACCAATGTTCTCTTTTAATCTGATCACAGTGCAGCTTTCCTAACGACATTATGCTGATACATGCATGAAAAATCGACGCTAATGACACCATATCTAATTATCTGAAATTTTCCCTTGAAAAAATACACTACTTAAAGTGTTAAGAGTGTTAAAAGAAAAACCAAAAATCGAATAAAAAACAAAAAAAAAAAATCTTCAACTGCCAACAAAATGCAACTAAGCACAACGAAGCGGCAAAGAGAGCGGCACTTGCCGCCCAAAACAAACAGCAGCATCGCCACCAGCACCACCCACGCATTCAGCGATATCAGCAGCAACAACAACAACAACAACAAAAGTACAACACATTACACTCGACTGCCGTTACTGCTACTGCTGCTGCTCCTACTGACAACCAGCAGCCATGGCTATAACATTGATCTGCCCAGCTATACAAGGCACGTGCGTGAACCGAATACAATGTTCGGCTTCAGCATCGCGTTGCATAAGGGACGCAGCGGATATGCACAATCGAATTCGTAAGTATCACCAAATGAAGTGTGGAAGTGTGCCAATGAAAAAAAAATAAAAAATTAATACAAAAGAAATTATGTTGAAAAAACCAGATATGTATGTATGCATGTATTTTAGGCATATTTTTTATTAGTTTATTTTTAACAGTTTGTGCAGGCAATGCATTTTTATTACCCTAAGTTATTTGGTGAAACAAAGGCATTTTTATTTAAGTCGCAGACATTACAGTAGCTGTGAAATATGCGGCTTTTATGATTTCGGTTTTTGTTTTATTTTTTTTAAATTTTGTTAGCATTTACCTATGAGCATTTCCTATCTTTTATGTAAATATTTTTCTGTAGGTGACAAAATTTTGTATGCACATAATCCCCTATGTAGTATTGGGGGAACTATTTTGTGAATTTGATTTGATTTAGTTAGATTTAAAAATTACCTTTTTAGTATTTCTTATGCGTTTGTGTCGAAAAAAGTCGAATACATATACATACGTACAGTAAGTGTCAAAAATATGAATACCCTGACGTTTGACGATTTTATCTTTTTATATTTTCCACACCAGATTTTTCTTATTTAAAAACAAAAATATAGTTCACTCAATAGCAAAAACCAGCAGAGCCATGTTTTTTTTTTGACTTCATATAGTAATCGGGAAAATTCGAAATACCAAAAATTTTTCACAAAAATTTTAAACTTTTCAATTCGATTTCTTAAAAAAAAAATTTGGGTACAATGCTATCTCGGTAATCCGGACACGGCTACAAACCGGACATTTTGGCATTTTTTACTCTATAGTTCGGACACTAAATTGAATAATGATTTTTTCGTTCTATTTTGTAAATTCTTGCTAAATACGACCTTACTCAGCAATGTTCGTACGCAGTTATTTATGTTTATATAACTTTCTTATATTAATACGCCAACATATAATTTTTCGTCTTCCTGTGGGGGCTCTACTGGACTGATTTTGAAAACAAAGGCACCATTAGTAAGTTATTTTTCCGTAGATATTGTTACGGTTTCAAAATTGGTTTGAAATTATGGCTGTAATCGCTTTGTAAAAATTTCTGTATTTTTGTATAGTTGTTGTTTTTGCAAGCTGGTCAATTTGCAGGTTGTTGTGCTTCGTGTTTTCGTTTTATTTTGTCGCGTCTCCGTAACAAGAACGACCCAGAGTTATATCTGACCAGGTCCAAAATTCTGGCATTTCCCTTAGAAACTTTTTAGGAAATTTTTATGTGGTTACTACAACAGCTAAGACGAATACCAACACGAATGAATGAATAAGAATACAAATGGGGAAATGAATACGAAAACGGCGAGTAAAATCAAACGAATGCGGATATAAAAACGAAGACAAACACGAAGACAAATACGAAGACGAATGCGAAGGCTAAGGCGAATACGTAGACTAAAACGAAGCAAAATACGACGATGAAGACGAAGAGGAATTACCAAACCGAAACAAAGTCGAATAAAACGAATATAAAGATGAACGCGAATTTTAATAAAAATTTCTGCAATACGAAACGATCAGAGTTAGAACTCCGAAAAAGCCTAAATCGGAGTAAATCAAGTGAAAAAAGGTAGCAGAAAAAAAAATTCCGTAGTAGATATTTTTTATGTATGTATATTGGCTCGTCATAATGTGCCATTTTTGGCTAAAAAAAATAAAATATTGCATTGCAATAGCCTTTAATCGTGTCCTGCAACTATACTATTTAGCATCTATAAAGGAATAGCAACTTAAAAATTTTCCATATTTCTTATATAAAATTCTTAGCTCTTGATTTTTTTGTTTAACGATAGTTAATTTTTTTTTTTAAATAGCACTCCTGAATGGGTTCAAAAAACTTATTCGTCGGATAATTTCAGGGAGTCCTTGAACAAATGAAGCACTAATAAAAATCAAAAACCAATATCTCAAAAAAATAAACATTTGAATACTATTTCATGGCCTTTTCTTTTTTTAGAAAATTTCAAAAGTTAAAAAATTACATAGTTACGTACAGTGTAATTGGAAGCCCATCATTCTATTAAAAAAAAGTATAGTCTTTTTGAGCAAAAAATCTATTTGAAGGCCACATAAATTTTAAAAGCTACTTGAAAAAACGGCCCTAAGACAACTTTTTGAGTTCAGATATTGCAAAAAGTGCTCTTTAGTATTTGGGAAAGAAAAACGAAGTAGATCGTGGGTAAAGCGGAGTAAATTTATAATTTTCAACAAAAATCGTGGCAAATCTACTACGATCGTAGTGAAGTTTTAACGCTGGAAACGATCTAGAAATTAACCAAAGAAGTTCCACTTCTGTATGAAGTGTGGCCCAGGCGAACTCATTTATTTTAATTAATTTTTTGTGTTTGTTCTCTTTCTGATGCAGTTTTACACAAAAAAAAAAAAAACTGAATTGGGGTATTCACACCTGCCTGTTTATCAGGTTGTAAGGCTAAAAATTATTATTCTCTAGTGTATTTGGTTTTTATAAACTGAGTTAAAAATATACATAACTACATAACCATACAACCTGATAACCTGTCAGGCCGGAATATGCCAATTGTTATGTAAATTAATTACTTAATACAAATAGAAATTCATAGTCATTTTGTATTTAGTTCTGAAGCTGGAGCTTTCCGGTTAGCAACGTTTTACGCTGCAGGATACTGGAAGTGCTATGTTTGAAAAAAATCTTCGAGGTTCTTAAAAAAAAAAACACTAGAAAAACGATCGAATTTCTACAGTAACTGGTACTCGTAGTACATATTTTATTATTGTGCTAGTTTCCATGACAGATGTACATCAAAATAGAATAGGCGTTTAATTTTAGTAAAATATTAGTAATTAATTGACACTAACAATTAAAAAACAATGTGAGATACAGGATTGCTTCAAAATTATGTTGCTAATTTTCATACCGTCATTCACCATCTATAATCCGGATACTCCAGTAATCCGCATAGCCTCAGGATTGTGGCTGTTCCGATTACCGATATAGCACTGTATGAAGTTTTGTAGCCCATTAAATTCTACGTCAAAAAGGTGCAAGTTTCAAGTGTCTAACAATTACCGTTGATTTCTAGATTTTTTTTTTTCAAGGGTGTTGCGCAATTATTTTCATATTCTATTATAAATATTAGCATACGTAATTAAAAATAGAGGAAACTTTTGTTTTAAAGGTTCAATTATTTGATCTTTGATTAATCGAGTAATTTGCATTGTAGGCGTTTTCCCTGAATAAGATACGTTGGCCACTTAAAACGTGCTACAAGAAATTTAGTTCCCTACATCACACATTGGTCAGTCGAGATTTGGGTCATACGGTACGTAAAATTAATCACCTTGAGAATGATCTAAGACATTGTTAACCCGACCTGTCGCTCAGAGCTTTAAAATATCTCACCGGCTTGGTTAAATCAAATTTGTTTGTAGTTTTTTCTGTCGTACACAATCCTACATTCTTAGAATAAATCTCTAAGAGGTACTCAAAAACTAAAATTCGACATCCTACTTATTCATAATTTACAAAAATTGTCTCTCAAAAGATTATCAAATCACTTAAGACCCAAAACAAACAGAAACAAAAACTTATATAATCTGCCTTTCAAAAACCCGCCTCCGCTTCGCGCCTACGACAGATAAATTCGTGCTAGCTTAGATTGTATTTGTGTACATACATATGTACTATGTACGTATATATTTAAAGCTAAGCACACAATATTCACAGGCTGTGGAATGATAACCTTTCGACTGTATCACTTCACATTCGGCTCGGGGATGAGAAAAAATAATCACAGGTTCTGCTATCACTACACATCCATAAATACAAGAGCATTCCCACTCTATGTGATGCATGCACATTAGGGCGGGTCGAAAAAATGCAAAATGTTTGATACGAAAATTGCATAGGTCTTAAAAGGTGCTATTTGAATCCTTATTCTAAAAAATAAATCCTGATTCTCTGCGACAATATCTTCAGTCTGCGGAATTAGCTTGAAAATTTTAAAATTAGAATGGAAATACCAATTTTTTAATTTTTTTCAACGACTTGTGTAGATCAAATCCGGAACTTATTTCTTATTTCATAAAGTCATAAAAAAATATGTAAATTGGGCAAATTAAAAGTAAGTAACATCAATATTTTAATCAATGAATAAATGAAGTAGGAAAGAAAGATTAATTGATTAAAATATTGATGTTAGTCACTTTTAATTTGCCCAAATTATTTTTTATGACTTTATGATAGGAAATAAGTTCCGGATTTGATCTACACAAGTCGTTGTAAAAATTTGAAAAATTAATACTCCACTCTAATTTTCAATTTTTCAAGCTCATTCCGCAGACTAAAGATATTGTCCCAGAGAAACAGGATTTATTTTCTGGAATACGGGATTAAAATAGCACCTTCTAAGACCTATACAATTTTCGTATCAAACATTTTGTGTGTTTTCGACCTGCCCTAATGCACATACACATGTGCTTATGCTAGTACATAGTTTAAGTCCGATAAGCCAAGCTTGATGTTGATGATGTTTTCACTGCTAGCCAGTCAAGCTGATACCAATGCAATTTGAGATTAGCCAACACAAACAAACGGCAGTAGAAGAGATAATGAATGTGTTGAATGCCTTTTAAATTAACTATTTTAAATGCCTTCAAAGCGCCTCTGAGTATGTGCGCGTGTTTGCCACATTTCAAATCTATCTGCCTTGATTATTTTGTAGTGTTGTAGAAAAGAAATGAAAAGAAAAATTGAAGTGAAAAATTGAAAGCCAGAATCTGATATGTATGCATTTCAATGTGTAGTCGCTTCTCAAGCAAATTGGTTTAAATTTGCGATTTATTGCAGTTTTATGAGCCATGCCAGCACATACTACATACATACATATGTAGATACATGTAGAATGAAAATCGTTTGAGAAGCGCCAATATTCATTTATGTTTTCGTGTAGGCATTCTTTTTTTTTTATTTCAAAACAACACTTGGCATTCATGCAACTCATACATGCGTATGTACATATATATACATATGTACGTGCATTTAGTTTTGATGGGAAAATTTACGATTTGGGACAGCAACGCCTTTCCGCAGCTCTATGCATGACCTTCGTTCTTATTTCGTTGCCCATAGCTTCTAACAGACCTCACGCGAGTGTGTTCGAATCAATTCAGCGGCATTGATTTATGCCTATTGAAATTGAAGATTGTTTATGAATGAAAGCTTTAATTGAGGTATAGGAAACTAGTCTCAATGAGTTAGAATAAAAAAAATGAAGACGAGATCGAGCTTAATTCAAGAGAATGATTTAAATTTTGTCTATTTTTAAGGAACATTTTAAAATTTAAAACAATCAAAAAAAAATAATACTTTGCTGAGGCTTAAAATACTTTGTATTACACCTTAGCCAAAAAAGTGTGATCAAATACCTGCTTAAAAATTGAAGCCCGGTTTTATAAAAATTGAGTGGCGACCAAAACATTTTCCGTGAGCTCTATATGATTGTCCGCACGCATGCCTATTAAGCGACCAACTTTTTTCAAGAGTGATGCGAAGTTCGACTTCTCATTCAAAAGCAAATTTTTGATTAAAATGTTTAAAAAATCCTGTTGGCATTCACACAGTCCTGGTTATTAGATCATCTGGTTATATGACTAATCTTTTTTGAAATAACCAGATAACTCCATAACCAAAAATATCCGGTATTAAAGTAGAAGATCGTAAAATAAAACGGAATGTCGCCTTGGAAACAAGGGAAACCTTAACCCCTTGCATTAGGGTGGTCCCTAAAATATCAACATTATGGGGCACCCCTTTATTTCGTTCTACATATAAAGTAAAGACATCCATGGAAAGGTCAAAATTTTAAACAAACTTTTACATGTCCCTATAGAGTTTGAAAAAATTTAACTTTGTCTTTATTTTGTACGCAGAACAACTTAATCGGATAAATCGACTCAATCGGTTCCAACTCCACATAAATCACTTTCCATTCAGCTTTATTGAATATTGGACAATTTTTTATTGATAACACAGAATCACAAAAAAAAGGTATCCGCTACTAGTGCTCCTTTGTTTTTTTCGGGTCGCTGAGCACAGATCTGAAGTGGGTTCCGATGTGATGGATACGTCACATAATATCCGCCATCTTGTTTGAGTTTAGAACAAATTCTGACATGATGGAGCAAAACGGACTTCAGATTCGTGTTTAGCAACGCCAAAAAACATATAACAAACCTAGTTTGGCCAAAACAATTTTTTTTGTGGTTCAGTGTAATTTTTCTTCAACCTTCATCTAACTACAATTAAATTTTCGTTCATTGGAGCCAACAGTGAAGAAACACAAGAAAATCCATTGAAGGCCGTGGCGATTAATATTACTCTGGAAATGTCCAAATAATTCCCGTTGTCCAGAAGTCCGACAATCGTGCCAAATAGCACAGGAATATACGTCTTTTTCGCTTCCTCTTCGTTATACTCATGGCGGCCGCTGTGAGTGCTCAATATATCTGCCATGTCAGTTTCCTCTGCAAAAATACCCCCCAGATATTTATTTACCGCAGAAAGACACTTTAAAACACTGGTCAGTTGAGAGATAGCAACCTTTGTTTAATGAAAATACCCTTTATTAGTATGTGCCTGTTCTAAATATACACACAGAAGGAAATCGAATAACTTTTATTTTGTAATTTGAAAGTGTTGATTTATTGGTCGTTTCTAAAAAAATGTGAAAATCTAGTATGCACATTCGAAACAAATTTCAACTCGATTGAAAAGCTAACAAAGTTTTCCTGCCGCAGAATTCATATAATTCTCCGAAAAATATGCTCCAAATTTTTAGTATAAAAATATTTTTGTTTATATTTCTTGTAAGTAGGTAAATTACAGACCGCTCAATAAACCAATGCAAGCGTAAATTATACTAGTATGTAAGAATAATACTGAAAATACTACAGGAAAATGCATATAAAAAGCTTTTAACTGCATATTTTCCCTTTGGGAAAAGTAAATAAAATGCGGTGATTTTTTTTTTGTTTCTGTGCTCTGCCCGGTGAGTGCATTTCGCCCACTAAATAAAAGCAATTTCCATTTTGCTTATAGCAACAGTATAAAATGTAAACAGAGAGTGAAAACAAAGGCTGGAAAAAACATACATATGTATGTATATTTTTTCATTAGCGCATTAGGGCCAAAGAAGCGTAGGTAAAACTAAATTGTTTACAATAAAAGCTGCCGGCGCAAATGCATATTGGATGAAATTGTGTAAGCGAGGGCTAATTGTTGATGCCGACGCATATTCAGCTAGCTAAGGATGTACATACATACATATACACAAAATAAATGCATTGCTATTTCAGGCGTTGAGTGTCAGTGGGGGAAATGCAGTTGAGTATTGAGTCAAGTGAATAAACAAAAAAAAAATCCGAGCAAAAAAGTGCATGAATCACATGATTGTCTAATAGAAATATCTATGCGATTACGAAGCGGCAGTATTCACACAATCTACTGCATTCGGCGAAATTTATCAGTTGCTGAGTAGCCGTGAAGAGATAGCAGTAAATACCTAACTTAACAGCTTGCGAGAAATTGAAGAAGCGAGGGAGATTATGTAAAACAAGCAACCAACCGCCTGCTCCACGCAGTTCTAAGTAAAAAAAAATCTCTTCTTCAACTCACTTAAATGATTTTAATTGTTTTGTTGAAGTGCTATCTTTTTGTGCGGCATTCCGCGCTTGACGCATTCTAATTTTATTTGACAATGAACGCACGTTCCGACCGCACACCAATGCTCTCCACAATTGCTGGCACACACTGATTTGAAATAACCCAGCAAAAACTTTTAACATTTTTGGGAAGTACTTATTTTTGTATCAATGGAGTAATGCAATACAAGTCTCTTCAAGAAAATTTTCGCCTATCCATTGCATTACTGTAATGCAATGGCAAGAAATTTTACATTTATTCGATTACCTCCAATGACATGCACATGTTAAAATAATGCATTCTGTAAACGAAAAGGTAAGCGGTTACTCTCAAAAAGTGTTTCCCCAATCGAGGGTAACCGCTTACCTTTTCGTTTACAGAATGCATTATTTTAACATGTGCATGTCATTGGAGGTAATCGAATAAATGTAAAATTTCTTGCCATTGCATTACAGTAATGCAATGGATAAGCGAAAATTGTGTTGAGGCGACTTGTATTGCATTACTCCATTGATACAAAAATAAGTCCTTTCCAAAAAATTAAAAGTTTTTGCTGGGAAAGCTTACTAAAGCTCTGCACACGGACCTATGAAGTGAGTTGCCCCGAGGTAGACTATAAACTGCGGCTTGCCTGCATGCAGAGATTTTTAAATCTTTATATATATATTTTTTTTTATCGCTCTTTGCTGCTATAGAATAGAAACGACTACAGAGGGAGCTTGATCACTGCTGGCCAGAGCGAGCTTTTATATCGTTCCCGTGTATATAAAATGGATTTGGCCACATCGTAGACATGCTTGCAGCGCCCGTTTTAAGCTTCGTATACATACATTATAATTAATTAAAAGCTATTTCTGACTAACTCTGAAAACGCTTCTATGAAGTGACCAAATCTGCGCTAGACTACAATTAGGAATCGTGATGGATTATGCCTTCCGCGCGTACGGAGCTTTTTTAAACATTCACGGCCTCAAAACCGCCGATCGGAGGGATAGAGCTTTTAAAAAGCTTCTCGCGCGGGATATACTTTGGCTGTGACTGTAATAGAACTACTTAAAGCTATACGATTAAGAATTACAATAAATCGACCCACCACCCATCCTAATGAAAACCGTTACTTAACTAAGTAGCTTATAAAATCGAAGAGAATATTATATGGCATTGTGCGCAGATACTCTTATCGCAAGTTGAATGTGCTGAGCGAGAGTTATCTAGTGTTTGCGTCTGACATTTCATAAAGAATCAGAAATGTTATATAAACTTTGCGCATAATTCAAAGATGAGCTGCGAGAAAGCAAGTTACTCAACTGAATGGAAATTAAAGGAAAAATGCAGAATAATTGAATTTCACTTACTTGGCAAATTGAAGCAGCATCTAAATCAGGTTCAGCATCAATAAATAAGCTGCAACTCGTGGCTAGAGGCGGCAATCTTATGCCATACCAAAAATGCATATTTAGCACTGCAAAGGAAAACAAAACAAAAAATTAGAAGAAAGGCCACAACAATAAATAAACAATAATACAAATCAGATACTTTTAAGGTTAAATAGTTCAATTCAGTGCAGTGAGTAAAGTAGAGTTCAGTGTAATAATGCATCAGTTACAGTTCGCTAGAATTTGGGGCATACCGCTGGTCATAGCTAAGCAAAAAAGCAGCAAAGCAAGCACACTCGCAAGCGCAAAAGTAACTCACCCAATTCGCAGTGGTTGTGACCATAAAATTGCATATGCAATGCTCGCTTGTGCCATAGAAAATATAGAATATATCCTTAGATTTAAGTCCATAACTTTTATTTTGGCTTTCACAACCAGTCGTTGGCGATTAAGCCATTTTTACACACACACACAGTTGGCTGTGCAGCACTTGGCCACAATAGGCCAAGCTAAGTACATACTTGTTGCTCTTAGAATTTGTGGGCATTTGGTGTCATCGTCGTCGCGTCTAGTTGCCATTTGCGGGCGATATACGGTCAGTTGACATTCTCCACTGCAACAGCCAGCCTGAAATCCGCATTGTTGGCCGATCCGGCCTCATGCCAACTCAAGTTTCCTTAAGCGAATAAGTGCCCAAAGCCCAAATTCTACACAACGGGCAATAAGAACGTGATCCTCAGTGGCATCACTCCAGCAGCAGCAGCAACAACAGCTGCGCTTCGAAGCGCGAAGCTGCGCTTGCTGAACTGGTACCGAGTAATTCGTTTCTTGCTTGTTCATGACACCATTCAAGCGCAGCGTTAAGTTTTTTCTGCCTTTGGCTTGACAAATCTTTCGATCGATCCGTGATCGGTAATCATTGGCTTTCATGGCTTTCTTAGCTTTGTTTGCAAATAAATGTACGAAGAATCAATAAACACATTCGATATGTGTTGTGTAATGCGCTGATCGGTTGAGCCCCTACGGCTTAATGTGTTGTTGCTGGTGATGCTGTTATTGAAGAACTTCGAGCTGTGAGTAACAATGTCGCCGCACCGTCAAATGTGCAAACAAATATGTAATAAAGTATTTTTTTTTTGCTTTGGCAGATACCTAACTTGTTTTTGACTTATTTGAGAAAAATTTATCTTTGAAATTTATGGCCAAATAAATAATTTTTAATAAGATAGATAAGCCATTGTCTTTTGGTTTGAGATCGCAAACCTAAGGCAAAACTTGGTTTTATTCACAGAAAACAAAATTTAGAAGAGATTATATGGTATGGTAGGAGGGTATGGACTATATAACCTAAAATCTGTTTGCAACATCATCTCTTCTATAGTGCAGCGTCAATTTGTTTTATATTTCGTGAAACAATGGAAGATTATACACTAAGGCTGCCGTCCTGGTTTTCCAGGATTTGTCCTGATTTTAGAAAATTGTCCTGGTGTCCTGGTCCACACCTAAATTGTCCTGGTTTTTAATGAAGATCAATGCAGACGCCCACTTCATTTTTAGCCGATTGTTGCTATGAAAAAAGGTAAAGATTTCTGTTATTTGAAATCGAAAATCGATAACTAAACGTTTTTCTAACATGTTTAACAATAAATATCTGGTGCGTTTATCTTCTTTCTATTTAATTTATTTTGTTAGAATCTAATTTTTTTCTTCAGAAATTAAATTATATAAACATGTACTTATCTACACATGAGGCGATTTCCCAGGCAATTTGAGAGGCGACCCCCCAACTTCATTGGAAGCGATTAGGCATTGTTGCTTTCAACTAAAAGTTGGCTGTAAAATCGCCTCATGTAAACACCGTATAAGAATACCCAGGAGGCCATCTTACCAGGAAAGGATTACCTTTGGCTACCTATGGACTATTTTAGGACAGTTGGAAATAATGTCGGCTCAGTGAATGCTCAGCGGAAACCATGACGTTTGCAAACGCAAGGTCCTTTTGGACCATAGCTCACAGGGTCACAGCTCTGAATGTTGGTGGGAATACTGACAAGGAAGCTAGTCGAAACAAATACTTCCTGTTCAGTTTTATGAGAAATGTAGTGCGTTTTGCGCGATAGATGGGGCACAGACACAGTATTGTGAGTCTTTCCATCTACTCTCAGCCACCTTTTGCTGATGCTGAGATATGTGGCCCTTTATGTACTACCTTCTACGACTGAGATATCCACAGCAAACCCGTTTCGGGCTAGCTCGTGGGCCATTTCGTTGCCGTGTATGTTGCTGCGCCTAGCCACCCAGATCTGTGCAACGATATGCCTATCAGCTAAAGCCGTAACGTCCGTAAACGATACGTTTTATTATGCCGGAGAGGATACTTACATAGCCACGTGTCTTGATTGTCGGCTTATTATCCATTAAATCAACAATGCTAGTAGCGAGGTTAAAATAATTTTGCTCCTGCCTGAAAACACTGGCCGATTTCGGTAGGCGGATAGACTTTCCGATGTGGAGGTCAGTTGACATACACCGTGCCCCTATGCTACAATCCATTTTTGAGCGTCACCCGTAAGAATATGCTGAAGTTTTTCCTCGAAGAGAAGCGAAGGACAGATGTAATCAGATTTTTCATTAGCGCTGGGATCGTTTAAAGAGTACAGGATACATCCATGCCCGTACATAAGGCAAGTTATTTCCACAGACCCCGTTCACTTAACCCCAGGGCACTTTGTGAAACTCTTTCCTAAATAAAGAGATCCTTTGGTGACATATAACATATGTCATTAAACGCTTCCCTTAGCAATGTACTGATCTCCCCTATAATCGCAATGCTGACTGATCCTCTTCGTAGCCTTCCTAATATTGTGTGTTTGTAATTTGTCTCAACGGCTTTCCACCAAACCTGCGAACAGTATGCAATAATTGGGCGAACCAGAGCGTAGACCCCACTTCTTACCTAATATTTTATTTCAAGAATACAGGCAACCGTAGGTCTCTTAAACTCGGATTTCTATGTTAATTTTCCAGTTTAATTTCATGAAAACGTCAAAAATATGGAATGATATTGACTTAGAAAATGCTCCTTAAACCGACTTGGATGTAAATGGGTTCGATCGATCCAGATGAAGTCGGAGAACTCTCTAGCTTTACTGGCTACAGACAGCGGTGTACAGCATTTTGGCAAAACCGGCAATGACACAATGTTGTAGACAGAAAAAGGCCAGATACTTTTCTTGTTCTGCTAAAATTAACTATGTCTGCCTGCTTATCATTTTAAATTACTGAAATTGAAACTTGCTCTAGCCCACAGTGCTTTTTGCGTGCAGCATATTGCCGCTGCCGATAATATTGTTGGCGGCATACGAACCTATCTATAGTTGTTGTGAGCATATTGCACACACGCTAACTCACACTTGGACTCAACACGGTGGCGATAATGTTTCTGTCACTGTTGTTGCTGTTGCCGATGATGCGTTTACCTTTTTTGTCAATGTCTAGCAAATTATCGCCGACAGACTTGCTGACTCTCGATATACATAGATATATGTATATACATATATCGCATACAATGGAGGAGGTTGGTTGCAACTACGCAATATGAAACTGGTTGCAATATTGCGATTTGCCATTTATGAGCCAATCCAACGAAAATCCATGCCACTCATGCCAGCAGCGACAGACGTAACGGATACGAGCCATTTGTGGCGATGTAACAGCAGAAATTGCAGCAGCGTTTAAATGCATATCTTTTGCATTACGGTGATGCTTAAAAATATCAATATATCTAAATTTTGCAGTGGGCACACCATTATTTTGTTATGCATAGACACGTACAAAATTAAGACACCCACGAAAACTTCAAAATAAAAAATAAAAAAATTTGGGTCGCTGAAAAAAATATATATATGTTTTTTAATTTCAAGAATTTGACCAAATTTTGACTTGAAATCTGACAAATTTGAAATCTTATTGAAACTTATTCATATAAATTCTAAAACTCGCTGAGTAACTTTGTCCAATTTTTGCGATAAAAAAAAAATGAATTTTTTAAAATCCTGATAACTGAAAATGAAGATTCAAATCGGTGGTATTCTCATTTAAAATGAAGAATATTTCTAAATAAAATGCATTTAAATAATAAATAAATACCTATTTAAACACTCCGTATCTTGGAAAAAAATTTCATAAAAATTACATAACCATAAAATTAAGGCAAGCAAACCGTGACACGTCTAACAAACGTATGGTTATCTTCTTAGCAACTGTCAGTTGGGTTATCAAGATTAATTTTGAAGCTTCCACATGCACGAAAATTTCAAAACTTTAAATACATCTTTCAAAATTTTAAATACGTTTTTGGAAAGGGTTTAAAATAATTTTTTTTTCAAATCCAAAAAAATTCGACAAAATTTTAACTTGAAATCTGAAAAATTTGACACTTATTCATAAAAATTCTAAAACTCGATGAGTAAATGTTTTCCATTTTATGCAATTAAAAAAAAATAATAATTTTTTCAAACCCTGATAACGACCCCTATTTTTTTTTTTAATTCTTAAGCCTTACAAATTCTTAATACATTCTTGGCAAGGGTTTGAAAAAATTTAATTTTTTAAATCGCAAAAATTCGAAAAAAAATTTACTTGAAATCTCACAAATTTGACATGCTATTGAAAAATATTCACATAAATCCTTAAATTCGCTGAGTTACAACTGGTCAAAGTCCAGATTTGTTGAATTTTTGGAATTAAAAAAAATGTAATTTTTAAGCCCTGGTAGCGACCCCTAATTTGTGTTTTATTATTTTTAAATTTTCGTGGATGCCTTTATTTTTTACGCATAATAATGATGTTGATATTTTTAGGGCCACCCTGATATTTATGTATGTACTAGGTAAATGAATGTATGCTATACAAAAACACTAAAATACATTTGTACATAAATTTGTACATCTAAATCTACTATTTGGTGTATAACTGCGGCGGCTGTTGTGAATTGTCAATGAGTCTAACTTTGATAGTTGATATGGT
>NW_023458556.1:46216555-46217566 GCF_013731165.1 Rhagoletis pomonella | reverse complement strand
GGCTGTTGTGAATTGTCAATGAGTCTAACTTTGATAGTTGATATGGTTTTTTGTTTTTTCTTTTTCAAATGTGCAAAGCAAAACAGGAGGAAAATACAAAATTAACCGCAAGGGGAAGAGCACTCCTGATGTTTATCGACAATTACCGAAATTCTGAAATCCATATGCGTGTACTTATGTATGTATGTATGCCCACCAGTGCGTGCGTGTGCGTGTGATATTAGAAAACACTTCGTCCGCCGCAACCGCAACACAATCAAATATCAATTCGGTATTCCAAAAGATATTATCAGCTTGAAAGGCGATAGACAACGCCAATAGGACGTGCCCACCATTAAAGTATTACCTGCTGGCTGTACGCATTTTCTGTATGTAAGTATGCAAGTACTATGTACTTTACTCACGCATGGCGCTGACCAGGGCCACTACACTGTGCCCCATGAGCCATACCACTAACACCGCGCTGGCGGCGAGCCACATTATACCAGCTGAATGCCCATTTAGTATAAGTCGTAGTACTCTTAGATATTCTTTTCTGGAATATTATTATTGTTCGGGCGCATGCGGAAGTGACTGCATAGCTGTCGAAAATGAAAATAGAAAAAAAGGTATGGCATGGGAAATTCAATGCAACGGAAAGCCCTGCAATCGACAGCTCAACACACAGACAGATAGACAGAAGATCAACCAACCAGTCAAACTTAGTGACTGGCAGTCAATGGTGAGCACTCAACAGTCTACATACAACCGCCGGCGACAACTCTCAAACGCCTGCTGCGCCTGAAGTCAACACAACAATGACATTCAATGTCAAGGAAATGCACGCACGCACATGTGCTTGCCAACATGAGTGCAAATGCATACATACGAATATGTTTTAGGCCCCTCAAAAACGCCAGCAACCTAAGTCAACATTTTCTAGTTGTAGCTCATAGTACATACGCTACTTTCTTACGTACATTCGTACATACATACTCGTAAGTGCATGTGTAGACACATACTTGAGAGACA
>NW_023458556.1:46203272-46216455 GCF_013731165.1 Rhagoletis pomonella | reverse complement strand
TACATACATACTCGTAAGTGCATGTGTAGACACATACTTGAGAGACAATAGGGAAAATTGCATTTCAATTTCAGTGCAAGTCGCTTGCATTTGTTAAAGTGTTATTGTTGTTGCTGTGCAATGCCTGGCAAACATATGGGCGTGTGAGTTGTGAATGAATGCATTGAATAGTTAAGAGAAGAAATGTGTGTATGTGCGACTTAGTATGTTCTTTGGTTGCCTTTAGCGCATGCGCGCACATTCACATACAAGTCGTAAAATTTAATTACATTGCACTTTTCGGCGCTTGCAGGCGCACATACATATGTGTGCCTTACATATTTTCTCAACGTTTTATTTTTGTCTTTTTTTTCATGCTAGCGCATTAGAGGCAGGCGAACGTGCTGTGCATAGTAAACTGCAATTGTATGCTTGAATAATCTAAATACATACTCTAATACATTTGCTCATACACTTACAATACATACGAATATGTATGTAAGTTACAGCGCTAGCACAAGGCCGACTTAAAGGCGTTGGAGCTATTTATAAGTCGGCAACCAATTGACAGTGTGTACTGGGTGTTTGTTGATTAGATACGTATGTTGTTTTGGAGTTGCAAGCGAACATACTTTGGGATCGATTGGAACATTTACAGGACCGCAAATAATCGCAGAATAATCGTACTTAAATTATGGAGGGAACACTTTTCCGCCCTACTAAATGGAAGCAGCACGGAAAGTTGTGGAGAAGAAGAACCCGAGCCAGTCGATGATGACGGAGTCGACGTTCCACCGCCTGACTATGACGAGGTACGTATAGCAATAACGCGGCTGAAAAACAACAAAGCTGCTGGAGCTGACAGCCTGCCAGCTGAGCTATTCAAGTACGGCGGCGAGGAGTTGATAAGGTGCATGCATCAACTCTTGTGCAGAATATGGTCAGATGAACGCATGCCCGACGACTGGAATTTAAGTGTGCTGTGCCCAATCCACAAGAAAGGTGACCCCGCCATTCGCGCCAACTACCGCGGGATCAGCCTTCTAGGCATAGGTTACAAGGTCTTATCGAGCGTACTGTGCGAAAGACTTAAGCCCACCGTCAATGAACTGATTGGGCCTTATCAGTGTGGCTTTAGGCCTGGAAAATCCACCATAGACCAGGTATTCACAATACGCCAAATCTTGGAAAAGACCCGCGAGAAAAGGATCGACACTCACCACCTATTTGTCGACTTTAAAGCCGCCTTTGACAGCACTAAAAGGAGTTGCCTATACGCCGCTATGTCTGAATTTGGCATCCCCTCAAAACTTATACGGCTGTGTAAAATGACGTTGAGCAATACCACCAGCTCCGTCAGAATTGGGAAAGACCTCTCCGGCCGTTCGCCACAAAACGGGGTCTCAGACAGGGCGACTCCCTTTCATGTGACTTCTTTAATCTGATGTTGGAGAAGATAATAAGAGCTGCAGAACTGAACCGCTCAGGAACAATTTACTACAAGAGCGTGCAATTGCTGGCTTATGCCGATGACATCGACATCATCGGTAACAAAAACCGCGAAGTCTGTTCTGCCTTTTCCAAGTTGGATAGGGAAGCAAAGCGAATGGGTCTGGTGGTAAACGAGGACAAGACGAAGTATCTCCTGTCATCAAACAAACAGTCAGCACATTCACGCCTTGGCACCCACGTCACCGATAATAATGTCAGCATTGAAATCCAACGCAGAATCACTCTTGCCAACAAGTGCTACTTTGGACTGAGTAGGCAATTCAGGACAAAAAGTCCTCTCTCGACGTACGAAAACCACGCTCTATAAGTCACTCATCATGCCCGTGCTGGTATATGGCGCAGAAGCATGGACAATGACAACATCCGATGAGGCGGCTCTTGGAGTGTTTGAGAGAAAGATTTTGCGGAAGATTTACGGGCCTTTACGCGTTGGCGACGGCGAGTACCGCAGACGATGGAACGATGAGCTGTATGAGCTTTACAACGATATGGACATAGTGCAGCGAATTAAAATACAGCGGCTCCGCTGGCTTGGTCATGTCGTTCGAATGGACACCGACGCTCCAGCTCTGAAAGTATTCAACTCGGAACCCGCTGGTGGTAGCAGAGGAAGAGGGAGGCCCCCACTGCGATGGAAAGATCAGGTGGAGAAGGACTTGGCTTCACTTGGCGTTTCCAATTAGCGTCAGTTGGCACAGAGGAGAAACGACTGGCGTGCTTTGCTGAACTCGGCCAAAATCGCTTAGGCGGTTACAGCGCCAAAAAAGAAGAAGAAGAAATAATCGCAGAAGAAACATAGACTACGATTTACGGATATGCACCTGGAATGTACGCGCTAGTGCGCGCCTTATTTGTATGGAGAAAATTTTTGTATACGCTACAAAGAAAGATTCCCAATAGATAGGTTAGTTTATTCCTAAAATCGCTTTTCATATCGCTCATTAGATTTTTGCACGTTGATCTCAAATATGGTTACGTATCTGGAGAGGTTTGGAAGTTAAAGAGCCCTTTTTTGCATGACTTTAGGGCTCTCAAGAGCTGGTCTTTTCATTATCCGATTCTGAAAATTTTTCGCCGTGCAAATTTTTATGACCAAATGAAGCTGTCGAAGTGGAGTCTTGCTTTGAGGGTCAAAGTTGAAAAATAAGGCGCACCCTAATAGGCAGTCTCTATAAAGAAGGTGCCATCACTGAACCGATTGTCACAAGCCACATTATGGCTCACTTCAGCCTAATTTTGGGCACACCCTGGCCGAGGAGAAGGATGATGAGACGAAAGACAGTTCCACGAGCGCCTTGAGGAAGCATATGTATGAATGAGCCAAGCCCCGCCATGATGTTAAAATTGTGAAAGCTTTAACCTTCACGAAGTTAGTATGTAGTGTCAGTACATCCAGACTGGCAAAAAGGGCTATCCATAGAATGACTGGCACCAACAACCAGGCAGAAAGGTTTCCTAGTCGTATGAAGATCGATATTCTGACGAAGCAGTGCCATGAAATGGCATACCATGCATCCGAAGTTCACATTTACAAAGTGGTTTAAAACTGATCTAAGTAATAAGAAGAGTGGGCAGGCATATCCGAGACATATCGGGTAACCTAAAATATGATAATCTGGAACAATGATGGCTTATTGACCTCCTATCCGTAGGTGTAGTTGAACAAAAGTTGAGATACTCGGAACTTATACGAAAACATTTGTCGATCTTACAGGCTTAAACGTACGTTATAGAAAGATGCGCGTTTTTAGTATGAAGCAGTTCCGCAATCAGAACATTGCGATCTTGACGGACAGCCAAGCTACTATTAAGACTGTCAACAGGTAACAAAAAAAAACTGGCGATGCAGTGCCATGCTAAGCTAAACACTCTTGATCTGATCTATCGAGTTCCTCTTAGGGGTTAATAGACATATTAGGCAGGGGTCCCAATAGATCTTAAGGTCACACTGCCTTAATCCCCGGAATGCTATCTGAAAATATGAGAGCATCAAATTGTTTCAAGACTGTTGTAGGTTCCTGCAGAGACGAAGTTGGAAAACTGGTCTCAGACGAGAGCATCGAATACAAGATCCTATCGACAATATTGTGTGACAGGCAGAAGCCTTTAATGAAAATTTGATTTGATTTGATTGATCAGATCGAAAAATTCCTGGAAAACACCTTAGCTAGATATATTTCTCTCAACACTAGACTTGATAACTGTAACCAAATCGTATAACTATAAAGGCCGTAACACACGATTGGTACATTTGCACAGATTTGTAAATTATTTTATAGTCACACGACTTCTAATGAGAAATTTGCACAAATTGTTGTCCGTGATTGGGATAAAGAAAAATATTTGTGCATTCACACGATTGGTATTCGATTTGCAGAAAATTTTGGGCCTAGTCGTGTGACACTGCCTTAACCAAATCTCGTGATGAGAGAAACATATTTAGTTGTTGTAACTAAACTCTTTTCTCAGTGTAATACGAAATGAAAAATGCATACCAAATAAGTACATATGTGTGAGTATTCAAAGTATTTTTCAAAGTACATATGTATGTATGTATACATATTTATCAAATGAAATTTACCAGATGATCATGCGCACCCAAACACACACCCTTTCATAGGCACACACACACACACACAAATTTCCATACTTTTATGTCCTTTGGCTCGTAAACTTTTCTCAAAATTTACTCAAATTTTATTCAAAGTTATTCTGTGTATTTAGTTGCCCTTTATTTCACTAGTTTTTAGTTTTCCAAATTCTTTTTTGTTTTTCTACTTTTTTTGGTGTTGATTTGTGCCATTCATGGCGCATTTATTATACAAACGGATGTTGTGCACATGTAAGGGATCACTACACTAGCATAATGCCTTTTCCGTCTGCCTGTGCGTCTGTCCGTCGTTATGTATATGCCCGTTGGGTACATTTAATATTTTAAATGCTCGAACGTCCCTGGCGTTCCGGTTGGTGGACAAGCGATACCACATGAGCACTACAAAGCGTCCATACATAACTACCGGAGCGGTACGCGAATGAAGGTGCTGGTGATGGCAGAAGCGGTGGCGGTGTGCTTGTACATTTATGTATGCATATTCAATTGTGTGTATAAGTATAATATGTATATGCACAAAATTTAGCATAAGAATAGAAAGGCAAAATTAAGGAGCCCAGTGGGAATACCTAAGGGGGAACGAATCGTATAAACAAATGAACGAGGTCAGAAGCTCGAGTATTTTTCTTTAAATAAAATTTTAAGAAAGTATTTTGTCCTTATTACTCTGATAATGTGCTCTATATTTTTGTAAAATGAGTAACTTAACCCAAAAAATTATATGGTTAAATTTAAGTTAGTTAAACAGTTCGAGCCAAGCTTGTAATGTTAAGGACCTATGCGCTCAGACCATTACCTGACTGCAAGGAATGCAGAGGGTAATTTTTTTGGATTTGTTGGTAGATTATTTTTTTAATTCGTAGTATAGCATATATGTATAGCGTTAGCCATTTTCTCGAAGGTAATGATAGTAGATTTTTAACTCCTAACTGGTTAGAATTGAGGCTTTCGTGGTAAGGATTATAGTTCATAAGGAACAAACAACAAGTCTTAGAATGTTTACTTGTAATTTTAACTCAAAATATGAACATCGCGTTCATATATTTATATATTTCCTATGAATTTGAATTACTACAGCCTTTCCTACCGGGTTGCTAAGCGACTACACACTAAATGCTTTCTAAAGAATTTCTCTGGCTCTATAGGCTATCATTGTCCGCACTATTGATTGGCTTTGAGTGTTCCGAGACTGTCAAAATAATATCAATACATTTATTTGAAAAAAAGAGGTGGTGGCGTAGGCGTCGCATTTAACAATTTAATTGTTTTAAAATTACATAAAAACATTCAATTAATAGTTGTAATTTGGTTAGTATTGATGATAACAAAGAAAATAAAATAGTTACTGTTGGTCTATTGTTTCGTCATTTCGATGCAGTAGCCAGATGTATAAAACATAAAAAATTAAGTAATTAAATGCGATGTGCGCTGAATGGGAGTTTTAAAAAACAAGGTAAACAATAGAACTTTAGACATACATACATACATACATGCGTTCATATGTAAGTATGTAAATGGTCATACATTGTTGGGTTTAGCGGATGTTAAGTGAAATAAAAAATAGGACTATAAAAGTGTTAATCGAAAAAGTGCAGTTTGTCTTTAAATAGTAGCAGGATTTTTTTTTCAAAAATTATTAGCTTGACTAGAGTAAGTGAGTGCGTATTTTGAAAACATTCTATAGTTCGCGGAAACGTACTGTTTCGCCAGCCTTCGGCATAGATAGGTTCGTGTAAGAGGTTGATAAGGATTTTTTATTCATATGTTTCGTTGATTGTTGCTTTGAAAGTTTGCATACGGTCTCTCGATGAATTAAAATCATTTTATAGTTTGTAGTTGCTTTATCAAGTTATCGGGTCCAGCTGAAACATTTGTTCTAAAGGTTTATACTTATGGTAAAACCTCAGCAAACATGGCTTGCGTAGACAATTGCTAGTTATGCTTTCATTTACGTTTCGAGCGTTCATCAAGGAAGTATTTTGTGTTCGCTACTGTTTTTTTATTCATTAACCAATAGTAACTCTTGTAGCACCGTTGTATACCGAAAGCCATACAGAGCCCCGATTTTTAATTATAATATATTCCCAAATATAACTAAAACTTTCTGGAGCTGAAAAAGTGCTAGATAATTTTGAAAAGAGCTAAAAAAAGAGCTAGGAACTAGATCCCATTTTTCGGAGCTAAATAGAAAAAACTAGTCCCAAAAGCACCCAAATGGCAACACTGCTCGCTTAAAACTTGCACTTTACTATACTAAAATTTAATGGGCTACAAAACTGCATGCTCAAAAAAATTGTAAAAAAAATTTTAAGAATTTGTGAATTTGTAATGTACTCATTTTACTCAACTTCGGCATAAAAAAAATCACAACTCAAAGTTTTTTCAAGAAAGGTTTTTTTTTTAATATTTCTATTCATAGACAATTTTGGAGTGTGTATGTGTGATTTTTTTCAAATTTTTTTCTCGGCCCGTTCTCGAGATATTTGGAAAACTATTAAATTGATTTTTTTTTGTTTTTGTGCTGTAAAGTTTTAAAAAATCAAGCTAAAATTTCATATTTATTTATTATTTATGTTTATGTATCAACCCTGAAAATTTGAAACAAATCAAACACATGAAGTGTGAACTCCGTCCGTTTTGGTATCTACATATTTATTGGAGTGTTCCCACTTTGCGTATGTTAGATGTGCCAACTCAAATATGACAAATAAAGCGGCTTATAAATTCTCTAATTGTAAATTACGTGATAATAATACTCGAAATATTAATATTTTGGCGCTTACACTTCTGCTCCCCCGATTTGTAGTTTGCATCTTGATGTTGTTACACAAATTGAGGGACCTACAATTTTACGCCACTTCCGAACGGCAAATGTGTTTAATAAGAATGACGGAAATGCAGTCGGAGATTTGCCATTGCCTGCCGAGGGGCGACCGCTTTTGGAAAAAAAGTTTTCTGATTTAGATGTTGATCGGACCAGAAATTAAACCCGGTCCTACGGAGTTGTAATATGCACCTCAAACCACTCATCTAGCCGTCATCAATAAAAAAATACCGATTATTCTCTCTTTTCCTTAAGCCTTAAGTATTCCGGAATCTACTTAATACATACATACCAAGGTTCTAGTTATAGAATTAAGCACATTCAAATACTTATAATCCACTTTTGCTCGTTTTCAATATCTATGCAAGTAACAAATTTTCTATAAGGACTACGGAGATGACTTATTCGAAAAATCGTGTGTCTATATCTAACTCAATTCCTTTAAGCTCGTTTGCAAAGAAAAAACAAGTAATGAACTAAACGCTTTCGTTAATTTTTTTACCGCTCCCTTCACACTAATTTGTAAAGTGTAAATCATAATTAATTTAATTGCAAATTATTCACCATGCTCCGCCTGTGGGCACTAGCGACTTCAACATCTAGCTACAAACATGTGAGATCATTAACGAATCATTGCCGACTACTAAGAAATTCGAATGAGATAAACCAAAATGAGTTAATTTGGAAAATGACGTCAAATTCGATACACAAATAAATTAGATACAATAAAAAGTACTTAAAAACAATAATGTTAAATGCCAGCTGGTTATGACTAATATGCAAATAAAGATAAATATATTTTATTTTGAACAGCTGTCATTATGACAGCAGCAGCACTCGAAAATGGTGAGCGAATGGTGTTTGCATTTTTTTTCGTGCCTTTTGCTTTTGTTATCCTCTATGTCCATTGCTCAAGAGAAATAGAAATCGTCACCGAGAACTCACTGAATCATCCATGCCACTAGTTGACAGCTGATAACCCATAATCGGTTTCAAGGTAATTTACGGCTTACAAGAATATTTGTAAAAGGTAAAAATAAATACATACATAAGTAAGAAGAAAACTGCAACTTGAGGCTAACGAAAATCGCAAACATATTTCATGAAAAAACTATAAAATTGGCGCTGTGACAAAAGTGCTGGCGTGAAATAAATTTTGTTTTTGGCAAAAAAAAAAAACAATAACATACAAATAATAAGCGGTAAAAATGCTTTTAGAAAGCGTTCAGTATTTCGAAGCACTTGTTGCCAAAAGTCCTAATGCTCTATAATTTATTTGCAAGAAGAATATAAGCGAAAAAGTTTATTTGGCGCGCAAGCCAACATTTTTTGTTTCCCTCGTTTTTTTTAGAAGAGAAAAAATCAATCGATGAATCATTAGGCGCTATGATGCAATATTCATATGTGTCTGTGTATGTAGATACATATATTTGCGCGGTATGTACAGATGGAAGTCCATAAATGTATTCAGCTTGGCAATACAAAATTTGCATAATGCAATTTTTCATTAATCGCAATTTAAACATTTTTTAAAAAACACTCCAGAAATTATGAGAAAAAAAGAGACGAGGCGGGACCTACAGTTTCACGCCGACTCCGAACGGCGATTGTAATTTTAAGAGAAGCTTCTTCATGCGATCGCTATTATTTAGAAACAAATGATTATTTTTTACCTCCACCCACAGTGGCCGTCGATAATAAGAAAGGCTAAACGAGACTCAGGGATAAAGCTTTTAGTAAACGTGAAAGGCTGCCAAGAGTGGAGGAAATTCAGGCGCATTCACGTAAGAAATTCTTTTCGCTTTGAGATATTTGCGAGACGGGTTTGTCAACTGGGCGATGAGCTGGTATGAACCGCTTTAATTTCTGCTGCGAACTACCGGTGCAGGGCAATGAACTGTCCTTTGTTTTCTAGTGAACTACTGGCTGGGCCAATTGACACGATTAAGCCCCACAAGTCGGCGGGACCAGATGGCATTATTATTTCACAACAGCTCCGGGATATCTTTCAGCAGAGGCGGCCTCGAAAAAAGTAGAAACCAATTAGCTACAGACTTAAGTTCTTCCGACTATTAAACATTTATTCTGATAGCCAAGCAACTGAAACTGGTCAGGAAATGGTTTGATTCTCTCTCGGTCACCATGAACTAAATACATACAAATTGGGCTGATTTGAGAACTATGGTCCACCGGCATTATCGAAAGTAACCCTCTAGTTCTGTTCTCCAGGGACGATATTAACAGGGTGGTGGTTTTCCAAAGAAACTTCAGGATTCAAGGCGATCTGGAGTATCTCTATTATGAAGAGTCACATACAGGCGAGCACACTACGGTGGTGTACTGACGGCTCTAAAACGCCTGAGGGGATTGGAAAAGACGTTTATGGCACAAGACTAAAGCTTTCGGTGCCTACGAGGATACTAATTGCGAGCGATAGTGAGGCGGCTCTTATGGTTCTCTATCATTCGAGGTCAAGTCCTATTTGCTCTGGCTAAGGTTAATGATAATCAACTGATATGGGTCCCAACACCATAAAGGAAATACTAAGAAAGGAAAATACCAAACTTAGGGAACTGCACTGGGGTAACACTATGGGTCCACGTCAGGCAAAAAGCATATTAGTAGGGTAAAATCTGAAGAGATATTTCTACTCCTGGACCTCCTCAAGGAGAAACTAAGAATCATTACAGGTGTTTTGATTGGCCATTGCAGGCTAAGATGTCACCTGTATAATTTAGGCAACTGGTCTAGTGTCTTTTGTCGCTTTTGTGATGCTGCCAAGGAGACGTCTTTACACTTTCTTATGGAGTGTGGGGCCGTTGCACCTAAGAGAGGAGCACATACACGCTCTACCCCCGGGATGTATTCTGAAATTTAAAGAGTCCTTAGGGCTAGTCGAGATGTTGTGATGAGCTAAGGGTACAATCCAACCTCAAGGAAGTTGAATTTGTTAGGCAGGGCACCATTGAGGTTATCTCCACTGAAAAGGTGGGTATAGGAGTTCCCGTAAGAACTTGCGGTTTATTCAGTTGGGCTCTTAGTCGGTACAGCTAGCGCTGGATGAAAGTGCCGAATTGCAAAGTTGCAAGCGCCAGCTAGCTTTCTTTGCTGATCACTTTCGAAAAGGAGCTCATGCGCTGCAACTTAACACCGTTTCCAACTCGTATTCATCTTCTCAGGTAACCTGCTTTCGCTAGGCAAAGGTTTAAACCCGTAGGAATAACAAAACGAACTATTTCATTCAATTTCCTGATTCACCTTCATTCTCGGCGAAATTTTAATTTTAAAATGATGAAAATGATATTTATCCCAACCGCTAATGATCAACACGCGCGCAGTATACTTACATATGTACACATTCAAGTCTAGCATTTGAGGTCATCAGTAGAGCGAATTAGAAAGCGAAGCAACAACAACAACAAAAAACAACCAGCAATTTCTTGGTTCGTATATTATAAATATGCATTACAGCAGCAACCTAATATTGAATACACGTTTCTGATGCGACGATACGATCATCCCCAGACGCTGCTGCCAGTCACCCGGCTCGCCTGCACCGCTAGCTACTTTGACGGGTCAGTTACCGAGTGCCCTTGACATTGCAACCAACTCGACTGTTTTTCATTGCATATAATTTCATGCTGGATTAACATTATATGTATTGACTTATGGGTAAATAAATACCCAAAAGTCAGTACAATCAGCCCTTTGAAATATACACTACAAAAAAAAAAAGTGTTACGAATGCTTTTTCCCCCCTTCCCCAGGGAAGCCGAAAAGCAAACATTTCACATTTTTAATTGAAAGGGATTTATTCTACTGCATTCGTTCACTTAATCAACCAGTCATTCATTTACTAACTCGCTTACTCACTCATTTATTGACAGCGCATATACATATGTGTGTGCATTAGCGCACACAAGGGGTGGGTTTTGGGGTTCAAACCCCCCCTAAAGCTAATAAGCTCAAATACAATCTGTATCTTAAAGCTAAGAATCCAGCTCTCAAGGAAATTATAAGAAATATTTATTATAATTTCTGTTGCTTGAAAAAGCGCTTTGCTTTTGCTGTAAATTTTCATGAGGGAATAAATATACGAGCATTTTTTTTCTTGAGAGCTGCAAACTGATTTAAGAAATTTTGGTAGAAGAAAATTTCTTTTCCATTTCTCGTCCGTCGTTTTATATGAATTTTTCGTTTTTCTTGAGAGTTCAGTTAATTTTTTCGGTATTTGAAATATTAAAAAAAATTTAGCAATCGTGAAAAATCACCATCTCTATCGAAAACCAGAAATCGAAAGAATGAACATAGAAGTGCAAAAATTCATGGAATCAATAAATTTATTATTACTGACTCTTTTTTAAAATTTTTTATTAGGTACTTTTGAAAGTTGAGCGCATCTTGAGTTTATAGAACTTTTTATTAAGCAAGTAGTTTTTAAGTAAAGAACACAACCGACTTCAATTCTCATATTCAAATTTAGGGGCACCCAGTGGCGGATTTATCGTACAGGCAACATAGGCTGAAGCCTAGGGCGGCAGAATTAAGGGGCGGCAAAATTTAAGACAGCTAAATTAAAAGAAAAAAAATTATTTGGATTCAGCTGCACTTGAAATTGTGTTTGTGTCTGTAAAATATTATTAATGATTCATCTCATTCAATACAATTCAAAATTAGAATTACGCTGCGAATTTTTCCTTAGTATAGCAGTCGTTGAAATTTCCATTTAACTTTCATTCACGCGGCTTAGAAACCTGACGGCGCGCCTGCGCGTGACGCAAAGAAACAGCCGACACGCTGCCCCGAGAACGAGAATCATCTAAAAGGTTACCACACTTGACAACACTGCCGAAAAACGAGCGTGCATTTTCGAGAAAATTCTTGATTCCAAGCCCACCAGTTTTTCATAAGTGTATCATAACGTGAATAATCTGGTCTTTTTCAAGGCATACTGCACCGAAAAGAAGATTTTAAATTATTCTCCTCTGGAACTGTTGAAAATGCTGAGACAGGATAATCTGCAGATCTCTTACCCTAATGTTGAAATTGCGTTGCGGATGTTTGTTTCAATTCCTATTTCCAATTGTAGCGCAGAAAGATCGTTTTCTGTTTTAAAACGCGTGAAAAACTATCTCAGATCTTCATTGAGCGAAAACAAACTGAATGCTCTTGCGTTGCTGACTATAGAGTCAGATTTGTTTCTATCTATCGATTGTGAAGATATTATCCGCGAATTCGCAGCTGAAAAATCAAGACGTAAAGAACTGTGAAAAAGAAGTGTTTGAAAGAGGGTTTTTGTTGAATACCTTATCCATGCTGATGTCGAATTTGTTAATTCCGTTATGTATTTCATTATTAACGAACTATATTGTAATAAAGCACTGACAATAACAATCATATTTGATATATATATATATTTTTTTTTTTCGTGAAAAAAGGGCGGCAAGTTATGAATTGCCTAGGGGCGGCAAATATTTAAATCCGCCACTGGGGGTACCGTTAATTTCTTCATGATCGAATCATCGGATCTCTAAAACAAATTACGGGACGAACCTTGAGGTACTATCTTTCTAATAAAAAAAGGATTATTGAAAAAAGGATTATTGAATCAATAAATTTATTATTACTGACTCTTTTTTAAAATTTTTTATTAGGTACTTTTGAAAGTTGAGCGCATCTTGAGTTTATAGAACTTTTTATTAAGCAAGTAGTTTTTAAGTAAAGAACACAACCGACTTCAATTCTCATATTCAAATTTAGGGGTACCGTTAATTTCTTCATGATCGAATCATCGGATCTCTAAAACAAATTACGGGACGAACCTTGAGGTACTATCTTTCTAATAAAAAAAGGATTATTGAAAACGGTTCAAAGTTATGTATTCGGGCGAGGTGATAACCTCCTTTTTTACAACGCTTTTATCAACTTGCAATGTTGTGTGTCCAGAAACTTTCAATGTTGTGGATCCAGAGACTTTCAATGTTGTGTGTCCGACACCATAAAACCTTTGCTTGAAAAGTTCCTATAAAAAAGCATAGTGCATAGGGCGACATCTGTAGTGAATAGGGCGAGGTAGATGACATCTAGATGTCGCCCTATGTACTACGTTTGCTACAGCGGAAATAGACGACACGCCATTTCTTTAAATAAAATTAATTGGTGCTCGTTTGTATGTATATACATATGTAAATGCATGTGTGTGCACCTTTCTATTAATATCGTTGAATTATTTTAATATCTATTGCAAAATTTTATTC
>NW_023458556.1:46185356-46203172 GCF_013731165.1 Rhagoletis pomonella | reverse complement strand
AACATATTTCATGAAAAAACTATAAAATTGGCGCTGTGACAAAAGTGATGGCGTGAAATGAAATAAATTTTGTTTTTGGCAACAAAAAAAAAAACAATAACATACAAATAATAAGCGGTAAAAATGCTTTTAGAAAGCGTTCAGTATTTCGAAGCACTTGTTGCCAAAAGTCCTAATGCTCTATAATTTATTTGCAAGAAGAATATAAGCGAAAAGGTTTATTTGGCGCGCAAGCCAACATTTTTTGTTTCCCTCGTTTTTTTAGAAGAGAAAAAATCAATCGGTGAATCATTAGGCGCTATGATGCAATATTCATATGTGTCTGCGTATGTAGATACATATATTTGCGCTGTATGTACAGATGGAAGTCCATAAATGTATTCAGCTAGGCAATACAAAATTTGTATAATGCAATTTTTCATTAATCGCAATTTAAACATTTTTAAAAAACACTCCAGAAACGATGAGAAAAAAAGAGACGAGGCGGGACCTACAGTTTCACGCCGACTCCGAACGGCGATTGTAATTTTATGAGAAGCTTTTACATGGAAGAAATACACTTGGAGGTTTGCCATTGCCTGTCAAGGGGCGATCGCTATTAGAAAAAAAAAAGATTTGTTTTTTTACTGTTGGTCAGAAACTGGGCTTGAACCCAGGCCCTGCTGAATGGTAGTGCGCACCTCTTACCGCCACACCACAGTGGCCGTCGATAATAAGAAAGGCTAAACGAGACTCAGGGATAAAGCTTTTAGTAAACGTAAAAGGCTGCCAAGAGTGGAAGAAATTCAGGCGCATTCACGTTAGAAATTCTTTTCGCTTTGAGATATTTGCGAGACGGCTTTGTCAACTGGGCGATGAGCTGGTATGAACCGCTTTAATTTCTGCTGCGAACTACCGGTGCAGGGCAAAGAACTGTCCTTTGTTTTCTAGTGAACTACTGGCTGGGCCAATTGACACGATTAAGCCCCACAAGTCGGCGGGACCAGATAGCATTATTATTTCACAACAGCTCCGGGATATCTTTCAGCAGAGGCGGCCTCGAAAAAAGTAGAAACCGATTAGCTACAGACCTAAGTTCTTCCGACTATTAAATATTTATTCTGATAGCCAAGCAACTGAAACTGGTCAGGAAATGCTTTGATTCTCTCTCGGTCACCATGAACTAAATACATACAAATTGGGCTGATTTGGGAACTAGGGTCCACCGGCATTATCGAAAGTAACCCTCTAGTTCTGTTCTCCAGGGACGATATTAACAGGGTGGTGGTTTTCCAAAGAAACTTCAGGATTCACATTTATAGCAAGGCAATCTGAAGTATCTCTATTATGAAGATACGGTGGTATACTGACGGCTCTAAAACGCCTGAGGGGATTGGAAAAGACGTTTATGGCACAAGACTAAAGCTTTCGGTGCCTACGAGGATACTAATTGCGAGCGATAGTCAGGCGGCTCTTAAGGTTCTCTATCATTCGAGGTCAAGTCCTATTTGCTCTGGCTGAGGTTAATGATAATCAACTAATATGGGTATATAGCGCACATGGTGGTCGATGGAAATTAGGAAGCTGATCAGTTGGCCTCGACTCCGATAGAACCTGAGCCCTTACTGGCAGTGGATCCCAACACCATAAAGGAAATACGAAGAAAGGAAAATACCAAACTTAGGGAACTGCACTGGGGTAACACTATAGGTCCACGTCAGGCAAAAGGCATTTTAGTAGGGTAAAATCTGAAGAGATATTTCTACTCCTGGACCTCCTCAAGGAGAAACTATGAATCATAACAGGTTTTTTAACGCGCCATTGCAGGCTAAGATGTCACCTGTATAATTTAGGCAACTGGCCAGTGTCTTTTGTCGATTCTGCCAAGGAGACATCTTTACACCTTGTTATGGAGTGTGAGGCCGTTGCACCTAAGGAGAGGAGCATACTTTGGCCCAGAGAGGAGCACATACACGCTCTACCCCCGGGATGTATTCTGAAATTTAAAGAGCCCTTAGGGCTAGTCGAGATGTTGTGATGAGCTAAGGGTACAATCCAGCCTCAAGGAAGTTGAATTTGTTAGGCAGGGCACCCTTGAGGTTATCTCCACTGAAAAGGTGGGTATAGGAATTCCCGTAAGAACTTGCGGTTTATTCAGTTGGGCTCTTAGTCGGAACAGCTGGCGCTAGATGAAAGTGCCGAATTGCAAAGTTGCAAGCGCCAGCTAGCTTTCTTTGCTGATCACTTTCGAAAAGGAGCTCATGCGCTGCAACTTAACACCGTTTCCAACTCGTATTCATCTTCTCAGGTAACCTGCTTTCGCTAGGCAAAGGTTTAAACCCGTAGGAATAACAAAACGAACTATTTCATTCAATTACCTGATTCACCTTCATTCTCGGCGAAATTTTAATTTTAAAATGACGAAAATGATATTTATCCCAACCGCTAATGATCAACACGCGCACAGTATACTTACATATATATGTACACATTCAAGTCTAGCATTTGAGGTCATCAGCAGAGCGAATTAGAAAGCGCAGCAACAACAAAACAAAACAACCAGCAATTTCTTGGTTCATATATTATAAATATGCATTACAGCAGCAACCTAATATTGAATACACGTTTCTGATGCGACGATACGATCATCCCCAGACGCTGCTGCCAGTCACCCGGCTCGCCTGCACCGCTAGCTACTTTGACGGGTCAGTTAGCGAGTGCCCTTGACATTGCAACCAACTCGACTGTTTTTCATTGCATATAATTTCATGCTGGATTAACATTATATGTATTGACTTATGGGTAAATAAATACCCAAAAGTCAGTACAATCAGCCCTTTGAAATATACACTACAAAAAAAAATGTGTTACGAATGCTTTTTCCCCCCTTCCCCAGGGAAACCGAAAAGCAAACATTTCACATTTTTAATTGAAAGGGATTTATTCTACTGCATTCGTTCACTTAATCAGCCAGTCATTCATTTACTAGCTCACTTACTCACTCATTTATTGACAGCACATATGTGTGTGTGGGTGTGTGTGAATATGTATATGCAACCACATCAAGTGAATGCGGAAGTAAAAATCGGCAACGAACAGCATGCAGCATGTTGCACGTTGTGCTCTGCCAGTACATTTACGAGTGGAAAAACAATACAATAACTTAGTTTTTGTTGCTATAAAGTATAAGTACAAATATGAGGGCGTTTGCAACTCTAAGCGCGATTTCATGCAATCACACACATATGTGCATATGCTGCTGTATGCTGCTTACCCTCCCTTACTCTTACTTAATCTCTAAATTCTGCCCTTTTTGGCTTCCGTCGACTTTCCCCCTGCTCCCCTCTTATCTTTTGCTTTGTGTGTTGCCGGCAATTGCTAGTGACAGCTGAGGAAGCATTTAAGTGCGTCTGATGAATTACTCCAGTCCAATTGAAAATGTCAGCGCCAATTGTTTGTGCGTGTCTGCCCGGGGTGTCCAGCGCGTCCGTCATTGCAAGGCAACCACTGCCTTCCGTTGATTGAACTTTAGCGCATTTGCCTTCCTATTTGTGCTCATATACATACATATATGCATGTATGTAGGCTGCATTTTTCGCCATTCACGCAATTTTTGCGAAAATTAAGTTGTCATATGGTAATTCAGATAAATCATTTTCAATCGAGAATTGATTACTTACTACATGTGT
This sequence comes from Rhagoletis pomonella, assembly GCF_013731165.1. Taxonomy (NCBI): domain Eukaryota; kingdom Metazoa; phylum Arthropoda; class Insecta; order Diptera; family Tephritidae; genus Rhagoletis; species Rhagoletis pomonella. The sequence continues at coordinate 46,199,504 of NW_023458556.1, read as the reverse complement.
ACATATATATGTTTACATTAGGCTGAACCACCTTACAAGCGAACAAAAATATTCCGCCGAACACCCCTGAGCCCAAGGTATTTTGGCAAGTCTATTTCGAAAAAAAGAAATTTTTATAGTTCTGCTGGAATAATCAAAAAACTTCCCTAGCAAAAGTTGAATTACTTTTGGCTAGCTTTAATTCATTAGCATTAGGGTGGTACGTTAGGATGATGAGAAGTGAGAACTGGTGGGCAAGTATTAGAACGAGGCACTTGAGGTCAATGAACTTTGGAGTAAAAAAATTGCCTCCTCGAGATAAGAACATCCCCTGTTTTTTTTTTATTTTGAAATCCAAAAATATTTAGAGGTCGCTCAAAGCGCTCAATGTTTTCCATGTATTTTATATGGGGGAAAAACAAACTTTCGTGGAAATGGTATAGAATTTTTGAACACTAATACTTTTCGATCGGAAAGCCTGTGCTTTCTCAGGGGATTTCCGTTAATAATATCCTATCTTTTATTTTGTACTTTTTTAATACTAACGATTTTTTGTGGGTTCCCCTATTGCATTCTTTTTGGGTTTTTTGGTTACCTATAAAAAATAGTTAATATTAAAAAACGATTAAGTAAACAAATGGGTACTATTATTGGAAGTCTCCTAAAGAGAACCAGAGTGTTCCGATCGAAAAATATGGATTTTCCAGAATTCTATGTGACCTCTACGAAAACCTTTAGCTCTTTGAGCGAGCATTAAATATTTTTTGATTTCATACTAAAAATAAGTTAAAAGTAAAAACAAATATTTTTAAAGCAAACTTCATAAATATGAAGGAAATCGGACTATGAAATCGGGGTTTCTCAAATATCTCGACTCTTCCGTCACCTATCGGAATAAATCATCTTTCGTATTGCATTGTCATCGAGTTCTGAGCCAACTATGAAGCTTCAAGTCTCTAGGTCATCGGGAAGTTGGTAAAAAATTTATTGCAAGATTTGCCCCTAACAAACATACTTACATACATACATACATAGAGAGCAAGTTAAGTTGGGTTATATCATTTCGGTATACAACAATCCTAGGGGTGAGAGCATTGAAATTCTGACTTTTCTTTTTTTTCGACCACCCTAGTGCACAGCGATTTTTTTTTCTAGTATGGTCTAATGTATGTACTTATGTATGTATGTGCATGGCAAAATATGAAAACAACCAATTATTATATTTACTATACACAAGAACTTTAATTTAAATTTTTTTCCTTCAAATCCCTGGAGAGCAATATATTAATAAAACTTTAGCAAATAAACTACATAAGACCAATAATATGATTAGCAACACAGTATTATCTAACTCGTGTCAGTTCAATAACTTTAAGTTCGCCTTTAAGCTTCGTTAAAATTGGCTAGAAATATGTAATTATTTAAACTTGACCAAGCATGCTAATTAATTTAATTTTTATTAATTTTTTCGTGATTATTTTTCTTCACAGTTTAATTGTTGGCGCTCCTAAATTCGATACCTCCACGTACCAACAGGGTGTGGTAGAGGCGGGTGCCGTCTTCAAGTGCGGCATGATTGACGGTGACTGCAATTTGGTGAAATTTGATTCTTCAGGTAAGTGAGTGACCGTTGACGAAATAAAAACAAAAACAGCCCTAATATAAAGCCAAATATTAAAAAGAAAATACGAGTGCTCAAAAAATACGCATACTTCAAGTAAAAAAAAATGCTAAAAAAGAACTTTTAAAATGTACAACTGCACCAACGTGTAGAGTTTCACGAAAGAAAAAAAAAATAAATCAAAATATATTACCTAAGCTTGAAAATTGAAAAATTCAGCATATTTTGTTAGTATGCAATGTAGTTTTTTTATTTAATGGATTTAAAAGTAGACATTTGATATTCGTGCATAAAAACATTCTGGTTAATTGCATTAAATATATAGATCCTATTTAAAAGCCTGCTATGTGCTATCGCCAAGCTCCAGCAAACGATAAAAGACCAGCATAGCATTTAATAGCGATATGTGGATCTTTTCGGTTACTCTAAAACTGCACTCAGAAAAAAGTCTGCTAAAAATATTTCTCTTAACACATGATTTGGTAACTATAACCAAATAATGGAACTATAACCAAATCATATGTTGTGAGAACCATATTTAGTTGATTTAACTAAATTCTTTTCTCAGTGTGGATGATGGTGGAGATAACCATATGGTCTTTCCATTTCAAATCACCCAGGCCGAGAGAAAGTGAATTTAGGTTTGCGACAAAACTCACAGGGATTGTTCCTTGAACAATTGAAGGAGATACTTATTTTTTCTTTTTGCTCAGAACGCTTCCTTTCTCCTCCTTTAATTGCAACTTTTGATGAAATCGCTTATGACTGCCGCAAAAAAGCAAGGATTTTAACGCTTTTTTTTAAATTATAGATATTCATCTACTGAATCGATCTAGTGAACTAAACATCAGTAATTGTTTATTACTAATTATTTATTGTTAATAAACAAAAAAAATTTTTTTTTCAAATTACCACATTTTTTTCAAACTTTTTTGTGTTGCCCATTATGATACAGTTTCCTTGCCGGAAATTTTTTGAGGTTGCCCGATCAGAGCCAAAAGTCTGTCCCAATAGGGCCCTAATTTTAACCCAATTGGGGCCCAATTAGGAAGAAGGTCAAAATAACACGCGATTTGCCCAATCTACCGAAGATTTCCCCAACCAGTGCCCAAAATTTGCTCAAAGTAAACATGCATACGCAATTAAAACGTTTTTGTCGATAAAACCACAAATACACACATCAAAATTCCCTATGAAAAAAAAATTATTCAAAAAATTTGTTTTCTTGAAAACTTTTCCACATACAAATTTTTTGATAAAAAAATTAATTTTTAGAAATATGCCATCTTAAAAAAAATTTAAAACTCACAATGGCAGCTCTTAGTATTGCGCAATATTTAAGTATAGTATTATGGATGGCACTTTACACCGGAGTTTAGTAAAATGAGTACATTACGAATTTACAAATTTTGAAACTTTTTTTAGAATTTTTTAGAGTATGCAGTTTTTTAGCCCATTAAATTCTAGTATAATAAATGGCAAGTTTTAAGCGATTGCAAAAAGTTATAAACGATCTCATCAAAAGTTGCTATTAAGAGGAGAAAAAAAAGCATTCGTACTCAAAAAAACAGGCATTCGTACTCAAAAAAAAAATATCATTATTCGAAAAATTCGAATTTCTGAGCAAAAAAAATGACGTGTCTCCTTAAATTGTTCAAGGAATTATACCTGAGAGTTTTATCGCAAACTTAAATTCACTTTATCTCGGCCTGGGTGATTTGAGATTGATTGACCCATATACGAAAATATCCGAAGAAGTATCTAACAAAAAAAAAATAAAAACTTTTTTTTAGAATAGTTCAGAATGAAACACAAAAGCTCCTATTAAAATTCAAAAAAAAATCACGAAAAAACTGCCGGTTATTTTAATTTATTTACTTCTTTTATTGTTTTGGGACTCATTAATCAATGCCGATAGGTTCCGAAAAGGTGGCCAAAAATTCCAAAAATTTTCTAAATAATTAAAAATAATCCCGAAAATGTTGAGAAAAGTCCCAAAAATAACCAGTAATACATATCTATTATAACTATTTTTAACAAGACATTTGTTAAAATTGTGGTTTAAAATTTCGAAACTTATGGAAATCTTCTGAAAAAAAATCGAAAAATCTCGAAGGGCTACAAACGAATTTTTAAAGAATCTCGAAACACAAAAATTAATAAAAATTTAATATCAAACTCAAAACGGTGTGGTCCCAAAAAACTGTCGAAAATAGTGAAAAGCTTTAAACAAAAAATCCCAAACTCATCGGTAAAATAATAGTATATGTTTTATGTCTATTTTTGGCGAAAAGTTTCGAAATAAATGACGTGTAGTTCCTAAAAAATTATGCAAAAATTGCTATAACATTAAATTCAAAATTTAGTGATTATTTTCCGCTCAAAAGATATCCAGAAAATTGTGGCTTTTACCTTTTCTAAGAAATATAAAAACAATATCAAGTTTTTCGTGCCTAAAATATTAGTAAAAATAATGGTATATAATAAAAGGGAATTCTTACATCATCTACAAAAAGGTGGTGCCAGAACTATTTTCTGTCTTTTGGTTCTAAAAATGTAACAAAAAAAAAATTCTTATATCAACACTGAATTCATAGGCATTTATTTATTCTTATTGTTCTTAAAAATTACCACAAAGTAACATTATAAAAAAGAAAAAAATATATATACAACAAATACGAAATGAATAACAAAAGAAAAGCAAATTTCATAGAAAATTTTCCATCAATCAAAATTTTTCAAATCACAGCTAATAGCCACATAGTTGGCGTATGTATGTACAATGTACATAGCAATTATGATGGGTTGATAACAGTAATTTTTTTATTTATTTAATTTATGCAACCTAAATTTGTACAAATATACGTGTAATTTAAAGTAAATTTGTTGTTAGAATCCGTTTGAAATTTATCAAGCAGTGGAGCCATTCTCACACGTCTGTAGAATGCAAAGCGTTGCCTTTGTAATTTTCATGCCACCTTAAGAAAATGTGTTTTTTTTTGTCTTTTACTTTTATTGAAGCGTATAATTAGCAGCTGGCGCATACCGACTTGGTTGCATGCCACACACGCCACATTATGCCACAAAGCATGGAATTTGACATAAAAGCGCTTTTAAGTCTATTCTTTACAGAGTATAATGCATACATTTTTTTTTGTTTTTGGATCTGTCTTTGAAACACTAACTGCTCCCTGTTGGCGGCGGCGGCGACGCAGGCTAAGAATAAATTCATATAATTTACATTTTCACGCCAACTTACGTGACGGCGGCAAAGACATCTTCATCTGCTGTTGGCAGTGAGGTGCTTGATATCAAGCTGGCGAACGACCCCATTTAAATCCACAAACACACTTTACGCTTGATAAAGGCGACGATAAAGAAAAAATAAAGGTAGTAATAAATGTTTCAAAGAGCCAAGAAGAAGAATAAGCTAACAACATAAATGTAACAGTTGGGCAGCAAAATGGGCACAAATAAAAGCGGAAGAATTTAAAAGGTAAAAATTTAAATTGAAAGCTTTCATCTTCATTTGCCACGGTCGTGATCGGCACCGGAGCCGCAGCCGCAGCCGCTGCGCTCGCAATGCAATTGGGCAGATGGTGTCAGAGCGAGAGACTCCACTTACGCACACACACACTGGTATGCGTATACGCTATGCCATGCCATGCCATGCCCTCACTGGTGGCAACTGATTTATGTTATTTCAACCACAATAAAAATAATCAGAGAGCAAAAATCCATAACAGCCCACACGGCATTAGAGTGCTGCGTCCGCAGAGCAGTGGAGGAGCCGCGTGCCGTGTGCACAGTCATAGTCATAGTCGCAGTCACTGCCCACGACGACCACGTACGTTGCCCACACAAACAAGCTGCTTACTTATCTACTTACATATTTTCGTCGATATCTAAAGGTAAAATGCCAATAAAGCGTATCTCAACGATCTTGCGAGTATCGACACATTTCACACATTTCGCAGCGGCTAACGGCTGGTGGTGGCTGGTTGGCGGCTGCGGTTGGTGGCCGGCGACCCTAATGCCTGGGCGTAACGACTGGTTGTTGTTGTTGAAAGCAGCAGCTTCAACAGTCCATTCGTTGCGTCCAGTTTGCCACAAGACATGCAAGTATATATTAAATGAGTATGTATGTAGGTAAGTGAGTGTGTGCGGCATATTGCATTTTTCACTTGCAAACAACTGCAAATCATAAACAAATGCACATCCAAGTAGTCAGCGAAATTGCTGCCGCGCGGTGATTTGTTGCACATTGCCATTAATGGACTGGCTGAAGCCAACAACAGCCGGCAGCAGCAACAAATGACTGCAAATGTTTGCTACTGCTGCGGGGAATATTTAGTCTGCCAGAACTTCTTTCTCAACTAGACATCCCCGCTGCACTCCACTCCTGTTAAATTTACAACACCCCAACAACAGCAAAGCAGCCGTTGCCGCCACCACCACCATCACCACCGCCACCGCTGCGATGCTACCGCTAATTTGTGGTCGAGGCGCGGCTGTTGCCATCGCGCAAACAGCCGTCAAAATCGCGCAGCGGATGCGCAAATAAAATTATACGCTTTGTGGCAATGCTGCAATTGTTGACTGCCTATACGCCGCCATTGCCATTCAGTGAAGCGGGTGCCGCCATAAGAAAAAATAAAAATTAAAACGAAAGTGGAAAAATAGCATTAAAAAGCAATATAGTAACAAGGCGGTGTGGAGCGTGCGCACGCATTTGCATAGTTTTCGCATAAAGTGCGTAGAAAATTGATGCAGAACATCTTGTCGATACACGTCCGTCCACGCGGCCGTGCCGATACGCTCTCGCTGTTTGCCGATTTGGTTCTGCTGCATTGATTTTGCTACGCAGGCTATGGCGACGAGCACTGCGGGATGTGCAGCAAGCAGTGCCGAAACGGTGCCGTCACAATGCCAACTTGGCAGGCAAAATAAAATTTAATTTCAACACTTTGTATTCATGCGAACAGATACATATGAAGATGGTCGTACGGATGGGCGGATGATATGGACTAATATACAGACGGAAGCTCGGCTGTGTTGGATCGTGCGATCAGAAGACGTGTCGATGCGCTGCGGGAGACAGCATTATAATCACGGAAATCAATGTTCATTGAGGCCATCTATGCTATCTACAGTGGTTGGGTCTAGGGAGTATGGAAATGGACGTCTAATTTCCATTCTAAAAATTTTCGATTACACTGAAAATAATTTAAGGAACTATGTATGTATCTTCGAACCTAGCTTAAAGGCATTGTCTGAAATCAAATTTATTTTAGTGGTAGAACTACATCCGTACAGTGTCTTGTGATTAGTTTAATCAGCTATATGAAAATAATAAGAGCTTCTCAGCCTTATTTGTCGCAGGGAGGGTCAATTTTAAAGAAGCAGGAAGCTCAGTTCTTTCTCCTGCTTCTCATCAATTACTTAAATAAAAAAGCTTCCATTAATTACCGTAGATTTATTTTTCATTTACACACCTTAAGTACCTTATCAATTCCCCACCTTAGTTAAGTATTCCAGGTTTTTAGCAATCATCTAAATTTACTGGACATTTCAATTGGTTCTGAAGTCATTAGTTTTCGGCCGAAAGGCAGAGAATGCCAGATTCCAAGGCTAATTAAACTCGAAAAACTTCGCTTGTAGATCTTGTGATCATAGTGAGATACACGAGTTTAAAATGAATATTGAATCATCCAGTCTAGATACGAACCTAGCATGACATAGAGAAACAGCCCCTGGTCTTAAAACATCAAACCCTTTTCGGTCTCATAGATTTGTACTGCTCCTATCGGCACGAGATCATGAACGGTTAAGCGCAAATAAGATTCAATAATTCACTTGAACGCGAACTTCTCCCCTGTGACCTGAAAAACATTGTCGGCTTGACTTGATTTCTACAACTGCCTGAATTACAACTTAGCATAGGAGTTCTAAAGGTCGCCAGAACATAACTAGGGCCTTAGGCAATTTTGTGCTATAAAAATAATCGTCCCAGTAGATAGGGCAAATCAAAACGAATTAAATAGGAAATTCGTAATTAGAAGATCAGTACCATACATCCAAGATTTTGATGATTCATGTTAGCAACCTAATAACTCGAACAAAGGACCTACACACATACATCCAGACTCACAGCAATTTTGTGCACAGTGATTGCGTAGAGGTTTCTTTGTGGAGGTGGTGCTGTGCTAGCTCGTTACCCTCAAATGACTTCAGAAAACCATGACTGTACTGTTTTACGAGGAATTCCTCTCGGAACCACGTTCAAGGTTATTTCGTGAGCAGATAGCGCTTTCCTATGATGCGACTTAGTGCCTTTTTTCACATCATAACTCTCATGAGTATTTTCGGAAACGCCAGTACTTCGACAGTATCTTTCGTCTGTTCGTAAATCGCGTGCACTTAAAATATTTATGTATATAACAAACCTTCTTTTTACTTCTATTGAGGATCTTTTGTCTCGCTAAAATTGATTTATGAAATGTTGATTGAATAATATTCCTAACCAGCTCGAAAAGGTACTACTAATAATATAATCCTGTAGACTTATACGATAAACTTTAGTCCAGCGACAGCGCAGGTCCACTGCCCATAACTGACGAGCTCTTAGCTTTGGTAATTTTAAAAGTCTATATACCATCCAAGTAGCTTTTAGTGAACTGGATTATTTGCAAAATGGCATAAGTAAACCAAAGATCTGCTTCCATTTTCAAGGAACAATACGTCTGTCGGCGGGATCCTATTAGAAGAAATTTTACAAAACCTCAGCATACTACTTCGGAGCCGTTGTCGTGTAGTAGAGATCGCCCGAAGGGACAGGGAGAGAGTTTAGGAGGCAAATCCAGTGAATTTTTATTGGAAAAAGAACCAAGCCTCTGATTTCACTTCACGATAATTAAAGATATTTTGCTGGACACGGTTTAGTGAAGAGAGCGGCCAGCGAATTGGATAATTTGTAAACAACTTGTATTTTAGCTGTAGGAGCGGGAAAGATGTGCACTTTTTCTACCACTTCTTTCTTCGTCTGGTTGACGTCAGATTTGTGAACATCTTAAAGGCTTAAAGGCTAAGGTCGAGACCAGGCAATGAGTGGCAAAGCGGGGAGCGTCTGAGCGACGACATTCAAAGATGCCGTTCAGTCGCTCAGTAATGCCGCTCAGTGCGTGAACACTTCAATAGTATTTCATATGTTTTAATTTTAAGACACTCCGCCGCTCAGCCGCTCGCCGCTTTGCCGCTCATTGCGTGGCCTCGGCCTCAGTAAAGATAACACGGTCGCTTTATCAAAGGAATTCTAGCACTAAAGATTTAAAGAATTCACTGGGAAGCAACGCAGGCGCATGCCCAGGAGCGGATTTCCTCAGGCCTATCCCTACATGCCCTTAAAACGTCCTGACTTTCTAGCGAATACTAGGAGACTATTTAGTAGATTTTTACTAGGCTGTCTAAGCCCTTCATGAAATTTGGACCACGATGCCTTATTTGTCTTTCTTATTGTCTTGTGTAACGCGTTGACTCTGCGATGGAATGGCTCCCAGTCTCTTACAGCCTTGGTAAACTTCGTTGCAGATAATATCGGCCACTATAATACCCATTTAATGAACTTCATCACATTAATCACGTCTCAACAGAATTACAACAATAAGGCAGAAAATTAAAAGTTTTAAACTCGGAAGAACTATCACAGGCGGATGGTCTAAATTTAAGGCTAGGGATATAACACTACCTCTTAGAGAACAGAGAACTATTCAATAAATGCCTTCTAAGACATCAAGCGGAAGGCTGTCCAAATTACAATTACTAGATAGATAAGAGATATTTAGTACCTTGCATAACTAATACGTCCCACTGTGCCGCGTGTGCGCACGCTATCTGACTTCGTCCGACCGTACCTATGTAACTATGCCGTGTATTTGTAGTGTTCGCTTGCATCGTTAACAGCCATCGAATCGCGTGCAGTGCATTCATCTGCGGATTAAACATTCATTTCAGCGCGCCTCCAAACGATATGCAAACAGTTGTTGCTCTCCTCTATCTTCATACTTTATTGGCTATTTTTATTGTTGCGGGTTTTGTTGTTCGGTTTTTTTTTTTTACTGTGTTTGTCTATCTTCCTTTCCCATTTTTTCCCCTTGCGGTTCATTAATATAACTTTGTACCGCAATCAGCGCGTAATCGGCGCGAGCCGGCAAGTCAATCCGCCGCACAACTAAAAGCGCTATAAAAATGCAAATTCATGTTTATTAGCTGAGCTGCACTCAGTGCACATGCAATTCACATACAATGCGATCGGATCGCTTCCTCCACCAACCGGGAAGGCAGGCAGCCAGCCATCCAGCCATTCACCCAACTGCGTTGAATTGCTGTGCGTGGTGGCTCGAGGCAAGTAAAACGAAAGCCAAGAAAAGGTGGAGGGCGGCAGTAGAAGACAGATGTGCGCATTTTGCTTGGTGGATGCTGCGTCTAACTGCCTGGCTGACTGGCCGGCTGGCTGGCTGGCTGACTAAGTGCTGACTTCTACTTGCCTCCTGGATAGCTAGTAGTAAGCTGACGAAGTGTTAATGAAATTCTTGAGTGCGGCGCATCAGCTGAGGCGGTCGGACGATGGTGGCGCGTTCGCTTGCAGCTTTTGACTTAAGTAGCTGCTGCATTGGCACTTAACGTTGTGCGCTAATTCACTTTCAGTTGCATCTGCATCAATAGCTCGGTCGTTTGTTGTTGCTGCAGTTGTTCTTAGTTCTTAAGTGCTTAATGTGCAATATATTGCCGTTCAATGTCAGCACTTATAAATATACATACATACGTGCAACAAAAATCATATGAATACGTATAATTATGTTCATGTATAAATATTTACAGTAATTTATAAATATGCAAACACGAATTTTTATACTTGTTGTGCTTGACGACCGCTTGTTGGACTGCGCATGCGCCAGCGTCCAACATCATGGTCAAAGGCAAGGCATGCCAAGACGGGGTTGGGCGACACGACGAGTAGCGGTTGATGAATGGTCGAGCGCATGCGTTAACGTCAAACTGCCGTCGCATTGCCGCCAAGCGGTCATTGGCGGACACACCGGAGGCGCTGCCGGTACCCAAATAGTTTAGAGTAACTACCTGAGTGACTGATGTGCGCATGAGTGGCTGGCTGGCTGTGCAATAGGTGTGCACAGCATGTTGACAGTGACGTAAAATACGTGCAAGGCATAGCCAATCGCACGCGTTGATCGCGCGCTTTGCCAGTTGTTTTGCAAAATCAGTGCGAAATGACGCGCAGGGCCGCGCCGGACGCCGCCGGAATAGTGGTGATGACGACAATGTCAACTGCTTTATTCATAGCAATTTTTTATTGTGTCAATTTTGCATGATGTCGCCGAATCGGAAAGGAAATGCGCAAGCAGCGTAAGCGCATGTGCGCAAACTGTGGGGCAAAACAAACACATGTACACTAACCAGAATTTGTTTCCGTACAGTGTTGTTTTTTGTTTAATATTTGCAATATTTTTCGTAATGAATTTTTTTCGTTAATTTTTAATAGAAATATAGTTCGTTTTGCATTAAATGGCTTATAATTTACTGATTCAAAGTTTTTACAAAATTTAGGTAAATTTGACAAATTTTCACCAAATTCAAATTTTTACACAAAATGCTTTTTGAGAATTTTTTTTGCTGATGATGTTGCTCATTTTCTCCATATAACGGATGCGTGATATTTTTTTTTTTGTATAGGAAAAAATCAACGGTAGTTTATAGCCACTTAAAACTTGTACTTTATTATACTGAAATTGAGTAAGCTACAAAACTGCATACTCAAAAAAATTCTAAAGCATTTTGTTTAAAAGTTGAAAATTTTGGTGAAAATTTGTCGAATTTTCTTAAATTTTGTAAAAACTTTGAATCATTAATTTATACGCCATTTGATTAACGAAAAAAATTTATAACGAAAACATAAAAAAAAAATCACTGTACGCAAACATATTCTGTTGAGTGTACATTAGGGCGAGTCAATTTGTATGGGAAATTTTTTCCACTATGCGCGTATAGCGCAGATGGATTCTACGTGCAATTCTTACCAAATTTGCCGAAGAAACAAACCATGGGTCGAAAATCAATTTGTAGTTTGCCAAATTGCGAAAATAGGTGTCTTAGCATTTTGCTGACGTGTAGTAAAGAAGTGCTTAAATTTTCCATTTCTGTACTTATATTTTTTCTTAAAACTTCCACCAGAGGGCGCAACAGTGAATCTTTTCACTTTTACTTCGAAACGAATTTTCGCAAATTGCAAACTCCAAATTGATTTCAGAACCATGGTTCCTTCGGCAAATTTGCTTAGAATTACACTTAGAATCCTCCCATGCTATACGCACATAGTCAAACAAAAGTGACCTGCCCTAACATACATACATACATACCAAAGTACATATGTATCTGCATAAAAAGAAAAACAAAACAGCGAAAACCTTCAACCATTGTGCATAAAAATTTGTTTTTTTTTTCTTTTGTTGCTGAGTTTCGCTGTCTTTATTGGATATAATGACTGCTGATAAATTTTCTCTTCCTTCCTGTCTACACATAATTTTCGACTAACAATAAAATAGAAGGATTAAGTAAATGCTTCATACGCTTGAAAGGTAATGCTAGTGAAGTTGTTTAGCGATTTTGTGTGGCTTTGTTTTAAGGTTTGTTGCACTGTGTACTTATATACTGAATTGTAAAAATTTAAACGCACTTTTGCACAAAAATTTTATTTATGTAATTTATAACGAATTTTCACATATTTGTAGGATTTTTTTTCAAACGCCCATACCTGTTGATGAGCTTAAAATCAAATTTTAGCTTAACCTTTAACTGGACAACATGTCCTATAGTGTTTTTTATTTCATCTCGAAGAAGAGTGAAAGTGCTATGTTTGTTAGGTATCAATTTTAGGCGTCTGTGAGACCCTATGCCCAGGCTAGAGTTACGAAGAAAATAATGTCCATACATAAAGGTTAAAAATAAATTATAATTTCTGTCACTAGTATAAGTTTTAGTTAGAATAAACAAGTAAACACACTTATTCAAATGAAATTCAAGCTAGTTTTCAATTTTAAAATGACATTTGTGTACCAAAATGACTTTTATAAACTGAAACTTATTTAAAGTGAACTTTAGGTAAACTTTAAGATATAGTGGCATTTATCTTAAAACATGATTTGTTTGATCAGTTGCTAAAAACCTGTATTTAATTTGTCTACAACGACAAGTTCATTAGGATAATTCAAAGACTAGAAAACAAATTCCAAAGATGAAAATTATTTTTTTCTAAGTAATTTATGTGGAAAATAGAAATCCGCGATGCGCAACCTTTTAAACTTAATATTAGTGGTCGCGCTTTTAATAGGCATCTTTTGACATAGCCCCGGAGGTAGTGAAGAGGGGATTTAAAAAAAGTAGATTTTTTTGAATCAGTCTAATGTATATACATATACGAGCAAAATGAAATGTTGTCTTAGATGGAATTTTTGATTTACATAAAAATCTTTAAAAATTTATTTTATAGCAAAAACCGACACCTCCACAACTTTCTGAGTTAATTAAAGCAATTAAATTTTTATTTATGAGACACACTTTTTTATGAGGGCCAGCATGGGCGACTTATCTCATTTTTGCTCAAGTCGACTCTTTATTCGTAACCACACAATAAACACGGTGAGAATTAAGATATATATAGCATATAAAAAACTTTAATGAGAACATAAATTTTGGGTCGCTCCCTATTTTTATTTATTATTTTTTTCTTGGTGCTTTTAATGTGAGAATTGTTGAAAAAATAAAATCAAAATTTTATAAATAATAAATAATATAAATATATATGTATGTACATAGTGAACTTGAAATTAATGTTACCATTTGTATGTATGTACGTAGTTCGCAATCAATGTTCACCTTCAACGCTTCAAATCAACAACTACATAGATTAGCCAGCAAAGTTTTTCCCCCCTTTTTCTCTACAAACTTTCAATCACATAAATTAAGACTTAATTGCGCTTACGCTTTCAATGTACACCAAAGTGTAATTAAGAAGAAATGTTAAATTTTATCTCTAATCACATTTGCATATCTTACAGGAAATCATCGCAACACCTATGGCGACGTTATCGAACGAAAATCCTATCAGTGGCTCGGCGCTACAGTGTCCACCAGTCGTGACAACGATTTGATTGTGGTGAGTAAAATTAAAACAACAAAAAAAACGGCAAAATAGTTTTAATGAAAATTTATATGCAAAAAGAGTTTTGAAATTATATAAATTGCAAAATGCGAAAGTGACTTCATTAAAGACGAATTAAAGCAAAAGCAACGTTGCACAAATGACTTGCATTTACAGTTTCTTCGAAAGCTGCGCGGAAAACCTTGTACGCCAGCGAAAATTGGGTTTACGACATTGACAAATAAAGACGATATTTAACGATGCCAGTTACTTTATTTTATGTACATACTTGCACTTTCGTTTCCAATGGCGGCAGCGCGACTACTAAAAATGGTTG
>NW_023458556.1:46184855-46185346 GCF_013731165.1 Rhagoletis pomonella | reverse complement strand
TTCGTTCTAAAAAAAAAATCTTTTGGTGCACTTCAATCACTAAATACCGCAAATATCCATTGCTCAATCAGCAACGTTCACCTACCACATTGGCCACATTGGTCGATATTCGATTTCAGCTTTTCAATACAGTTTCACGCGTTTGCATTTCAAATTATTTAGTTTTCCACTTCTCATACATATATATGTACACTAGGGTGGTTCAAAAATATATGCGGGGGAAAAAAGTTTAACATTTTAAGCTTTCACTGCCTAGGATATTTCTAAATGGAAAAAAAGAATACGCGTATTTTTTTTGTTTAACAAAACTTTATATAGAACTGCCCAAAGTCCATGAAGTTTTCCATGTATTTTATATGTCTATCGGCAAATTCTGTTTCTCTTTAGGAGCCTTCCAGTAAAAATGCCTAATTGTTTACTTAATAATTTTGTAAAGCATATTTAGTATTTTTATAAGTCCCACAAAACCCCCAAAGAGTGCAATAGGGTGG
>NW_023458556.1:46172852-46184755 GCF_013731165.1 Rhagoletis pomonella | reverse complement strand
CACCCTTATGTGCACACATGCTACACACATATAGATATGTATATATTTCTTACGATTTTCATTGGTTTTCTTTAGCTTAACTTCATTTGCTGTTTTATGTAGCGCTTTTGTTAGCCTCGCCGTAATCTTAATGCCCGCCTTGGTTGGAAAAGCCACAAATTAAGGCACACAATTGACGTTTAGTAGATGCCTCGCGTCAGATTAAGGTGTGCCAATTGCCGCATTGATTTCTTGATTTCTTAACTTCACACACATTCCAATTTTTTTTTTTTTTTTGACTTTCAACTACTCACAACCTGTGCAGCATTAAAGCTTAAACGCTTTTTAATTGTAACCGCACAGTCATCGATGGCGATGGGGGTTATTTATGTGCGAGTCAAAAAATTTATTGGCGCCGCAGAGTGAATTGACCTGTTTCGAATGGGGCGCAATTGGAATGCATGCACATATGTAGGTGTTAGTTTGTTTGTGTGTGAGTGTATTAAATTTTCTAGTTTTATTCATTCGCTTTGTAATTACCAATTAACTTTGATTTTTGTAGCATTTTCATCCGAAATCCCCCCCTTGTGCGCTCCTTCACGAGCGTTGAGCGACAAGAACTTGCTGCGCGCGTGTTCATGTTTCCCAATCACGCTATGTAGGAGGAAGGAAGCACCGTGCTGTGTCAGGTGATGATGACCTGCTGCGTTGTACGCTTTCAACGCTACCGACTCCAGTTAGTCCATTGCTTGCGGTTGCCAAAGGGAGTGTTTTTACTCTGAGATGCGTGGCCTTCAAAAATTTATTGACAGCGCGAAATCGATTCAATTTCGTTGAGGTTTATGGGTTTGCACAAAGTTTTATGTAATACACTCACACCTAGGACATGTACTATATATGTATTGCAAGGAGGACTTGCATATGTACTCTATTTCATACATACATACATACATAGTGATTAGTACGCACGAAAACTCTCTGTTTGCTGTGAGCTGTTTGCTCATTTAGTCATTTGATGACTCTAGGTCAGTTTCTGGCAGTTATTTGCAACATTTTTGCAGCAGGGTCAGCATTTAGTGTTACTTTATGACTTGGAAAGTCAACGTGCATGAGGTATTTAGGTCAGGCTCATAGTATTTAATGCGCCAAGTATCTATGTACGTTTTGGGTGGAAGTGTATAAATTATGGTGCTTTAGTAACAGTAAAATTTAAATACACTTGTTAGAGCATTTAATGAGAAAATTTCCCTCATTAAATACTATTTAGCTAATAAAGCAACCCAAACAAATTGATTTAACTAAAATTAAGAAGTAATAAAGTTAACGAGATCATCTTCTCTCTCACTGTCAAGCTTTCGAAAGATCGCGCCTGAGCTGCTTTGGCTCAGTTTTCTTCTCCTCACGGTAGCAAAGGGAAGATCAAAGGATTAGCGAATGCTTAAACTCGCTAAAAATTTTATCATCCTTAAGGTTTACGCCTAAATATCTACTTTCTTCATAACACTAACTGAGATCTCAGCACTTTTAACCCCAGCTAACCTAACCTAGGTAAGTTGGCTAGCACT
Source organism: Rhagoletis pomonella (assembly GCF_013731165.1). NCBI lineage: Eukaryota > Metazoa > Arthropoda > Insecta > Diptera > Tephritidae > Rhagoletis > Rhagoletis pomonella. Next base: position 46,183,211 of record NW_023458556.1, on the reverse strand, counting down.
TCGGGCTTTCGCAGAGATTACTAAGGTCCATAGCGTAGTCAGATAAACTACGACCACATTAGACGGCTAATCAGTGAGCACTAGGCGCAATGTTGAAGAACATCGCAGTCTTCTTGCGGCGGCTTTCAGATTAAGCAGAAAGCCTGCTCTCAACAGACTAATTCGCAGTCTGCTAAGGGCAGGATACTCGCAGAGAATATTTTCCACTGTCTCCTCTTTCGTTCTGCATCTACCATTGATATTATCATTGGTCAGAGCCAGTTTTAAGGCATGCGATGCCAGCAGGCAATGTCCCGTTAGAATGCACACAACTAAATAGTTAGTCAGCGCCTTCCCTCTTGAGGATAGGGGAAACTTTGTGAACTTTATGTCAAAAGTTCTGCACGCAATCCTGAATACTTTGCAACCTTGTGTTTAGGTCCACACTTTCTGTGCCTTCCGGATCATGGACAGGTCGACGAGCTCCCGTTTAATCGCTTCAAATTTGGGTGTAGATGCGGGTTCATATCAGTCAATCCATCCGTGTAGCTTTGAGACTGGCGGCAATTTTGGAAGTCGTATTCTTGGCCGACAAGTCCGTCGGTAAGAGGTGCAACAAAGTGTAAAGAGCTGCCGTTGGTGTAGTCCTAAGTGCTCCAGTCTAGGGATGAAACGAACGAGTAAATCGATACTTTTGAGCCAAGTACTGAGGAGGTATCGAAAAAAATGCTCGTATCGAAACCATATGGCAAGTTTTGCTTCGGAATTTTTTTACTCCTCTGCTATTTCTATCGCCCTTTGCTTTATGGAGACCAGCTCTGGGCTTGGGGACCAGTTCGGGACTATTCGGGGATTAGTTTGGGACCAGTTCGGGATTATGGACTGGTTTCTCCAACTCAACTTAGTTTAGTCATTTTTTGGACTTAAGTTAAAAGTTAGCCTACATTTTATTCAGCTTATTCTTGACGAAGTCCATAAAATTCGCTAAACTAAGTTGAGTTAGAGAAACCAGCCCTACATGTATTATATAGTTCCAATCTAGTCCACAACTGATCCCAAACTACTCCCCAACTAGTTCCAAACTGTTTCCGAACTGCTCTCCAACTAGACCCGAACTTAAATATATTTAAATATCTCGCTGATAATTATTTTATTGAAAAGACTTTTATTATATACTTAAGTCTTAAAATAATAGTTATCGATGACTTAAAAAATTTTTTCTGGGTCTCTGCCTAGTATACTTTAACATAACCAAACCCACTCAATTCTAGTGTCTCGTAGGTTTTAAATATAAATGCTCACTTTTATTAAAAATTATATGTTGGATGCAATTCAAGTCCTTTTTGAAATTGAGCTTAAAATTTTATCAGGAAAATTTAAATAAATGTAACTAGGACAAGTTAATGTGAATTTCGGAGCTTCTAAGTCATCGAGCTTGGAAAAACTCAAAAGCAGTATAATCAATAGGTCTAAGGAATAATTAAAAATCCCCCTGATTTAAACACTTCAATGACTCGAATTTCCCGGTAATCGCTTTAAAGGGAAAATCGTACTGCCTTTAAGTAACGAGATGCACATGTTCTGAAGCAAACATTTCTTTGTAAATATAAAATAATTTTCTAAACACTTTGTGATCGTGCATTTATTTCAATACTAAATAGTTACAACTTCTTGGCGTACATATTCAGAGTACTTTATCCAGCCTATCTATTTTTAATACGTTCAATATTATCCATTGTTCCATTGAATAGTTAGAAAATCACGATCCTCTTTGTTGACGTTTCGTACTTAATCGTTCACAAAAGGAATAAACTATAGTAAAGCGCAACCAAGTAAGAAATGTAAAAGAAATCAAAAATAATTTTGCAACAACACAATCGTCATCGGATCGCAGTCGAATTATGTTGATTTTTATTGCGATTGTCTCTTGTGTTATTATTATTATTTTATTGTTTTATTCGCTTTGGTAGCTTGTCGTCTTTATCTCACAAAAATACATATTTAATCCATTGGTCAAAATGGTCCAATATATCTTCCACTCAAATCGACTCGACTCGCCTTGCCATGCCTTTTGTGGGCACTGGCTGATGGCCAAGCTGGCTGCTTGCCCGGTTGCCGTTGTGCTTTTAAGCGCGCATGCGCACATTTAAAATGTTTACCCGTAGTGTTCCATGCTCCTTTGCGGCTGTGCTGTGGTCCACATTGTTATGGACTCGTAAGTCTTCATCTTTAGTATGGCGAATTTTATTTTCCTTTTTTGTGTTGAGTAGTAGGTGTTCTTTTCTTTTTTTTTAACTGGCTGGCTTGCTGACAATAGCCATATAGCTGACAACCGTCAATGCATAGAAGTGTATGCATTAGTATGCATGTATGTTTAGATACACATGAATATAATACACTACCTTTTAGTGCGGCATTTATGTGCCCTGCTACCTTAACCTTTTCATGCCACAAATGGTCAATATGACTTAAGCTTCGTGTGCAAAAAATACAAAATAAAAATAAAACAAAAAAAAAGATGCCGAACAGAAGAAAAGACTTGAGCAGCGCACAAATAACTTCAGCTATTTTTGTGTTCGTCTTATATTTATTTCTTTAATCTTTTTGTAATTGTGATCTTAAGATGCGCAAATGTGTTGTGGTGTCCTGCAAACATCTTATTCTCATAGCTTTGTGATCTACAATAAAAAAATATTAAATGATCACCGCCAATAAGAGTACAGTGGTTTGAATGTACTATATATATAGGCGGAGCTTGGAAACTTTAAGAATTGGAACATTTTTTTTTTAACTACATATCGTCACCTAAGTGGAAGATCGACCTATCTCGGCAGCCAGCTCGAAAACGCCCTATCTCAGAAAGCCCTACTTCAGAATTTCTTTGAAGAAAGCCCTGGCTAAGATGCCAAATTCAGACATCACGGCATGTAGGCAACTCCTTTTAGTGGCATCGAAAGCGGCTTTGAAGTGTACAAATAGGTGGTGAGTGTCAATCCTTTTCTCTCTCAAGATATGACGTACGGTGAATAGCTGGTCTATGGGGGATTTGTCATGTTTAAAGCCGCTCTGATAAGGTCCAATCAGTTCGTTGACGGTGGGCTTCAGTCTTTCACACAATACACTCGATAACCTATACTTAGAAGGCTGATCCCGCGGTAGTTAGCGCCTTTTTTTGGATTGGGAACAGCACACTTAAATTCCAGTCGTCGGTCATGCGTTCATCTGACCATATTCTGCAAAAGAGTTGATGCATGCACCTTGTCAACTCCTCGCTGTCGTACTTGAATAGCTCAGCTGGAAGGCCGGCAGCTCCAGCAGCTTTGTTCTTTTTCAGCCGCGTAATTGCTATTTGTACCTTGCCATAGTCAGGCGGTGGGATATCGACTCCAACAACATCGACTGTGGGCTCGGTTTCGTCTTCTCCACTACATTCACTGCTGTTGCCATTAAGGAGGGTGGAGCGTTGCTTGTAGTGTTTCCTTGTAGCTGCCTAGGATAAACAAACCATTTGGATACCGTAAAGAATTAACCTATTTCGGATTCGGTAGCTTCTGATAGATCCGCGTTACCATGTGTCTTCTTGGTGTTTTGCACCTCATATTCGCAAGGCCTTACACAAGAATTGATGCACGCTTTCTATGCTATCTTCTAGCTGACAGATGCGCTTCTGTTCTCTTTAGTGGAGTTCTATTCTTACCCGGAAAAACTTGCCGTATTCTTGCCTAGAGGTCAGTGTTCCGTAATGGTAGCTATCATGAATAATTCTCTTCTTTATCTATTAAACAGATCCATGATATTCGTCCTGTTATAGTCAGACCGGAGTTCTCTTGATATCTAGCAAGTCCGTATACCTGACCACCTGTTTATAGACAGTCCAAGACTACTTGCGGGTTGCGTAGTCCACCACAGCCTCGATATTATGAGCCTGACCACCGATTTCATAACCGCCTCTTTCAAGTGAAGTGCCATAGGAATTAGGTTGAGGATAGCTTTTTGCATATCTACTACTCCTGATTGGCTACTACGGGCAACCCGGAAATCTCTCTTAACCTAAGCATACGTGCAGAACGCTATTCTCAGGGAACTAGATCCAGGGGACCATTGATTGAATTAAATCTGAAAATGAACCAGATCCGTGAAGTGGGTAATGTGGCATTTTCCGTCTGGGTATTAGTAGTCGCGAAGTGAAAAAATTAGCCATATTAGTGGATCTATAAAATCACCTACTGTTCAGAGGGCTTCATTTATTTTATCCATTTATTAAAACAGGAACTCATGGAAAATTGTCCGCAACAACGTTGAGGAAGTCTGGAAAGCCAACCGGTTATAAAATGTTTTATCAAATTTTTGTATTTATCTGAATTATTTTTATCCCGAAGATAAATGGCAACTGAAGCTCATCTAGGGTTAAAATGCTGTATTTTCTCTTCAATGCGGACCTCCCTGGTTATACCGTGGAACTGAGCACCTTCAATCCTGGCTTCCACAGCAAGGTGGATAAGGACATAGGTTCCTGGGTTAGTTGATATTTTCCTCACAGAGCTTCAAGAGGCATCTGAAATTGTATAAATGAAGCTTGGTGCGTACTTAAAGCGAAGAGAGTGGGTACGGTTGCTTTCCATATCGAAGAGAGATAGGGCTATTCGAGGAACTATTACTAGGAATTTTTCTTGATTTTGGTGTAGCTTTTAACCTTGTTTTATTTTTTGTTTACGTCTATTTGACTTCATACGTCTTCTCTTGAATCAGATAAGAAACCGTTAAGAGTAGCTTGAGATTCAAATCACTTCAAAAGATGGAAGTTCACTGAGCCAATTTTTCACTTGAATAAAACTGTTTATTTACGTTTTTCTAATGAATTTCTCAAGGCGAATTTATGTATATAAGGTGGTCAAGAATGATAGAATACAAGATTGCGCCGATCAGAGAGGATTTTTGAAAATAACTTTTGTGTGACTGCACACTGGTGCAATTGCGAGAGATAAATGCCAAAACGAGAGCAAGAATGGAAGAAGAAGAAAAAATGTTGCAAGGAAAACGTAAACAAGTTGCACAAGTGTGACGTCATGCAAACAACGATTCTGTCAAATTCGTTAAGAGAGGAATAGCGGTCCGGGATCGGCGCAACCTTTGTATTCTCTCAATCGTGTAAGGTGGTCTTACTAGATCAGCTGATTTTAATCACGGCTTCGAATGTCAAATTCAAACATTTTGTTTGAATTTCCACACACATTCTTACAGATTTTGATAGCTTATGCCACCAAAGCAAAAACAAAATACATGTAAATTTTGGTTTTTGTATTCCTGATATCACCTTATATTAATTCGCCTTGGAATTTCTATTCAACGAGTCTTCCTAACTGACACACTGTGCGCACGTCACCGCTATTGTTAACCTATCAACGTCTTTTCAACGGACTGTTCTATTTCTGTTTGGTAAAATGGAGGAAAGAATATTGCGAAAAAATTGTGTATGCGCTTCAATGCATGCAACGTGCGCATTTCATGACGGCAATGCACACCAGTACTACTCAACAAACGAACCAACAAAAAATAAAATAAAAATAAATAAAAAGGAAAGCACAGACAAAAAATTGCAAGCGACTGACGGCTAAGTTTGGAGGGAGGCATAAATGTACATGTGTAGGTATGTACAAACATGCATACGAATAGTATGCGCACAAAAAAGCGCTTTCCCAAATATTTTCAGACATGAAGTGCTTAAAATTCACTAAAGAAATGCCACACGAAAAAAAGCAACCAGAACTCAAGCGGCGAAATGCCGAGGACACATAGCCAACTGCCAACTGCCAACTGCACAGAGTAGTATGTAGCCAGGAAATAGCAGCAGATCGCCTCGCCAGTGCAAAGTGAGTGGTAAACAATAAATGCGCAAAACGCTTCTCACGTGTGCTGTCGTCCCAGGCCGCAGCTTAGTGGGTCCAAGCGCATGGCCAGTGAGGCGCACAACAGTCAATCCCCCATCCCACTTACATATGTACATATGTACTTATGTATGTCGGTAGGTGATGGTGCTAGAAGAGCGGCTGTGTGTACGTGTGAGTGCTTAAGCCTGTCTTTAGTTCGGCCTTTTGTTCAAATGCGTTTCAGTTTTTTTTTGTCTCTTTCTATTTGCCCATTTTTCGTTTGGCCCATATAAGGCGCGGATGCGTAGCTTAAGCATTTGTGCATTTCAACTGCATTTGGTATAAGTATTGTATAAATTTGTAAAAGTAATTGCCATTGCCCGATATGCACATAAACAAACACGCAAGCGATTTTATGCAAAAGCGCACACAGAAACCGGCAGTGAAGTTTTAGTGGGGTAATCTATTTTGAAAGAGTTGAAAAATTGCATTGCTTAGCTTCCAGGCATTGCATTGAATTAGATTTCTACGTCAGTTTTGTTGTTGACGGCTCATCTAAACAGTTCTGCTGCACTTGACACGTCCCCTCTAAGCAAACAAAAAAAAATATTTTCACATTTTTATTTAAATTATTGTAATTACGATTTATGTATGGAAATTAAATTTTATCTGCTCATGAATTTGTTTTATTTTCGCGTATGTTTATGTACGATATTTATGAACCTTATTATTTTGATTTTTTTTAATTTTTTCAGGCTTGCGCTCCACGTTATGTCTTCCATACAATGACACCAAATAAATCATTGCGTTATGATCCAGTCGGTACGTGCTTCACATCCAGGAATTTTACGCATTTCAATGAAGTCTCGCCATGTCGCACAAGTGAGTATTCAAGCGTAAAAAGGCAGAAAAAAGATTGATTAAGATTATTTTTAGCTGCATTTAAAGTGTGCAGTTTATTTTAAGTTAATTTGCATTTCCTTTATTGGTTGTTTGTAAAATGAATTTTGAAAATTATGGACTACACTTGACTACATCAGATTAAAATAAAGTATTTAAAGGTAAGCTTGATTAGTCTGGCTTACAAGATTAAATACTGTTGCCTCGACAATTCTCTTAACAGTATATTATTAACGAGATCAGCACATTGGCGAAGGCTTGTTTTTGCTTCCTTTGATCGACACGAACATTCTGGCGAATCTAAGGCCAGAATACTTTGGCTAACTATCCTTCTTCTGTACAAAATTGAGAGCTACCTTTTAGACATGTTTAAAGCTTCCTATCCAGGAAATCCACTACACTGTACATACTACATTGCTCCAAATGAGACGGGCACGGGACAAAAATTTCAGTCCCGATCTCGCCTATCCTGAATTAAATTTTTAAATCCGGAAAGATTTTCTGTATTTGCCGAGGTTTCGGGTTTTATCCGGAGTGTCGGTAAAGGATTTTGGTCCCGTCCCGCCCGAAAAATTTTTAAAGACCTTCCCGATACCACTCCTCCCGGCCATTTTGAAATTAGTACCGTAGGTCCCAATATCCCGCGCTCATCTCTACTCCAAATGATAGCTTCTTCAATTGTGGAGCTTTCCCATTATTTAAAGTATAGTACAAGGAGGTCGGAAATATTCGGCCTAAGTACGACCCAGGGCAAAAAAGTTTGGTGTAGCGGTGAAAGAGGATAAGACAAAGTACCTCCTGGCAACAAATAAAAGGGCTTCGTGTTTGGGATGCAAGTCACCGTTGTCAGATATACATAACTTTGAAGTAGTAAAGGATAATTTCAGCTTGGAGATCTGGCGAAGAATAACACTTGCTAACAGGTAATATTTGGGGCTAGGTAGGCAATTTAAAAATGGAGGCCTTCCTCGACGAACAAATGATACGCTCAACAAATCTCTCATCATTACGAGAGACATATTAAATATATGGCGGCTTTGGGTGCTTTCGAGAGAACTATTCTAAGCAAAATCTATGACTGCGTGGGCGAACTGTACGAGATTTCTAACGACATGGATATACTTATTTAAGCGTAGAAAGATACAACTATTGCGCTGAATGGTGAACAATGAAACAAAGAACGCCCTTGAAGGATAGACGAACTGAAGGAGCAGTCTGCACTGGCGAAAATTAGCAAAGAAGGCAGGAAATTGGCGATTTTTTGTTCTCGATAAACGGTTGTAGAGCCAAATTATAAGAAGTGGAGTTAGAAGGTGAAAATCAAAGAACAACAATGTACTTGTTTCTCCCTAATTTCAGGACACTTAAGCTAAAATTGTACTATCTACAAAGAAAACAGAAGCTTTCTCAAATGCACAAAACTGTGATCGGCTTCGAATGACTTTTTATCAGAAGCAAACTGTTAAAAGCAAGTGAAGATTTCAAAAATCTTACAAATAATGCAATATTCTCTTAAATACATTAAAGGAAACTTGTCCGCAGACAGAGTAAATGAAATTAAAGCAATAATAACACCAGCAATACCACTATGAGGAGCCTAGGAACAAAGAACCAACAGACTAGCACACTGGAATCTCAAAGTCGGACAGCTACTGGAAAGAAAGCTTGTAGGAGCATCAACTAAATATCTTTTGCAGAGCTTCTTTCTCTATTTGTGGGTGGCATCTTAACTACTGTTGCCGTACAATGGTCCCTTTATTGAAAGGTGCTTTTATGTGGCGGTTCATAATCCCAGGGCACAATCCATTATGGGGAGTTTTTCAAACATGTACCTTTACTCGCAATCAGCCGCTTGCTAAAAAAAGACACCCGCTTGCAGCCGTATCCACAGATAAACAGACGCTGCCCTTTCTTTCTATCGTAACCCAAGACCAAACTAGGACTGGTTATCACATCTCAAAAATACGTTGCCCAACTGTAACTGCATACCAGGAAGAACGACCACATCCCATTGCACATAATTTATTTAAGATGAGAATGCTTTGGGGGAGACTACGGAGCGGTAGTACGCACCTCTTACAAGTCAACTACAGCGGTCTTTGGAAGATTACACTGCGATGAAAAAATCCTTCGATTGGCCCTCGTAGGTGGATAAAGTGTAGAAGAACCAGTCTACAGTCGGGTTGAACAAAAGAGAGAGGCGATTGACCTAGATTTCATATCTCGTCCGAAATCTGCAAAAGGTTGTGGTGCCAAAAACAAGAAGTAGTTGCTGTCGCGTAATGGAGGGAGCTCCTCCGAGTAGCACATGTTTTTTATGAGACGCTTTTTCATGGCAGAAATATCACCTCCGAGTAATTGTCCTTATAGAGGACTGTCATCAAAATTTTTTATTTGAACGATATCAAATGGTAGACAAATGTACATATTACATCAAAAATACCATAGAACAATATTAAGTTTTGGTTTTAGGGTATCAACGATATGATGTCCAAACACTTTGAATTTTGCTCCACTATAGGAAATTTGAATAGGTATTTCAGGAGACCACTGTAGACAAAGTTACCAGCGTACAAAGTTGAAATTTCCTTGAAAGAAATATGCCACTTTTATGAAATTAATTTCTGCTGAGACATCTGACCATGAGGGATTATATCGAGTCAGGAGTAAGAATTCAGCAGTTCAGAAAGGCTGGCATTAAAACGAATACATACACTTGCTTTTACCAAATAACCTTGCAATTTTTTAAGGACTTTAAGCCTAAACAAGAGATTACAAGCAGAAAAAGGGAACAATAGATCTCTAGGTCTCAGTCTGTAGCCGAACAACTGAGTATCTACATATCATTAGATTAGAAAAGCAAGCCGAGCGCGGGGTACTGCTAGGAGAAACTTCTCAAAAAACCCCTAAATAGTTAGCTTATCAGACACACAGATTATTGTGTGCTATTAACATTATGCTGAAAACAAAATATTTAGGGGCAATCGGGAGTTGTGTTAGGCTTTCCCCAACATCTACCCATCAAGTTAACTGGTCTTTGGGGAAACCTTTCAATATATAACACTTGAAGACAGAAATTAGAATATTTATAATACCAATTTCGGGATTTCCCTAAAGTGCATGTAAGGTGCGAAAAGGTTGCAGACCTCAACTCTTCTGGTAATGGCCGGACACTATACTTGCGTTGAATTGCTCAAGAAGTTCACCATATCCGACCTCAGCTCAAGTATCAAACTGGGCAATGGCTTTGAGGTTTGCACTGCTCTAGTTGGCTAGCTATAAAAATTTAACTCAAGCAGCAATCGAATTTAACTTTCTACTCTGAAAACTAAGCCCTGACATTTAAGATAAATACGAATTTCGCAAAGCCATAAAGTCAAATCTATTTTCTTTACCCCTTTTAAATAATGCCAATTTCAACTGAAAATTGCTCCTGCATTTACTGAGTAAACAACTAACCGAAAGCGGTTAACATGCTACCACAAGCGTGGAGGGCAAATCAAACCGCATCGAAGTAGTAATTTGCTACGAGGCTGTTGAGTTTTTAAGGGTTTTCAATTCAGCAACATTTTAAGCAGAGAGAAAATTAAAGAAATACCTAAAATGTTTTTTT
>NW_023458556.1:46163578-46172752 GCF_013731165.1 Rhagoletis pomonella | reverse complement strand
AAGAATTCGAAATGGAGAATGTTTTGCCATTCCTAAAAGGTGAGAAACGACTTAATAAATTAATATTTTAATCAACTAAATTAATTCTCTATTATTATATCCGACCGCGATCTGCAGCTTCGCAGATAACTTTTAGAAGCCTTAAATTTCTTAGAGGTGCTGACCTAAAGGAAGCCATTCCGCCGCTGGGTCTACGTGTTGAGTTTAGAGAGAAATTATTCATGTGGAAGAAGAAAGAGGTATGTATATGTTATAAAACAAACTGCTTTAGGTCTCATAGTTTATTTTGCACATACATAGTTCGGAATAGATGATGAAACCATGTCAATGCCAAGCAAAGTAACTGAATGGTTACAAAAAAACAACTTTATGCCATCAAGTCAGTCATCTTCTTCGCCCCACTGTCTCAGTAAAGTAATTTCAATTAATTTTATTTTAAACTAAATTACATTATAATTATGTAAATATTACTTGAACAAGGATTTACCGAGTTTACTTCAACAAACGTGCAAGGGGAAACTAATCTTGGAATCCTACAAAAAGAACCAACATTTGACTAACGGGAACCGGGACGACCTCATAAGCATTGTCATTGACGAAGTTATTGCAAATGACATTATACTAAGAGGGAATGATTTTGTGAATTTGCTAGAGCAGATAATAAATCTCTTTCCAAACGAAAAGGGTGCCCGGGTAATCTATTTATTATGAAATTGTTAAAATATAGATACATTTTATTGTACTGCTTATTTTCCCCCCAAGGAATACTATTATATTCCGCGCAAAGGTAAAAAATGCCCTAGTGGAAAGCTGTACGGGAAATACGTCAATCAACGCAGTAAGAAAAGGAAGACAATATACCTTGAACAAAACACACCATCACCTGCTAGTACTAAGACTAATCCTTCCACGAAAAATTACGAAGTTCCTCAAATTGATTTTACGATATGTAGAGCATTAAAAGCATCTCTCAGCAGAAGCATTGCCGATTGGAATGAAGTCAGAGATAAATGGCAAAAGACATTTAATTTGCGACAGAATGACTTAAAGGAACTGACCAACATTGATTTTCTCCAAGCCTGGCCCAAATATTCTGATTCGCGGGCTCCTGACTTGGTAACAATGAAATTACGTACTTAGCTCGCAGTTTTACTATACATTTACACATTACAGATAAAACTTGACTTCAATATCATGTACCCTGACAAGGAGGATTGTTTGTATTCGAAATGGGAAATGTTTACGGAAAAAATTCAACGATTTTATGAAACTAATCTACACAACGATTTCTGCAAACAGCTCTTTTCTCTTGCTAAAGCTTCAACGAACAAAGGTAAATACAAATCAAGTGTAACAAAAAACTCCAAAATCAATCGGCTTTCGTTAATTTCTTAAATTTTGTTTAAAGATACGCAAGACTACATTCTTACAACGCTGCTGAATGGAGTTCTTCCACCTTCATCAAGGTTTCAAAGTTCCTGCGGAAAGCTAAGAAAGAAAGCAACAATAGCAGACTCGCAACAAAGCTTTGTTTTACGATTAACTTCAATCAACGATTACGAAAGGAAAATTACTGAGTTGATAAGTATGTACTATTCTGCAGGAATGACAATACAGCCTTTTATAATTGTGGAAGGAGTAGCTGAGGGTGATATAACAGGATTTTATATATATTTTGATAAAACATTGTATAAATTTGAGTCGTTTCTAGAATGCCTAGATATCTGTTTCAAAATCTTTCACACTCTTTGCCTAAAATATCCTCAGGCATGCGAAACTTCATGGGTTTTTTTACAACAGTTTTTTTTTGAAATTTATACTGAATATGACTGCAAGTCGGCAAATTTAACGTCTCTTTTGAATTTTATGACATATAAATAATTGCTTTAAAATGTTTATTTGCTTCAAGTGCCACAAAAAATTTGCAGAAATTGATACCTTAATATGTCATTTTAAAGTAGATCATAAGCTTACTACGAAACTTTTACGACTGCAATGCAAGCAAGATAACTGTAATCAATTATTTACAAAATTTACTTCGTTCCGCAATCATTTACAAAATACTCATACAAAATTTGAAAACACATACGAACCAAACGTAACTCCAACTGAAGCTATAACGATACCGATTTTAAGTAATAATTTATGTACGGAAACAGAACCTCAAGATGTTGATAATTCATCAATGCAAAATATTGTTAATGAAACTAAAAATCTAAAGAAAAAGGCACTGTATTTATCTTTAAGTTTGTATGCTCAAAACAATTTGCCCAGGAAACAAGTAATCGATATTCAGACTATGGTATCTTCTTTGCTTTTGTCCGTATCCTTTACTATTCAGCATGTATTAAGCTCAGAGGCTATCAGTGATGTCAATGAAGACTTACAATTATTGCTAGAGTTTTGCAAGAACCCATTTCAGGAAATAAGTTCCGAATATAGGCTTTTTAAGATATTAAAGGAGCTTAATTTATATGAACATCCAAAGGCTATAATCATAAAAAAATCTGTTACTGAAACAACAAAACACGGGAACCCAACCTTAACTCCTAAATCTTTCGACATATATATTATGCCTTTAAATTTTCAGTTCAAAGCTATTTTTGAGATTCCATGCCTTCTGGAGAGCACATTACAGAACACAGAAAGATACTTGAAAGAAAGTAGTATACAGAACTTTGTTAGCGGCGAAACATTTAAATCACGAAAAGATAAAATTCGATCTGAGTTAGTTATACCATATATTCTTTATTTTGATGATTTCCAAATCAACAATGCGCTTGGCAGTCATACTTACTCGATATGTGGATGCTATTTTAGTTTTCCGTCAATGCCAAAACATCTGTTATCAAAACTAGAATACATTTTCCATGGAGCTTTCATTTCAACAAAAACAGTTAAATGCAGTGGTGTTGAGAACTCGTTTTATTACCTTGTAAAAGAGTTAAAGCTTCTTGAAGAAGGCATTGAAATTTTAACAAAAAATGGAAATAAAAAAGTTCATTTTATATTAGGTTTAGTAATAGGAGACAATTTAGCCGTTAATAGCATAATGGGGTTTGTTCAATCTTTTAATTCTAAGAGATACTGTCGTGTTTGCACTAGGACTAAAGACCAAATGAGAAACGATGTATCAGAAAAACAAGAAGCTTTGAGAGATGACGAAAGCTATTACAAAGACTTATTAGAAAATAATTATCAGGAAACCGGAATAAGGGAAGTTTGTGTTTTTGATAGCTTGAAATATTTCAATGTGACCGAAAATTTTTCATTTGATTTAATGCATGATGTTTTCGAAGGAGTTTGCATATATGATGTTTGTAATGTTTTGTTAAGCTTAATCAAAGATAAAGTCATAACACTCGATATTATAAACAGCAGAAAACAATTTTTCCAGTTTGGTGAAATAGAAATAGGCAATAAATCTCCCCCTTTAGAAGCCGGTAGATTAAAAACTTATAATCTAAAAATGTCTGCTTCTGAAGTAGCATGTTTCGTTCACTTTTTACCACTAATGATAGGAGACTTGATACCACGAGATAACGAACACTGGACTTTTTTTTTAATTCTGTCACAAATAATCGAATACTTATTAAAACCGCAGATTTCCACTGAGGAGCTAGTTTGTTTAGAAGAGCTGATTAAATCGCATCACTCTATTCATATTAGGCTTTTTGGGACATTAAAACCCAAACATCATTTCCTTGTGCACTACGCCACAGCTATTAAAAAATGCGGACCTCTTAAATACATTTGGAGCATGCGTTTTGAAGCGAAGTTCTTTATGCTAAAGTGTATTTTACAGCATAACATCGAGAATTAATCCTCCATATTCCTTAGCAATAAAGTCCAGCTTAAAATTTTCAAAATTTTTGTTAGATAACGAAAAATCATTTGAATCAATTATTAGATATAAAAATTACGAAATTTTAGATTTGACGAAAGAAGAATATTTTCCAAAAATAAGTACAAATCAACCCATTAATTTTAAAACTGTAATATTTTTAACCGAAGTACAGTATAAAGGCACTTATTATAAAAGCAATTATTATTTACGTTATAATAATCTTGAATTGTTTAAAATTAAATCGTTTTTGTATCAAAATAATAATGTTTATGTTATATGCTATCCGATAGGTGTTAAAAGCTTTGACCAACATTTTCATTCCTATGAAGTTGGCTTAAAAGTAGACGTATTGAATGTTATAAATATTTCTAAGTTTACAAGTCAACCGTTTCTTTTATATTCTATAAATAATGGAAAAACATACGCAAAACCAAAATCTCTGTAAATATTGTATTTATTATGTATTTAGTTTGTAACAAAATAATAGACACTCGGCTTTTTGGCAAGTTTTGACTATTCTGTTGTTTGACTAATATTCATTTATTTTTTTATAAAGGCTCATCCATAACAAAAACCATATAAATCCGAATTTAAACTTTGTACAAAAATTAGGAAAATTCAACAAAAACTCATTAAAATTTTCAACTTTTTAATAAGAGTTGCTAGAAAGACTTTTAGTATGCTAAATTTTAGTACAATAGAATTTAAGCATTCAGGCTTGCACATATTACATTAAAATTTAAAAGGCTATAAAAATGCATGCTAAAGATTTTTCTGAAACTCTTATTAAAAAGTTGCAAATTTTCCTGAATTTTGTAAAAAGTTTTAAATTTGGCCATTTAACTTTTGCTATATGATTAGCTACAACTTTATAAAAAATAAATGAATATTACTCACACAACAGAATAATCAAAAGTGGTCAAAATGTCGAGTGTCTATTATTTTGACATAAGGAGGGCCGTAAATCCACTTTTTTTAAGACTTTTAATGGTTAATAGCAAAAATCTGTGCGAAAGATGAAAGGTTGCGGTCAATATCTTGGGTCGCACAATAAGAACTCTACTAAAGCTGTTTTTCGGCCCACCCCATGTATATGACCGTTTTTATAGGATTATTTTAGATTTAAGTTTTTATTTCTCATAATAAGTGTGTGTACCTACAAAATGTAATGCAAATTTGTACCTTGACTAATAATTTTTGTATGGCTTAAAAAAGGTGAATAAATAAAGGGTGGTGAATATAAAAAAACTAAAATGTTTCATTATTAAAACGAATACACACAGTCTTAATTTAACAATATAGGTATTTGATTTGATGTGAATCATATTTGAATTAAATATGAATATTTTTAAATCAAGCACATTTGTTATTTGAATTAACAAAAATCAAGCTTAAATCAAAAATGAAAATTGTTATATTAAAAATGAAAGTTTTCGATTCAAAATTTTATAGCGTTTAAAATAACGATGAAAAATATTTAAATCAAATATGTTTTTGCTTGATTTTACAATGTTATAACGCACATTTTTAAAGTAAAATTTTTCATATTTACGTCACTTTTAAATACGTTTTTGCTTTGTTTAAGCACGTTTTCATTGATTTTACAATGTTTTTTCCCTGAGTGTATGTATTGGTTTAGTTTGTTTTCTTTTTATTGGAGGCTTTTGCGCCTTGCTACTGGATTTTTTTCTGTGGACTTTGTTTTCGGAGCGATTCTTTAAAAACTTTAAAGGGTTTTTGTGATTTCAAAAAGAAATAAATAAAATAAAAAATACACAGTGAACCACAAAATTCTGCGAACAAAGAATTTTTAACAATGTATTTCTAAAAAATCTGAATACAAACTTTACAAATTTTTATTTGATATTCCTGAGTTTGGGACAAAATTAAGAAATTTAACTTTTTTGTTTCTTATTGTAAATTTATAGAGCTATATTTTTATAATAAATTAGATGGTGCTGCAAAAAAAGGTCGTCTAAACTTTTTCTGTCACGTAGTAGAGATGGTAGAATAGGTCTAAAAAAAAGTAAGTGCGCCTAGGCCACACTGGAGAAGTGAAACTTACGTTACATATCTATTTTGTCTCATAACCAATATACATGCATACATCTGCTTTTGCTTAAGGCTATATTTTTTTTCTTTTTTTGTCTTTGTCCTACCTCTACCCATGTTCCTTCTAATTACATTTATGTATGTTATTCTGTTTTCCTCTATCATTGTTATCGTTATACTCTATCGATAACAAACTCGATAGTAACATCCAACAAAATATCGATAACAAAACCATTAAAAATATCGATGACAAAATCGATGACAAATTCGATAAAAATTTCGATAGCAAAATCGATAATAATACTGGTAGCAAAATCGATAAGACAATCGTTAAAAAATATCGATAACAAAATCGATAAATAATCGATAACAAAATGGGTAAATAATCGATAACAGTATCGATAACGAAATCGATAAAAATATCGATAACAAATCGATAAATATATAGTTAACAAAATCGATAAAAATATCGATAAAAATATCGATAACAAAAACGAAAAAAATATCGATTATTATATCGATAGGTTCCGAAGATTTCGATAGAAAAATCTATAACAATATCAATAAAAATTTCAATAACAAAATCGATGACAAGAGCGATAAAAATATCGATTATTATATCGATAAGTCCCGAGAATCCCGAAAATCCTTAAAATCCCAAAATAGTTCACAGATTGAGTCTCTGTGTATCCATCCATATACTTTTCTTTATAATTACCTTTATTTTAATCTTTCTTCCTCTATCTTCTTCTTTACTTTTATCGGTATCCTCATCCTCATCTTCTTCTTTGTATTTATCTTTGCTTTTACTTTTGTGTTTATACTTTTCTTCATCTACTTATCACCCCTTCACTTAAGTAAAAGGTTTAAATTTACCTTGATCTTCATTTTTGCCTTTATCTTTAAGGAATCTTTGTTTTTGTTTTTATTTTTGCCTTTGCCTTTATCCTTTTCTTTATCTATGTACGTACTCCCCTTTACTTTCATTCTTGTATTGGTCTTTTTCTAAGTGTTATTCTTTAACCTTTTATTAGCAAGTTTTTGTTAAATTCATACCGTGTGCATACACTCAACAAACACTAGTTTCAGCCCCAACCATTTCCGTTGCACCATTTCCGTTGAACTTGCCAATTTACTCCCAACCAACGAACCGCCGCTAAAGAAGTTTCACTTCAATAATTTCACAGGTTTCAACGGATTCTGTTCCACTGTTTGTAGAAAATTTAAGTTAAGTTGATAACCATCGACTCCGTAAACCAAAAGGCTTGAGAAAAATCTGAAAAAATATAGTTGTGATGACTTTGGGTTAAAATTACACCCTATACTTGTATTAAACTCATACCTAATGCTTTATCTTAAACTAACTAGATTTTCCTATTTTTTTTCTAATGGCAAATACTAAATTACTTGCAAACTTTGAAATTTTCTATAGGAAGACTTTTGTGGTTCACTGTGTTTAGTATTTTAACTTCTAAGATATCTAGATAAATCCTGATCCAATAAAACGAGCTTAAATTTAAACAAGATCGTGCTGTTGTAAGGAAATTTCTGAAACCTTGTAGTCAGAACATTCTTTTTAATCACCAACTTTGTCCGATAGAGGTATGAACGTTAACGGGAAGTTATTGAGAAATGTATAGTAAATTTATTCTATGCTTGCACATATGGGAGATTTAAATTTGGCGTTATTCAACAACCCCTGCTGAGGCATTTAATACGATTGCAATCTATTTTGGAGCTCATAAGTTGCAGCAACTTCACTCGTAGCACAATCGTCTGACAGCTGACAAAGAAAATGTTGTTGTACTATTAAATCGAAGAAAAATACATTTTTAATTTATCGTAATTTCCGTTTCAAGCATGTAACGGTAATTTTATACGAATTTCATAGTTTCTCAAAAGACATACTTGTAAAAGACATGCGGGTATCTGTGGTATCGATCTAAATATGTAAATGTTTCTAAAAACTGCACAATTTCCTTCGTAACTAATCTATGGGCTTACACATTTTCACTTAAACACCACATATGCCTGCGATTTGAGTATGTCGGTGGCAGCGTTTCCACACTTGACTTTGACACACCGATTTGTATATTTTTAGTATCTCGAAATTTGACACTTACAAAGTATTTGATTACACATTTTTCGTCTTTCCGTTTGCTGTCAATATTCTCCCCATTCGATATTTGAAGGGATTCCCTTTTGTTCTGTTTGTCGCATATGTGTGTAATGGCTGGTTTTCACTATGTCATATTTTGATAACAAATTCTGTCAACATATTTCGACACAACTTTATCTTCTTTTTTCATATCTTTAACGATTGTATTATGGACCAAAAATGGAGAGATAGCCAATTTATCAGCATATGTACACGACTGAAGACCTATTCTGATCTAAATCAATTGATGTACCGCTTTTTAGTTCCATTTGACAATGTGTTTTCACTTATTTGACGACAAATGCCATTGAATTTGACATAGTGAAAACCAGCCTTAAGTAATTCGTAAAAAAAATATTTACAGTACTGGCGCTACATAAAAATTTCGTGTTAATGTATACGTACTGCGCTGATTTCGTAGGCCTGAGGCCTTGCAAGTGTATTTTCTACCTTTGACTTTACAAACATACAAAACGTATTTAAATTCTTCTTTATAGCCTTTATAGCTGATTTGAAGGATCTGCTTTTTTGCTGTCAATTCCTGACTGGTAAAGTGTGTGGCTTTCGCTGGTTAAACGTAAATTAATTTGTATTTTATTTTGTGGTTAACAATAAGTTAAATTCTCGTTTGAGTTGGACGTGAGGAGTTCGTATTTCATTGAAACCTAATAGTTTGATTATTTTTTGGGTACTCTGATATTTTTGAAATATTCTTCAAGTATGGATTTCTTTACGCTTACTTGTATATTTGATTTTGCAGCGTGGCGGTTCGTATCCCTATCCATTTAAAACCAGTTCGCGCTACTAATTAATTATCTTATATTCGTTGACGCGACATCTTTTAGTTTCTCGTAGAAGTATCTGCCTAGCGTTTAAGCTCTATATCAAGAAATATATATAAAGTAATGCGGAAGCTCATCGTGTTCTTGTTTTCGATGTTTCTGTTTCAAAATGAATTCTCGGTGGTGCTACTAAAAATCAAAGACTCGGTCTTCATCCTCCTCTGATTCGCTACTGCGCTCTTTTCGTCTTACCCCTAGAAGAAGCGAGTTTACTTCGTTACTTCGTTATTTTTTTTTTCAAAATATAAACCCATCGCATTTTCCAAGCTGTGGCA
>NW_023458556.1:46158470-46163478 GCF_013731165.1 Rhagoletis pomonella | reverse complement strand
TGCCACAGCTTGGAAAATGCGATGGGTTTATATTTTGAAAAAAAAAAACGAAGTAACGAAGTAAACTCGTTTCTTCTAGGGGTAAGACGAAAAGAGCGCAGTAGCGAATCAGAGGAGGATGAAGACCGAGTCTTTGATTTTTAGTAGCACCACCGAGAATTCATTTTGAAACAGAAACATCGAAAACAAGAACACGATGAACTTCCGCATTACTTAACGTATCGTGTCTTTCACTTCCTGGCTATTTCTTGATATAGAGCTCAAACGCTAGGCAGATACTTCTACGAGAAACTAACAGATGTCGGGTCAACGAATATAAGATAATTAATTAGAAGCGCGAACTGGTTTTAAATGGATAGGGATACGAACCGCCACGCTGCAAAATCAAATATACAAGTAAGCGTAAAGAAATCCATACTTGAAGAATATTTAAAAAATATCAGATTACCCAAAAAATAATCAAACTATTATGTTTCAATGAAATACGAACTCATCACGTCCAACTCAAACGAGAATTTAACTTATTGTTAACCACAAAATAAAATACAAATTAATTTACGTTTAACCAGCGAAAGCCACACACTTTACCAGTCAGGAATTGACAGCAAAAAAGCAGATCCTTCAAATCAGCTATAAAGGCTATAAAGAAGAATTTAAATACGTTTTGTATGTTTGTAAAGTCAAAGGTAGAAAATACACTTGCAAGGCCTCAGGCCTACGAAATCAGCGCAGTACGTACACATTAACACGAAATTATTATGTAGCGCCAGTACTGTAAATATTTTTTTTACGAATTACTTACACACATATGCGACAAACAGAACAAAAGGGAATCCCTTCAAATATCGAATGGGGAGAACATTGACAACAAACGGAAAGACGAAAAATGTGTAATCAAATACTTTGTAAGTGTCAAATTTCGAGATTCTAAAAATATACAAATCGGTGTGTCAAAGTCAAGTGTGGAAACGCTGCCACCGACATACTCAAATCGCAGGCATATGTGGTGTTTAAGTGAAAATGTGTAAGCCCATAGATTAGTTACGAAGGAAATTGTGCAGTTTTTAGAAACATTTACATGTTTAGATCGGTACCACAGATACCCGCATGTCTTTTAGAATTATGTCTTTTGAGAAACTATGAAATTCGTATAAAATTACCGTTACATGCTTGAAACGGAAATTACGATAAATTAAAAATGTTTTTTGCTTCGATTTAATAGTACAACAACATTTTCTTTGTCAGCTGTCAGACGATTGTGCTACGAGTGAAGTTGCTGCAACTTATGAGCTCCAAAATAGATTGCAATCGTATTAAATGCCTCAGCAGGGGTTGTTGAATAACATCAAATTTAAATCTCCCATCTGTGCAAGCATACATTAAATTTACTATACATTTCAAAACGCGCTGTTAGACTTAATAACTTCTCGTTAACGTTCATACCTCTATCGGACAAAGTTGGTGATTAAAAAGAATGTTCTGACTACAAGGGTTCGGAAATTTCCTTACAACAGCTCGGTCTTGTTAGAATTTAAGCTCGTTTTGTTGGGTCAGGAGTTTTTTCAAACTCCCTATCTGGATGTCATTCTAAAGCTAGTCTTTACAGCTCCAACGTTTCGAAAGGTTTTTTTGAGATGTCTGATATATCATTCTCTAGATATCTTAGAAGTTAAAATACTCAACACAGTGAACCACAAAAGTCTACGTACTTATAGAGAATTTCAAAGTTTTTTATTTTCATTTCTTTTCGATAACACGGTGCTACAAAACTTTCATGCAATGCACACTGGCCTAAATTGCATTTTTTGGCATAAATTCAAGATTTTTATAGCAATATATTCTTGATATCAGTAGTTTTTATAAAAGTATCTACATATGTCAACTAAGAAGATTTACAAATAAACATTTGAAGTTTCAACCCTGTGCTCACAGTGCGCTTTCAAAGTGATGTGTATGATTAGCTGTTATTTTGTCAATTGTGATGAGCTTGTGAAATGAAAATGAGATATGGAAAATAAAGGGCAAGGTATTTCTAATAAGAATTAGTTAGATATGTGCGTATTTGAAGAAAAATACTAAACTATGTTTTTGTGTTCTGTGGAGTAGAACTAGCATGCTGACAAGTGCTGACGCGAACTAATAATAAAAAAATGCTTAATAATAATTACATTTTATTTGAGTAATAAGAGTTTTTGCTCACTTTTACAAATTTTTCCAAAATTTAGTGTTTTAAGAAAAGTACACGTATAAATCTAAATATGTATCCTCCTTACATAGAATAAAGCAAATTCGGGATTTTTTCACCACATTAATCTCGAAAACTACTGAACGGATTTGTCAACATTTTTTTAATAGAGGTATTATCTTTAGGCCTGAGAATTTCTATAGGGTTGCCATCTGTCTAAAAAATTATAATATCCGCACCGTTACAGAAAATGACGTGTCAATGACGTGTGATTGGCCTCTAGATGCCGCCATTTTAAAAATTATAATATCTTCACAGTTAGTTGGACTAAAAATGAGGTACAAAGTGAAGAGATACGGTCGCCGGATGTGCAATAAGCTTTTATTTTTTAGTGGGGTTGCCACATTTTTTAAAATAACCACCTTACATATACATATGCATTTTTTGTTAATGACATCAGGTTTTCATAGTTCATTCACTTTCAAAAAGGAGGTATCAAGAGCTTGACCTATAGATGTTCAATAAATTTTTATTTTTTCGTAAGAGTTGCCACCTGTTTAAAAAGTCGAAACGAAAGAGTGCTAGAAAATCTTTAGTTTGAATATTTAAGCTATTTTTGAGGTGTTTGAAGGAGATTGCTATCAATCGAAATGCGTTTGAAAGGCTTTATTCAGAGCTATATTTAGTAGCGTTGCCACATGTTTAAAGCAGTAAATTCACTTGAATTGTGGCAGTTAGGTTATTGAAATATGTATCACACCCATATTGAGACTAAAAGGGTTTAAGCAAGTTTTAAAAAAGTTTTGAAAAAGGTTATCGTTTAAAATCAACGTCATATATGGGGAGAGGGGACGGCGGGCGTGCGGATTATCTGATCGGCCCAAGAGTTTTAAAATTGCTTGCTAGTAGCATGAAGAACATACAGTAAAACCCGCTTAAGTACCTCACGAAAAATGTCAGCTTTTTGAGGTACTTAGGAGGGTTGGGTACTTAAAAGAACCCGCTTAAGTACCTCAATGCGGGTACTTAAGCGAACATAATTATTGATGTAGTTACATCTTTTTGTTAACTTACATAAATATGTAAATCCTTGAATAAAACATAAACATTTAATGAAGTATACGTATTTATTTAAGATTTTTCTATTAAAATACGCTGCCACTGAGATTCAAAATATGTAAATATGTTAAGGAATTTTAAGAGAGCACTTAAAAGGGGAAAAATATGGGTAAAGTTGTAAATGGGGTACGAAAAATTGAGGTACTTAGGCGGGTTGGGTAAATAAGCGGGGAGGTACTTAAGAGAGGGATTTTCTTCAGATTACATTCAAAAATTCACATTGCCCAAAAATGTTGGTTACTTAAGCGGGTTAGGCACTTAAGCGGGGGGGTACTTAAGCGGGTTTCACTGTATGTACCAAGTTTAAAAATGATACCTTTCTTTTTAGAATTTATGCCACAAAACAAATTTAATTCCGGCCAGTGTGCAATGTAGTATTTGGCATTAGCAGAATTTCTCTTTTTAAAGAGGGGAAAATGTAGTTTGTTTAAGGTAAAGCATTAGGTATGAGTTTAATACAAGTATAGGGGGCAATTTTAACCCAAAGTCACGACAACTATATTTTTTTCAGATTTTTCTCAAGCCTTTTGGTTTACGGAGTCGATGGTTATCAACTTAACTTAAATTTCCTACAAACAGTGGAACAGAATCCATTGAAACCTGCGAAATTATTTTTTAGACCTGTTCTACCATCTCTACTACGTCACAGAAAAAGTTTAGGCGACCATTTGTTTTGCAGCACCATCTAATTTATTATAAAAATATAGTTCTTTAAATTTACAATAAGAAACAAAAGAGCTAAACTTCTTAATCTAGTCCCAAACTCAGGAATATTCAATAATTTGCATATAAATTTGTAAAGTTTGTATTCAGATTTTTTAGAAATACATTGTGAAAAATTCTTTGTTCGCAGAATTTTGTGGTTCACTGTGTATTTTTTATTTTATTTATTTCTTTTTGGAATCACAAAAACCCTTTAAAGTTTTTAAAGAATCGCTCCGAAAACAAAGTCCAAAAAAAAATCCAGGAGCAAGGCGCAAAAGCCTTCAATAAAAAGAAAACAAACTAAACCAATACATACTTTTTGAATTGATTAATATGGTAAAATGAAACATTTCCTTTTCCGCTAATTACTCATGAAATTGAAAAATTTCGGGCTGATAATTATAATTAGTAAAAAATATTTGCCACACATGCAGATATATAGACATGCATATTTGTATATGCTAATTGTTTGGCCGTTATACCTGTGCCATATGTACATTAGGGCGGTCCTTAAATGTAGGATGCAAATTTTTACGTCAGATTTCCTAAGCCTCAACTACTACGTCGATGCTACTATAGTCGAAGATATCACATATACATTTTGGTCCCGATTGGAGACGGTTAAGGCGTGTGTCGCACAGGTGGCAAAGTTCAGATTACCTTATGAAAACATCTTAACCGACTACAATTGGTGCCAAAATTTATATGTGATTTCTTCGACCTAAGTAGTATCGATTTCGGGTTTAAATTAAACAAATATTTTTAAATTTTTGAGTCTACCTAGACACATATGGCTTTTAACCCCTTTGCGACACGCTTTAACCGAGTCCCATCGGGACCCAAATTTAGATGTGATATCCATGCCAGTGGTATTACCCATTGAAGGGGTGATACTGAAAAAAATCGTTCATTTTATTTTTGAAGGACCACCCTAATGTACATACATAGACATGCATACTCGCATATGTTTGTGCATCCATAATTCTGCACACAAAAAAA
>NW_023458556.1:46157074-46158370 GCF_013731165.1 Rhagoletis pomonella | reverse complement strand
TTAAGCAGAGAGAAAATTAAAGAAATACCTAAAATGTTTTTTTGTGTTCAGAATTATGGATGCACAAACATATGCGAGTATGCATGTCTATGTATGTAAATTAGGGTGGTCCTTCAAAAATAAAATGAACGATTTTTTCAGTATCACCCCTTCAATGGGTAATACCACGGTCATGGATATCACATCTAAATTTGGGTCCCGATGGGACTCGGTTAAAGCGTGTCGCAAAGGGGTTAAAAGCCATATGTCTCTTTGTAGACTCAAAAATTTAAAAATATTTGTTTAATTAAAACCCGAAATCGATACTACTTAGGTCGAAGAAATCACATATAAATTTTGGCACCAATTGTAGTCGGTTAAGATGTTTTCATAAGGTAATCTGAACTTTGCCGCCTGTGCGACACACGCCTTAACCGTCTCCAATCGGGACCAAAATGTATATGTGATATCTTCGACTATAGTAGTATCGATCTTGGGTATAAGATGAAAAAAAAAATAGTTTGAATTTTTTGAGTCTCCATAGAGGAATCTCGGAACTTTGCCACCTGCGCGACACGCCTTAACCGTCTGCAATCGGAACCAAAATTTATGTGTGATATCTTCGACTATAGTACCATCGACGTAGGAGTTGAGGCTTAGGAAATCTGACGTAAAAATTTGCATACTACATTTAAGGACCGCCCTAATGTACATATGGCACAGGTATAACGGCCAAACAATTAGCATATACAAATATGCATGTCTATATATCTGCATGTGTGGCAAATAGTTTTTACTAATTATAATTATCAGCCCGAAAATTTTCAATTTCATGAGTAATTAGCGGAAGAGGAATGGTTTCATTTTACCATATTAATCAATTCAAAAAGTACACTCAGAGAAAAATGGCATTGTAAAAACAAAAATAAAATCTTTATTTTTCTTATGCACGTTTTAAACGAGGCCATTTTCATTTTAAAAATGAAAAATTTTAAAACAAAGCTAAATATTTTTAAATTTAAAATGTTATTTTTAAAATAAAAATGTATTTTAGATTTTAAAATGTTTCATATGTGATTTAAAAATGCTGCATTTTCAATTTTAATACGCACATATTTGTTTTATAAATGTCATGAGTTTACAACTTTCAATACTTAAATCAAAAATGAAAAGCTTTACTTCCAATAGAAACGTCTTTATTTTAAGCATGCTCATAATTAAATGTATGGCCACGCTCATGCATGTGCAAGAAGAAGCAGTTGGCTGAGTCCAGTTATTCTTGTTTGCTGTCGGTTCGGACCGAAAAAGTAATTTCGT
>NW_023458556.1:46155303-46156974 GCF_013731165.1 Rhagoletis pomonella | reverse complement strand
CTTCATCTTCATCTTCATCTTCATCTTCATCTTCATCTTCATCTTCATCTTCGTCTTCATCTTCATCTTCATCTTCATCTTCATCTTCATCTTCATCTTCATCTTCATCTTCATCTTCATCTTCATCTTCATCTTCATCTTCATCTTCATCTTCCTCTTCATCTTCATCTTCATCTTCATCTTCATCTTTATCTTTATCTTCATCTTTATCTTTATCTTCATCTTCATCTTCATCTTCATATTCACCTTCGTCTTAATATTTATCTTTTCCTTTATCCTGACCTATATCTTCATTCTTTTCGCCATTTACGTATTTACCCCCACCATTGTTATTAGGGTAGGTAGTTAAATTTTCCTTCCTCTTTTTCTTTACATTGTTTCTTTAGTGATATCATGTCATGTGTTGAAATTGGGTGTGGTGAGTTGCAGTGTGGTGGAATTGGGTGTGGGAGTTACGGTGTTATGAATTCAAGTGTGGTGGTCTTAAGAGGTGTGGTGAATTTAGTTGTGGTGAGTTGAGGTGTGGTGAATTAAGGTGTGGTAGATTAAGGTGTGGTGGGTTAAGATGTGGTGAGAAAGTTGGGGTGTGGTGAGTTAAGGTGTGGTGAATTAAAGTGTGGTGGATTTAGGTGTGGTGAATTAAGGTGTGGTGAATTTAGGTGTGGGGAGTGAAGTAGTGGTGGATTTAGGTGTGGGGAGTTAAGGTGTGGTGAATTAATGTGTAGCGAACTCAGGTGGAGTAAGTTTTTAAGCGGAGGTGAGATGAGTTGAGGTGAGTTAAGTTAAGTTAAGGGGTTAAGTTAAGATAAGTTATCTTTATCCTTATCTTCATATTCATCTTCATCTTCTTCCTCGTCTTGGTTTTCATCTTCTTCTTCATCTTTATCCTTTCCTTTATCCTGATCTAAATATGTCAATTCTTTTCTTCATTTACATATTCACCCCCACCATTGTTATTAGGTTAGGTATTTAAATTTCCCTTCCTCTTTGTCTTTATATTTAGGTTTCTTTACTTTTATTTTAATTTCTGTATTTATCCCTTTCTTCTTCTCCATACTCAAAATTATCTCATCCTTGTTTGAGGCTAATCTATTCATGTACATACATACATACATCTTATTCCTAAACTGCTGCTTAGCACGTTTCTTTAATTCACTATCAATATTAAAGCATACATTTAGGAGGCATTTCCGCCCCAACCATGTACATGTATGGCATTGGTATTGGTGTGACTTTTGAATTGATTTTTTCGCTCCATTTTAAACTAATTTGAAATTTTAATTGCCTGCACATCAGCATCAAAATACCTTTCTAATAATATATAATTGTTTATACCTTAGAAGTACAGTTTAGCCGTAAAAGGGGTGTAAAGGAAACATGATTGCCTATTTATATAATTGATGATGTAGATGTCCGTCCTTCCGTCCGTTTGTCCGTCTGATATTATGATGATTTACACGATAACTCGAGTAAAAATTGAGATATCTTAACGAAACTTTGTATGTGTACTTCTTTTTAGCGTAGGACGGATGGTATTGAAAATTAGCTTCGTGAAACCTGATCCAATTGCGAGCAGCAGCGATGAAACTCTTAAAAGTTGGCGGCTGAGCATGCAGATGATAACTGGAGCCAAGTTCTTTTTACAGACGAGTTCTCGTTTGAAATGACAAA
>NW_023458556.1:46114090-46155203 GCF_013731165.1 Rhagoletis pomonella | reverse complement strand
TTTTTTTTTTCAAAATATAAACCCATCGCATTTTCCAAGCTGTGGCAACACAGCCCTATTTTCAGTTGAATTTTGACAAGTTTTGCAAACAAGTAAATACTTGCACATTGTGCTCGATACCCACCAAATATTTGTACACGCGTATCGAAGTACAAATAAGACTCAGTACTTGGTAGAAGTACTCGAGTATATCTATACCCTTCTGTGCTATTTAGTATCGGAACATCACTATCCAAAGTAGAACAAACATTCGAGAACGTTCGCCGAGTTTAGGTCGGCTAAATAATCTAAAAAGTGCTTGTTAAAGAATTGGTTGCGCGTATTGGCCAGGGTAGGACAATGGCAAAGATAATGTTCGATGCTCGCCAACTCTTCCTCGTCTCTCCAACTGCGACAAAAAGCGTTGGTTCGGGTATCCTAACCTTTTCCTGTGCGTGCCCATCAGGAAGTGTTTCGGTGATTACACCGAATAGTAATTTGAGAGAAGTGCTGTGACGAGCATGGCAGCTGTCCTCTGCCCTCGCTTCACCTTGGTTCCGGGCAAAGTGTTGTTTAGCGGTGACCCCTTAGAAAAGATGAGCTTATCACAGCTGTGTTAATCTACATGGCGGCCGTTTTGGAACGGTCTTCAATGTTTCGCATCCAGTCAAGTTTCTTATCTGGAATAACTCCAAGGTTTTAAACCTCGGTTGGCAGAGTAAGTGCCACCCCGTTTAGGGTGGGAGGTTTGAATAGAGAAGTTTTATACTTCCTTGTGAAAAGTACCATTTCGGTTTTGGTACATTCCTTGGGCCCGAAGTTCAAAGCCTGATTGCGTTTTGCAATAACTCACTCAGAACCCGAGTTATTACTTGATAACAGGCTTAGAAGTATGGCGTTAAGGGTTAGATTCCAGAGTAGAGGGCAGTGCTTCTGTTCACATCCTTTCTAATGGAGCCGTTCCCCAGTTCTGATAGAATAGTTCTCTGTACAAAAAGGAGCCTAACCAAATCCACCAGACCACGTTGCAAACCGACCATAAGGCGCGAGTTAACATCAGACCTCGGATAGGCATTGCTGATAGCACCCTCGATATCGAGAAAAACTCCGAGCGTGCTTTGCTTTATGGCCAATATTTCTTCAATCGTCCATAGAATGAAGTGTGGCTTATAGACTTGAAATCGTTCGGCTTCACATGAGCGGCCTTGACTCCTTTTGGTGGGAAGACAAGCTTCGCCTTTTACCACTCGTATGGTATGTGAGTTAGGGCTAGGCA
Organism: Rhagoletis pomonella; assembly: GCF_013731165.1. Classification (NCBI taxonomy): domain Eukaryota; kingdom Metazoa; phylum Arthropoda; class Insecta; order Diptera; family Tephritidae; genus Rhagoletis; species Rhagoletis pomonella. Next base: position 46,153,948 of record NW_023458556.1, on the reverse strand, counting down.
GGCTATAAAAATCTGAGAAATCACAGGGCATAATATGTCCTTAGCTTCTTGTAGTTGGGCGGGTACGATTTCGTCAAGTCCCGGTGGTTTGTAAGGCTGGAAGGACATTAAAGCCAATTGACTTACGACGTCCCTAACGGTATCACCTAGGGGCGAGTGGGTCATAGGACCGCGCGAAGTGCCGGAAGTGTCGTCCAGCGGCCAGCCCTTTCCGTAATATTAACCTTTAAGGGTAATTCGGCATCTAAATAATTTTTGGAAGAATAGTGCTTCAGAATTTTATGTTGGGATAACTTCTCATTATGGATACAATGGGCGATTGTAAGGTTCCTAAGTGTGCTGCTTTTTCGTCAATATTGTACTCGTATTAAGATCGCACAAGACTATCTAATTGACGAGTGGGCCTTTAGCCACAAAGGATATATAATAACCGCAATTATTTTTAAAATCTTAATTGACCTACCTTTTCAATTTAACGTTGTTAAGTTATGAATTCAAGTAGTCTTTTTGTTCAACACCCGATATGGGGACGGTGGGTTTCAGCAGGTTAGATAAGCTTTTTCAGAAAATTAATTTTTAGTTACATTCAGCCGACCAGCAAAATAGACGAATAGGTGTTCTGCATAACTTATATGCAATTAATTAATTAGGATTTCAAGGAAGTCGCTGATAGCCAGCCTTATCCTAAAGTAGATGGAAGTACTATTTAGGGATAGCTATGGGTGAAACTTAGTATGAATTAGGAATCTCTTATAACATAGTTTTATCATTCCTAAAAGTGAATATTATTGGGCAGAATGTGCTGTTAGATTTTTAAGCCAAAAACCACTCAAAACTCTGTAGAAAATCTGGATCGGTTGAAAAATTAGAGCTATCATAAATGTTACTGTAATACGAATAACCAAAATTTCCCTCTGTGTACCACATCAATTACACGCACCAAAAATTATTGAACCTCAGTACCAGCAGCTGTGTAGAGGCCGCAGATCGACCAACATTGGGCCTAGAGTATGTTACATTCCGACGTTTCTCAGGGCAATAAATACCAACTTAACGCACCAAATGCCATACTAATAGCTACAAAGAATTTTTAAAGGCAAAAAATTACAAATAGCAATAGCAACAAATAACAAATTACAGTACACACAGCGACAACAACTTAACATCAGCGACAACAACATTGAAACTTGAAATGTTGGAACGAAAAAAAAAAAATAAAGGAATGAAATTAAATGCTCGACAAAGCTAATTGAAATTCTACACGGGGGCGATTTTATTATGAGAATTACTTGAATTACCTTCTTGAATGGTAGAAAGTTACATGCAATGCAGCAAAGGTAACATAAACGCACAACAGCAACCATACGAACAACAAATACATATAATAGCATAAGCAGTGTATGGGGGCACTCGTACTATAGGCATTTGCCCCTCACTCCCGTTCAAAGCTAACATTGCCCAGAATACGGGATTGAATGCGTTCGCGTCCAGGTTACCACACTCCACACCACGCCATGTACCACGTGCACAAATGTCCAACTGCGACGCATGTCGCTGGCCATGTTCACAATGCGAGTCGAACAGAAGCAACAGAAAAAAAAAACACCAACATCGAAGCAGTAGCTACAAACAACCAAAGCGGTAGAACAAACAAAGTAAAGCCAACCAAGAATTGTATAGAAGAGTGAAGAACGATGACGGGTAGGAAGAGGAGTAGGGCAGGCTGCGCGCAGTAGAAGGTCTGCTCCTTAAAGAGGCACTCCTTGGCATGGTAGCAGCAAAAAGTTGTGATTTTTTCATCGCTCAATAGACGCACAATACGCCATTGACCGCCGGAGCTTACGGCGATGCTTTATATGTACCTTAGGCTGGCAACGTTTAAATTGAAACACTTCGGCGACAAATTGTTATCGTTTAATTTGATCTTTCGCGCAGGCGCGCACGCGGTGTGGCACAATGCCTAGTACAATGCAGGCGCGTACAATGCAACAAATACTTCGTCGACTGGTGGAGCAGCGCGTGCAACAATAGCCAAAACCAAATCGAGCAAATCGAAGGCGACGAGACGCGCGGCGCACATTCATTGCCACTGCCCTGCCACAAAATGCTGCTGTGGCCGATTGCACAATGCTGCTGGCATTGTTGTTAGTTTATTTACTATAAGCCTTTTTTTTTTCTTCTTAATTTTATTTGTTCGCGCAATGTTGCTGCTGCAATCGTGTTTAGGTGTTGCAAAACCTTCGCAATCGTAAATGCTGCATTCACCTTCACCTCAAGCGGCTGCTCCTCATGAATGCATAGTATGTATGTATGTCTACGCTCACGCGCATAAGTACCTGCGAAAAGGCATTTTATTGGTTCTGAAGTATGTAGCTTTGCCATTCGCCTTGTCTTTCTGATACCTTACTGCCTGTGTCACCTTGCCAGTATTCAATTCCGTCAGGAATAATTATCCTTATTTGGCCATGTGGCATTCGAGCAACTCTCTTATGCATTTCGTGGGCTTTTGGTTCATGACAAATATTCTCGTGATTTCCACCATATATGTAGAGAAATATGTAAGTGTATGCGGGAATGCAGTGGACTTGCATTGGCTTAGGATAAGCAACATATCAGCACTGGCTGCTGGAAAGGGCAGTTGCTTAAAATTTCAGAGGCCCTAGTGTAGCTTAGTTCTAAAACTGGGATTTAGTAAATAATAGTTTAGATTATTATTGATACTTACTAGCATAAGAGTATTTATTAACTATTTCTTTATGAAATCAATAATTTGATATCTTTTCATCACTTCCTTACAGATAACTGGGGTTACCACCGACAAGGCTCCTGCCAGGCTGGCTTCAGCGCGGCTGCAAGTTCTGTGAGTATTTAAATTATACTATAGTTATACATATATAGCTAACTCAGGGAAAGCTTTAGCTATGCCACAATAAGTGCCTTTGGTTCTTTGATGATACGCGCTTAAACTGCCAGGGAAAGTCTAACTTATCTCTTGATTGCATGAGATCACTTCGTTCTAGGCCACAGCAATATTTATCGCAGATAACGGCATGACCGATGAGTTAGCGAGAATGGGGGGATTTTTCACCGAGTATGGTATGAATTTTTTAATTAGATGTTCGAATATCCGCATTATCCGAGTATTGAAAAAAAAATCTTGATAGAGCTTAGTATACGCTCAACATCAAATCAAGTCCCTACTGCAGCAGGTAAACATATGAAGGATGACGAGTTGGAATCATCTCAACATCTACTACTCAATTACCCACATTTCGCGAACTTAACGTTCTCCTCCGCTTTTCAGATCCTTTTTGTATCCACTCTCACTCTAAATGGTAACACAAAGGACAGTTCATTTTATAGTCTAACTGGGCCTCCGCTACTGGGAGCTGACATATTAACCTTACCTAACTAGGAAAAGATTCCTCCTAGGGGGGATTGAGTATAAATTAGATTGCGTTATATGGGTACGGAGGTATTCTCTCAGATGCTGGATACTTATGTCGCTTGTTCCGATTGCCAAACATTACTAGCATCTTCTAAGCAGAAGTATTGTGGGTCTGTAAGGCATAGGCGCACATCTTCTCAGTTAGCAAAGAAGCACTTTTGGCCCTTGCATCCCAAATAGCTGAATATATTTAAGATAGTCAGAGATTGCTTGTGAATATTAAGTTCAACGAACAAACCACTCTTTTGAGTTCCCGACCTTAGGAACGTATTCAATAACGTTAATACCAGCAATACAGCTAGACTGCTTTTTCCAGAGCACGACTTGGAAAAATATAATATCAATGGAGAAGGAATATTCTTCACTAAGAGAATATTTATGGGATGCAGTTTATAAAAATATGCTTTGTTGAAGGCTCAGATTCATTGACGCTAAGCTAAGTTCCCGTAAGGTGAAACAACTGCCTACGAGACTGGACTAATAAGTGCCTGGGCTTAATTGAAGCCAAAAATAATTCGGCCCACTACAACATACAGCTCCTTTAAAACTTATTGTTCAGTTATGAGATTTTTTGTTATTACTACTCCAGTTTACAGTAAAAGTGAAAAAGATCGGTTAACTATAACCCATAGCCTGCATACAACTGATTTTCAGATACGGGGTTTTACTTTAAAATTTCTTCTTTTTGACAGCTAAAATCGAGCAATTTCCTGAGCTATTTGCATATAAAATATACTGAAAAATTCGTTAAGATTGGTGCTCTATAAGCTATATCTCCTATACTACTGATTGTTCAGATAAAAGAGTTTACGATATAACTTCTTTATGTAGGCAACTAAAACCAAGAAATTGTGTGTCAAGTTTACTTAGCGATGACTGTGAAAATCATTTAGATCGATGCTTTGTATGGTATATCTTCCCTACCAGTAATCGTTCAGATATGAGTTTTTATACCCGAGCGCACTTGTGCACAAGGGTATTATAACTTTGTTCACATAACGGTTGTTTGTAACAGGCAAAACGAATCGAGATAGATATAGACAAATGTATACATAAATGATCAGAAGAGAAATCGATTAAGCGGTGACTGTCTGTCCGTCCATCCGTCTGTGCACGCGATAACTCGAGTAAAAATTGAGATATCTTAACGAAACTTGGTACGTGCACTTCTTGCGGGCGTATTGACGGATGGTATTGAAAATGGGCAAAATCGGACAATAACCACGCCTACCTCCCATATAACGGTAATTTTCAGAAATACGAAAACTGCGATATTTTAGTAACTACTGAAGATTATTCACTCAAAATTGATATTTACAATAAATTTTAGACGAAAAATAAGAATATTATAAATTTTTGGAAAATGAGCGTAGCCACGCCCACTTATGGTTACATGAGTATATCTTGGTAACCGCTGTACCAATTTGTTCCAAACTTAGCACAGTTGGTGGCCTTGGTATAGCATACCAAATAGCCGAAAATTTAAAAATCGGACAATAACCACGCCCACATCCCATATAACGTTAATTTAGAGAAATACGAAATCTTCGATAAATCAGTAAATATTAAAGCTAATTTATTCAAAATTGATGCTTGCAACAATTCTTCACCAAGAAATGAGCTTATTATAAAATTTTGGAAAATGGGCGTGGCACCGCCCACTTATGATCACATATATGTATCTCGGTAACCGTTCTACCAATTTGCACCAAACTCGGTATGGTTATTGTGCTTGGCACGTAAAAGCAAAACGTTGAAAATTATTGAAATCGGACTAAAATTACGGCCGCCTTTCACATAACGGTAAATTTCAGAAATGCTTGAAACTTCAATATTTCGAAATTTAAGGACGCTAATTTACTCAAAATTGATACACCCCTGCTTACCATGTAGCGGTACTTGCGCCGGGTATTTAATGTTCGGCTCCGCCCGAACTTAGACTTTCTTACTTGCTGTTATATAACTCCCCTATCCTTGTATGCTGTGAATGTACATAAAAACAGTTTTTTTAGCTCCCACACAATTAAATTAAAATGCAGTAATAGGTTGGAGCCACATTTTCTGATGTTCATGAAAGGTATGAAGCCTTAGGCATGGCCGCAGACAGCATTGCCCTTACTTCTTTCTAAGTTGTCATTATAATTTTCTTGACCCTAAAATTTTTTTTGTGCAACCTTTCGGTATTTTTCAAGTCTAAATATTTTTCAAGTTTATATATTAGATTTGCTTTTATTGAATGTAGTTAGTATAAACAGCTAAATTACGGCCGAAAATTGGTAAACTGAAGAGTGTTTGCATTTTGAATTCAACGAGACTAAAGAGTTGTGGCCTCGCTGCCATTTTGAAGACATAGTAGGTCAACGTTTTTTTTTTCTTTCTCAGCTGTAGGTTTATTTGAGGAGCTCAATTTAACGATAGTACTTATGCGTGACAGTCAAACTCTGATTTTTACGCCATCTCATCACCATTTATTCTATAGAGGATTCTTTCTATTATATTTCATGAAAAATTACGTATTTAAGCTTGCCCTTTACTTCGCACAAAACGTTCGATTGCAGTGAGCCCTAATAAAAATTGATGCTTAACATTTATATTATTTTATATTTTACTGCCATTTTTGCTAAACTGGGTGAAAAAGACCCGTTCTGGTAGGCGCTAAAGGGTTAAAATGTTGTAGAAAAAATAATCAGGTTGGAAATTTTACTACGGAACAATAATTAATAATTTCTATACATAAAATGACATACATATTTTAAAATGGATATTGGTGCCAAAAAGTGGAAGTTGCAATCCACTACATAAAAGTAACATCTTTTTGAAAAATACTAACATTTGGGAACAGTTTGGTAGGCTGTTCCACTGGGTTGCAACAAAAACTAACCACGCTTGTTTTCAAGTTGGCGACGATTCCGCAACCCCCATAGCTCTGCAAATCAGGTCTAACAATTCCTGCTAGAGGACTTACAGTATCAAAAAAAATAAAAATTACGATCACTAAAAAATTTAAGTTTTTAGAAATTTCGAAGTGAAGATACAGGATACATTGCTCAAAATCTATAAGGACATTTTTCTTTTATTTTGGACATACAAATTTAAGCACAAAAAATAATGCCGATTTCTGGTTCAAAATAATAAATGTGAAAATTTTACAGCAAGAAACCTCGTTAGGTTGTTGCTATCGATATCAGTACTCTATCTGTATCATTATGAATTTTTCTCGCTAAATATAACTTCCTTATTTACAGCGTGGTGATCGTTTGTACATCGGTGCTCCAGGCAGTTGGTATTGGCAAGGTAAGAAGTTTGTTAACAATGACTCATACTCGAGTAGTTAGTTTGAATTTATTAATAAAGTATTCTTTAATATATGAGTATAGCGTAAATATTATCCCGTTTTTTCAATTTCTTAAGCGTTAAGTGTCCTCTATGCAATATTTAACTAAATGTGGAATGCTAATTTATTTATTTCAATTATTTAAACATCGTATCTTATCGTATTTTACGTAATAAAAATATTCGCTACCAGTTAAAAGTATTTAGAGAAATTTTATATTCGAAAAGATACATATATGTGTATGTACGTATTTACTTTAAAACCCCAATTGCAACAAAATTACACCTCAATTCAAATCCAAACAATTCCAAAAACAAAACTTATACTGACAAAAACTTTTATTATTACCAATTCATACTTGTTAACTTAGCAAACACAGATACATACACACACAAACATTCATACTTATTTTAAGTAGCTTAACGGGTTATTTCAACACAAACATCACTTTTTTTATTATAATCTAAATATTATTCGTAAATGTTTAGTGGTTTTTAAGTATTCGCATATTTTATTTAGCAAGAAGTATTTTTTAAATATTTATTGTGAATGCTTGTGAGAACTAAACGCAACGAGGTATTGCCTGCGTGTAGCCATATACATATATGTACATATGTATATTTGTATGTGCAAATATATATATGAAAAGTTGTTGATGTATGCATTTGTATGCCTAGATGTAGCCATATGTAGCCATTGGACCTAAGCGCGCATGCGTCTTTTGAGGATAAAAAAAAAACAATATTTTATTTTTTATTACTATTCAGATAATACGTATCTACGTTTCTCCTGGCCATATTTGAATGTACATACATACGTACGAATATGTTGTTGTACAGCATCACGTTAGCGCATAATTTGTGGCATAAAACGCGATTATCGTGATCCTGCTGTATTGGTAATGCATGTGCACTTATTGCTGCTGTTGTTGTTGTAGCTGTGGTTTATCATTGTCGTACTGTCGTACTGTCGTGCAACAACAGGAACAAACTATCGCCTTAATTTTAAGCATAGAGATGTATATGGATAGAAATCGGTAGATTTTCGATACACTGCAAAAACCCAGCGATCAGGGATTCTTGATTAAGACAAGCTTTTAAAAGCTTTTAATATATTTATTATGGACGAATACAGAGTAAAAGCTCCCTCTGTTCATCACGTGTAATATTTATCCCTTATGTAATAAAAGCATTGGATTAAACTTCTATAAGCTTTAAAGTTCAATTAAAAGAACAAGCCTCGAACCTCAAAAAATGATTGAGAATGCTGTTTACCAGTTTACAGGTACAAATGCTAAGCTTTCTATACACTCTACAGCGGTGATGGGCACCGGCCTGCCCGCGGGCAAAGCACTTTCATGCCTAGTATATATTTAGTATAGAAAGCTTGACAGAGCTTTGACCGCGGGTAAGCTGATGCCCAGCACCACTCTACATAATGGGGCATAGAGCAAAAAGCTTTAATTGGGCAACGAAAAACTAAATAGGTAAAACTGTAGAAAAATCCAAACAATTGCGAGAATATGAAAATCATACTTGCCGGAGAAGCTATGCTTTTAAGCTGAAGAGTGAAAGCACAGAGCTATGAACTGAAGAAAGCGTGGTGTTTTTCTTTTTTTTTAATGAAGTTTCTTGTAGTTACTTATTGGATGAATATACACTTGACAAAATTTAGACTCGCAGTTAGGATAGTATATGGTAGGCTAGATATTATTTAAAATTTTGGCAAAACTACTATTGACTTGCATAGATTTGGCATTTAAAAAATAATTAAAGAATCAAACGTTGATTAGAGAGAAAAGTAAAAATGTGACTTAATTTAAATAAAAGATTTCCGAATATAAATACTACTTAAATTGAATGAAAAGTATTAACATTTTTACTAAAAAGTATTTTGACAAAGTTAAAAAATTATAAGTTAAGCAAGCAGTCGCAAACCGATTTAATTTTATTGCCAAAATTACATGTAGGTATGTATTTCTAAATGTAAACTTATTGCTCTTTTGATGGAAGAACGTCACCTTACTTTTTTAATTTGATTATCTTTTAATCTTAAATTTTATTGTTTTAAAAAGAAAAATACATATATATATATATATTAATTTCATTTAATTTTCAGAAACTTGTTTTATTTTTCAATTTATTTTCTTGTAATTTTTATACACTTGTTTAATTTTTTAATTTCCGTTTTTTATTTAGTTTTTTTTTTAATCTTTAGATTTTGTTGTTTAAAAAAATATATCGTTTGCAATTTATTAATTTTTTAGAAAATCTTTACTTATTTTTAATTTAATCTTATATTAATTTTTAGTTTTTACTGTTAAAAATATATATTTTTTAATTTAATTTAAATTTTTGAAACTTTGTTATAATGTCTTTAATTCTTTTTTAGTTTAACTTAGTTTTTAGATTTTGTTGTTTTAAAAAGAAAAATATTTTTTTAACTTAACAAAATTTTTTGAAGCTTGTTTTATTTCACTTCACTTTTTTATGTGATTTTCTTTAAATTTTTAAATTTTATTGTTTAAAAAAGAGATATTTTTTTTTTTAACTTAATTTAATTTTTACGAAATTATTTTGTCTTTTCGTTTTTTATAAAATAAATTGCTTTTTTTATTTCAATAAAAAATATTATTTTAGCCTCATTTAATTTTTACGTACTTATTTTGTTGGTTTGTTTTTATAATAATTTTTCTTTTTAATTTTTAGATTAATTTTTGGAATAAAAAAATAAATTTTTAAAATTTTTTAAATTGTTAGAAATTTATTTTATTAATTTATTTTAATTGCATTTTTTTATTAATTTCTTTTAAATTTTTAGTCCTTATTGTTTTAAAATTAAATTTTTTATTATAATTTTTAAGTAATTTTTTCATTTATTTTTGCTTTTTATAATTGTTGTTTATTGCTGAAAAACAAACAGAAAAACGCTAAGACCTCCTCGTTAGCAGATCTATCTATAAGTCTGTCGGCAGACAGAATTGAAATTTGTTTTATGAAAGACTTTAGTGCGTTGAAAGACGTACATAACTTGCTCAAAATTTGATAGCGGCATATTACAGTTGGTATCATGCACGTAGCCAGGTAGGGTAAGGGGGACTCAAGTTTTCCCTATATGTATACGTTCTTCCAGAAAACGAGCGTTACGAGCTCTAAATATAATATTACAATTATTTTAAAACATATATTGGGTCATATAAAAAGTCTCCTCGGATTTTTTGGTAAATTTTTGAGACAAATTGTATTTATTGAAAATCGATTTTAATCAAGTACATCATTATGTACAGTGACTCAAACAAGTGGCCACATGTTGATTTTTTTTTAGTATTCATAATGTTTTTCGAGTTAAATTTGGTTTTCTATAAAAATATTGTCCAAGCTTTAACCAAAACCCTATAAATCACAGTTTCCAATTTTATAAAAATATTTAAGAAAATTCAATAAATTGTCATCAAAATTTCAACTTTTAAATCTGAGTCTATAGAAAATCTATGGGCTTTAAAACTGCATACCCGGTATTTTACCGGACGGACTGCACTTTCATCGAAAAATAACAAAAAAATTTAGCTCGAAAAACATTACGAATATTTAAAAAAAAAAAAATCAAAACATGGTCACTTATTTTAAGTCACTGTATGTATGACCTTTTGGCAGTTTTTTGTGTAGCTTCATAACTCCATCGGTGTAGAATTTCTGTGGTTTATCGGCGTGAAACTTGGCCAATTGATTTTCAGCGTTTCTTAGGTCGGCCAACTTTCCAAAATGGAAACATGTAAATTACTCATGGATCTGGCGTTCACTCTCAGCATCCTTACCGTGCGTATTTCTTAACTCATTTTTAAATCAGTATAAGTTTTTGCACGAGCGGCGATGTACAGTACTGTATGCACTAAAAATTTTGCCTAAACTGTATGGACATCAACACCACACAATGACAACAATCCACATAGAATTTTTCTATGACCCAATACTTAAATATAATACTTAATATTTGTAAATATATTTGTTAATAACAATTTTTTTTTTCTACTAATCACCAATGTATTTAAGTATCAGTGATCAGTGTTAAAAAAACTATGTCTATAAGATTTCCTTAATTAACTGAATTTATTCTATTTAGATTCACATTAATCTTCAAGACTTCGAAAATATTTGCAAAAGCATTTAAAATTTATATTTCAAATAGAATTTATTTTGCAAATATTTTCCATTAGCCATTGTATATGTTGTTGTTAAGTGTATACTCTTTGCCATATTTTTACAGTATTTATTAATTTATTTTATTATCTACTGTTATTTGTTTTTCTTCTCGTTTAATGCTCGGTTCTGCACATTTCCTACAAAAATCAAATAAACAAAAAATTTATTTTGTACGAAAAATTACCAATTCGTATTAAAAACTACATAACTTCATGCTGTTCGTGCGTTGCAAATTGTTGTTGTTTTATTGTTGTGCTATTTCTCAATCAACCAAAATCAACTTAAATGAACCAACTAAATAAAAACCGTTCAAATAAAAACTATTAATTTAAAACAAAAAAAAAAAAAACCCAACTCCGACCAATTACGCAATAATTTTTTGCGACCCCAAATAAAAACGAACTACAAAAATAACAAAACCAAAACCATATAAAAACTAAACAGGACAAGCCTACTCAATATCACCAGATGCAACCTTTCCATATAAGCCGCCTTTTTATCAGCCCTTCGGCACCGGAGGTAAAGAAAGAAAAAATCGTAAACATTTTTCAAAGCAATTTAAAAACAAATCATAATAAAAACACTAAATTAAAAAATAAAAGCAAAAACATTTTTTCACAATAATGCAATTAATATGTGGTTTATTTAAATGGCATACGCTTCTAAATTTTTTGTTGCTTTTGTTGGATAATACTCGACCTTAAAAACCTACATAAAACATACAAACTCACCATATCTTGTATAAATGCGGTACAAGTAAATATGTAAATGGGCTTATGTAATTGCAAAACAATAAATAAAAAAATAAATAAATGCTGCGGAATGTTGCGCACTGCTTCTTTTGTTGTTGTCGCTGTTGCTGTTACTGTAACTGTCTTTTCGTCTGCCGTGTTATCATGTACTTGAACGCAAGGGTTCTGTGGCTCTCCATTAGCATTGTTGTTGGTTGTCGGTTTCGATACTAACTCAAAATTCTAAATTTATTACTTATTTTTAGACATAATTTTGGTTTAAGTGCTTTTATACAAAAAATAAAATAAAACATTACATAAATGTAACAAAAAGTTATTACTTTAATTAATTTGGCAAATGGTGTTTATTATTTGTAAGAGTTGGCAGAACTTTTGTGTACAAATCATAATTTAAATTTCGCACGATAGGAAAAAAACTATACCTACAGTACCTAAATTTATACAGAAAATTTTTTTGCGACTTTTAATGGTGTAAAGAAAAACCACTCCTAACGACATATTTGACCATACTTATGCATCGCATCACTCAAACGCACTTTCATTCAAAGAACATCACTTCAGATTGCTTAGACTTTATTGTCGAATTTTTGTATGTATGTACCCTGCAGGGAAAGCTAATAGTTGTGAACTAGAATTCTACCGGTTTGCGTTTCAGCCGAACTAGTTCACGTTCTATCCTTTTTCAATGTTAGCGACTGGTATTTTTAACATTGCGATGTCCTACGAGATGTCAATTGTCAGGCTATGCATCAGCATCTACTAGTATAAATACTAGTAGCATCATACCAGTTGATGAGATAGTCTGCCAATTCATGCCCCGTGAAAAGCATAAGAGTGCCTTTTTGCTCGCGACGCTCCAGCAGTCACAATGGCCGACAGAGCAGAGCACTCGCATGGTTAGCCTGAGGTCCCAGGTTCAAATCCTGGCGCAGGGAAACTTTTTTATTTTCTATTTTTTATTTTATTTTTATTTTTTTATAAATTTATTTTTTTGTTTATGCTGTTTATTGTAATTTTTAAATTTAATAAAAAAAAAATTTTTGTTTAATTTCTTTGTTTTTATATTTCTTCCTAAATGCTTTTTTGCAATGCAATTAGATTTTCAAATTTGTTATTTATTTATAAACTGAATAAATTATTTTTACTTACATTTATTTAACTTTAAAAATCTTAACCACCTCCAAGCGGCCTCGAACCTGCGATTTCAGAACCAGAACCAGTAGTCTTCACGTGACGCCACAGCCGACATTTTTAAGAAAAGCAATTCATTGCGTTTTATTTTTGGCTTTGGCAATTCAAAGGCAGATGTCGCTGATCGCCTAAGTTCTTCGAAATTGTCGAACTGGTAGGCACATAATAGTTAATGAACTAGTATTTTTTCTAACTGGTTTGGCTTTTCACTGCAGGGTAGTACTTAAAATTCTACATACAGCCGGTTTCACCAGCAATTTAAATGGAAAATGATTTTTTATTTTCTGTGAATTTCCATATAAAAATAAAATCAATTTTCACTTAAATTGCTTTCGTGAAATTGGCTGTTAGGGTTTGAGAAATCCTCACTCACTGTTATGCCTTTACCTCAGGCAAAGTTACGGCTTCTATGTTTCTTTTTATTAAGGATATTCCCTTAAACGCAAAAAAACTCTCGAAATTCATTTCATTAAATAAATCTTAGTAAAAGAGAGAATGAAGAAGTGGTTTATATGTACATATCGACGGTGCTCTGCAATAACGGCACAACTCAAAATTCCACGTTTTTGAGTTATATGGCGGATTAGGTTTATAAATAACCAGATTTTTCCAGAGACCATAACGATTGTAAGAAATAAAATTAAATATTGTGTATAATTATTACTGCAAAATAGAAACGAAAATCGTTAGACTAAACACTTTTTCATCTCCTAATAACTATCCGTGACTTTTATTTTTATTTTTTTGTTTCGCAGGCCGATTATTTTACCATGGAAATTATTTTCGTCTTCTCATAATAATTATCGGGGGCTTTTATTTTTATTTCGTCTCGCGGGACGTACATATATTTAAAAACGAAAACCCTTTAGAAAAAATAACGTTCAATGTCCCTTTTCGTAACCTACGCCATTCTCAATTGTTCTACGTGGAGTTTTCTAAGTATAATTACGCTAAATTTGCTCCACTCTCAAGAGCCCTCTTACAGTTAAATAATGTTCCAAATCTTGATCCTGCACTACCCCATGCAACAGTCCGTACCCTCTTACTTAGCTACTTTAACTAGTCTTTAGGTAAAATTGTTCAGTAGTCAGTAAGAATATATTGTTCATTTGACTAATATCATATATAAATAAATAAATAAATAAATAGATAAATAAATAATAATTATATGGGACTTTAATTGAAATGAAACTTCTTAATTGAGTTCAAAGAGATTTAACACCACGATTGCTCATGTCATCAAATCTGCATCGTTCGACGTACGTAAATCATTTTCGTCTTGAAATAAACGTCCCGAGAGACGAGAAAAATAAAAATTCAATATAATTATTATGAGAAGAAATAAATAATTTTTGCCTTGAAATAAATGTGCTGTAAGACCAGAAAAAGTAAAAATCCCATATGGTTCTTATGAAAAGACGTAAATAATTTCCATCTGAATATAAACGTCCCGCGAGGCGAAAAAAGATATTTCTCGTACATAATTATTATACAAAGACGAAGTAGCCAACGCTTACTACTGAACCGAGGCACACGTCTCACATTTATCGTGAGTATTGGCATAAGTCACAAACTCTCGATAGCTTAGTGATGATTTTATGTGAAATAATGGAGTCTTTTTCGTTTAACTTCTGAGGAGTTGTTACTTGTTTCGTATTTTGGCTGTCTAAAATTTACTAAATCTTTAGAGAAAGTCATAATTTGAAAGCTTACGTTCTAAGAATTGTTATTGGAAAATTACGAAACACAAAATCTTTAATTGACTCTACTGAAATATACGAAATTTTGAGTTGTGTTGTTATTGCAGAGGACCATCGATATACGTAAATATTCTATAAAAGCGCCTCGTTTCTTAGAGACAGTCACCAGTACCATCATAAACTTTGATACTAGGAATTTAAAAGCAGAGGGCTTTCTAATAGCTATTTACCCAGATTGACTTTGATAGTAGTTCTTAACATATGTAGGCAGCTAATCTTTACATCAGAATTCCTAAGCCTCAATGCCTACGTCGATGCTACTATAGTCGAAGATATCACGTATAAATTTTGGTCCCGATTGGAGAAGGTTAAGACGTGTCGCACAGGGGTCAAAGTTTAGATTACCCTATGAAGACGTCTTAACCGACTTCAATCGAGAACAAAATTTATATGTGATATCCTCAACTTTAGTAGTATCGATTTTGGGCATTAAATGAAAAAAAATATTTTTATTTTTAGTCGCCATCAGGCATTTGGCCTTTGACCCCTGTGCGACACGCCTTAACCGACACCAATCGGGACCAAAATTTATGTGTGATATATTCGACTATGGTGGTATCGATTTTGGGTATTAGATGAAAAAAAATTTAACTTTTTGAGTCTCTATAGAGGAATCTGTATTTTGCCCCCTGTGCAACACACCTAAACCGTCCTCAATCGGAACCAAAGATGCAGCTACGAAAAAGGCGAAATATTTCGGATGTTGTGCCCACTGAAAATCAATAAAATTTTTGTAAAGCTATTCTAAAATATTCGTAGAAAATTCGACCGTGTAAAATTTGGTTGTCCCCGCAGTGTGCGCAGTCCAAAAGCCATTAAAATTATATTGGATCGAATTTATCAAAATCCGCTGCGCAAGCACAAAATCACGTACCGGGAAATGAATATCATAAAACATGACTTGAAACTAGGGTGTCCAGATTGTTAAAAAAATGAATTTCTAGATATTCGTTAAGGAAAGTTATCTAGCGTCAAAGAAAATTTTACTTACACTAGTTTATCCTTGCTATCAGTGCCTGCTTTTGTGTTATCAGAAAAGTGAATAGCGGACATTTAATTAAGTAGAGCAGAGAATTCTCTGCAAAGCTAGTCATAAAATTCCCATGTACCCAGGACTGACTCGCGAAGCACCGCAACTTCAAAGAATTCTGATCACATATTCGGAGAGTGTGCTGAATAGGATAAACTTGCCCTACTACGATCTAATAAGTTTATCTCAGGGAGGCTTTAAGGCAACAAGATTCCTTCTTTGGATAATCGGAATTAAAAATTTACAACAACTACCACCTACGATATAATTAAAATAAAAAAGATTGTTTGAATACTACGCAGGTGCGAGCTAAAAATATAGTAAACTGTTTTTGCAGGCGAAACTTAATTCAAAGTTATTCTGTCACCAAAACATTTTTAAAAAAATGTCGTGCTTAGTGTAGATGAAATCCTATCCCATTCTTGTCGTATCGATCAAGTTATTCATTATGTAAACAAAGTATTACTAATTACATGCATATTATGTAAACATCAAATTAATTTTTCTTTTCAATTTACATAAGTCCTAGTTTAGAGCATCATATTTATTATTTTTAACAATAATTTTAACTACGTTTTTCGAATAAGTTGGTGATTGCAATCTAACTTGTCTCTCTAACTTCCACTTAATTTCGGCTCACATTCAACTAACCAGAATACTAGTAGCCTATTCATGTATTCAAAGATAGCAAAAGTAATTTTATGCAGTTCATACGCAATGCTTTTACTGACCGCTTTGGAACTTACCAAAACAAAATAATTGAAAACTGTACATACATAAATAAGTTACTTGCCGCTAAATAAAAAAATCACTAAGAAAATTTCATGTTTTCTAATCAAACCCCGAATAGGTCAAACTTACTCGTACGACGTCACACGGCCGGAGAATCAAGTCTACTCCACCGCCGAAAGTAGCTCGCAGGATGACGACTCTTACTTGGGCTACTCAATGACCACTGGTGACTTTGATGGCGATCGCGTCGAGGATATTGCTATTGGCATGCCACGCGGCGCCGGCTTGCTGGGCAAAATCGTCGTCAATCACTGGAATATGACAAATATATTCAATTTCACCGGCCATCAGATTGGCGAATATTTTGGCTATGCGCTAACCACCGTCGATGTGGATGGCAATGGCTTGGATGATTTGATCATTGGTGCGCCAATGTACAGCGAACTTGGCAATGTGGAGGGCAAATATGATGTGGGTCGTGTGTATATACTGCTGCAGAAGGCGACAGTAAGTACAACTACATAGCCATTAAAATTTTAAAGAGGTTATTTAATTAACGTGCGCTCCACAGGGTGAGCGTTGGCCTATCGAGCACATCCGCGATGGTTACAACACCAAAGGACGTTTCGGTTTGGCACTCACCACACTGGGTGACATCAATCGTGATGGTTATGGTGATTTTGCCGTGGGTGCACCGTACGACGGCTTCGAAGGTCGCGGCATCGTTTACATTTTCCATGGTTCGCCCAATGGACCGCTATTGAAGCCCTCACAGATCATCAAGGCAGAAGACATTGTTGAGGGCGCACCATATCCACGCACTTTTGGCTTCGCACTTTCTGGCGGTCTCGACATGGACGGCAATACGTACCCCGATTTAGCTGTGGGCGCATATGCATCCGATCAAGTGTTCATTTTCAAATCACGTCCCGTCGCCGCCGTGAATGCTATGACCTCATTTGTCAATCAGTCCAAGTTGATTAGCTTGGATGATCGCAGCTGTCAGACGGTGCGCGACGGCAAACGTGTTGCGTGCACTGAAATTATGACCTGTTGGAGTTATACGGGCGAATATTTGCCGGGCAGTTTGGAATTCGATGTATCCTGGGTGTTGGATGCGAAGAAACCGAAGAAGCCACGCATGTTCTTCCTGCTCGACGAGGGCAAAAATATACGCAATCTGTCGATTAGTTTGCAATATGGCAAGACCTACTGTCGCAACGAAACGGTGTATCTGGTGGACAATGTGCAGGACAAGCTGACGCCACTGGAGGTGGAGATGCGTTACGATTTGCGTAGCAGGCGACGCATGGCACCGGTGATTAGACGCAAGCGTGACGCACTCGAGCCGGTCATCGATCAGAATCGGGAGATCATTTTGCGTGATGCGATCAATATACAAAAGAATTGTGGACTGGATAATATTTGCATACCCGATCTGCAGCTTGATATTGTGTAAGTGTGGAAGTTGCGCGCATTGATTGATTGATTTGACTATTTTTAATTTTCATTTTTCTCTAATAGCACTGTCGACAAGTATTTGCACGGTTCACGTAAACCTTTGGTCGTTGAGGTGACCGTAACGAATCGTAACGAAGATGCCTTCGAATCTGCTTTCTACATGGAGATGCCAAAGGATTTGGACTTTATTAAGATTGAGAATTTGGTCGAAAAAGGCGATACACCTATAACCTGTTCGGCGCCATCGGAAACGAACAACTATACGCTGAAGTGTGATCTTGGCAACCCACTGCCGGGACAGAAATTCGTAAGTTTTTGACTTGACCTCAAACGTTGTGGATAAAGGATATTGTAAGCAATATTTTCTACTTCTAATTCAGGCTAAATTCAACGTCATCATGTTACCGTCACAAAGATTCGGCATGTCTCCGAGCTATCACTTCTACATGGAAGCTAACTCCACTAATTCGGAGATTGATGGCAATCGTCGAGACAATGTTGTAATTAAGAACGTCGACATTTGGGTCGAGACAGATTTGGCTATCGAAGGGTAAGTTAATGAATGTGCTGTAGTCTTCCGTTTTATATATCACCTAATAATGTTTTTCCTCTCCTTCTCTCGCAGCGCTTCTTTACCAGACTTCCAGCTGTACAAAGCTTCCGATTACTTGGCCGTGGAAAATGCCACCAAGGAAGAGGACTTAGGCCCGCAAGTTGTACACCTTTACAATATACGCAACAATGGCCCCTCATTTATCGAAGAAGCCGTCATACTCATACACTACCCCAACGAAACTGCGGGCGGTGACCTGCTAATGTACGTTCTTAACCAGCCAGAGACGCATGGCAACATTGTTTGCGATCCACATCTTGAAGTCAATCCACTCAGATTGAAGTTGGACACAAATTTGATGTACAAGTCGTACCTAAGAGAGCGAGGTGTGATTTTCTCCACTGAAACCGCCAGCGGCATCAGCAGCAGTTCCGGCTCAACTATTTACAGTGGTGTTGAAAAGTCTGATGGCAGTAGCGCCGCTGGCACAGCTGTGACTATAGGACGCGGCACCAAAGAACTGACGCTTGAAGAAAAGCGACGCCTGGAGCAGGAGGACGAGCAGGAGGTGCCTGGTGATGCTTCGGCTACACACATACAACGCGCCCACGAGGCCGCTGTGTCGAGCTCTCAAGCTAACTATGGTGGTGGTGTTGGTGATGGCGCTGGAGGCGCAGGCACAGGTAGCAGCTATCAGTGGTCCTCCTCATCATCATCGGCGGGTGGAAGTGGTGGCGCTGGCGCTGGTGGTCGCGGTCCCATGGTTATAGTGCGCACCAAAAATACTACGACCAGTTATGATGCCAGCGGTCGGCCGTATGTTGTGGAGAGCAGCACGGAATACTCAACTGATTTGGATCGAGCGGGCCAGTATTACGCGCAACCATTGAATCAACACCAGCAATCAGCAAATTATCAACAAGCTGGCAGCTTCGGTGGCAAAAGCGGCGGCCATGGCAACTACGAAGGCGCACAGAGCACACGTGGGCATATACAAATGGCCGGTCCAGGTGGCAGTGGCCAGCAAGAGCAATCGATTTACTCGAATTATCTGGGCTCGTCGGGTGGCGCGTATCGGCCCACTCAGCAACAACAACAACAAGAGCTGCAGCACCAGCAGCGTTTACTGCAACAACAGCAGCAGCAAAAGTCATATCAGCCATACGACGCGCGTCGCGGCTCAGTTGCAACTACCTCCAGCTACAATACCAACAACAATTACAACAACTTTGGCGGTGTTATCAATGGTGGCAATTTCGAGAAGTCCGCTACGGGCGGTCAAGGCTTCCAAGCAGGCGTGTTGGATTTGGGCACAATCAACCGTGATAATGTCGACAACGAGCTGCGTCAACATGACGGACAATATGGCGACAATAACGGCGCATCCTATGGCTACCAGCAGTCCTATACGCGTCGCGTACGCTCGCCTGGTGGCACTAAACCATATTATGGCATGGAAAATGAAGATTACTACGACGAGGAAGGTGTACAGCAACAGGGTGGCCATCAACAGTCATCCACTAGGAGTGCGCACTTTGCGCAGGCGCAACAAAGTGGCGGCAACTACCATCAATCGTCTGCTTCATCTTCATCCAGCAGCTCAAAGAGCTACCACAACGAAGAAGGTAGCCAGCAGCAGGCATCACATGCCGCATTCGGATCGAGCTCGCAGCTACGTGAAGGCGCCACCGGTGCCGAAGCTGATGAACTCACGCAAATCGATTGGGTTTCGCCCTGTAAGGCGGCGAAATGTCAGACGTTACGTTGTGTAGCAAAGAATCTTGCCAAGGACGATGGCGTCTGGGTGGCCATACGCATGCGTACTGTGGCGAAGACAATGGAGAAGTTGGCTGGTAATTTGCCCTTGAACGTATCCACAATGGCGGCATCGAATGTAACACGACTGCCATACATTGGCGAACCAAAAGTGCCGATTATAAAGACACATGAAATATTCTACAAAGCGGTGCCGGAACCGATACCAGTACCCGATGTGGTGCCGCTGTGGGTGGTGGTGTTGGCAGCGTGTGCAGGTGCACTAATACTGCTGTTGTTGGTCTATTTGCTCTATAAGGTGGGTGGCCGAAGCAAAACAATCGATGTTTGACTTTAATACTAACGCAATTGCTTCTCTCTCTCTCTCTATTTACAGTGCGGCTTTTTCAATCGCAATCGGCCACGCGATCACTCCATGGAGCGCCAGCCATTACGAAATGGTTACCATGGCGACGAACATCTGTGAGCGCGCGCGCTGTACACTCCGTATGCCGCGATTACCCACCATATCTCAAAACATACATACTCAAACATATCAAGTTTTGATGCTTATGGACATTTCAGGACAGCCTCGTATTGAGATTAATTTTTTTGTAACTATGCGTTCAAGTGCGCGTAACACGAGCCGTTGATAAACGCGTTACGCGAGTAATACATAACTTGCGATAAAAACGACGGTGCTTGAACACTTTTGAAGCTACAATGCGCGCCTGCGCAGTAACTAACCAAAACGAAGTGGAACGAAATAAGAAAGTTTGACTTCAAAACTCAACTCCTTTTTTTATAGATATGAAAAAAAAGTGTAACAATGTCTTCTTTTTAATTTTTTATAATTAATTTTTAATATTTTATAAATAATTTACTATCTTTGCTAGTCAAGAAATTCATTGTTGCCTTCGCTTCTCGATGACGGGAAAAAAGAGAACCAAATTAATTTTGAGTTGAGGAGAAATTGCCGCAATAACGAGAAAAATGTGCTTTTAACATTTTTATCGACGCTTTTAATAAAATGTAAAATATTAAGATTACTAAAATACAAAAAAAAAATTAGTTAAGAAAAGTTTAAACAATCTAATGTTGCCTTGTATATGATAAATGAATTAATTGAAAACAAAAAATTATTGTATGCTGTTATGTAAGCAAAAAGTGCTAATATTAATTTTACTAATGTTAAATATTAAGAAAAAATTTTAAGAAAAATTTGAATGAGTGAAATGTGCGCCTGTACTATGTGTATGTAAATGTGTTTATAGTAATGCTAACTTTTAAGTTTAACACCACTGCACTAGCACTAAAAAATAATACTACCGAAAAACGACAAAAACGAACCCTAATAGTAATTTTTATAATTTTTAATACACTTTTTGCTATGTGTAAATAAAAAAACATAACTGTTAAGAACTGTATATTCTCATTTGGTTTAAATGTAAAGCACTGCCTTTGCTACAGATAGAAAAATAAATAATTATACATTAGGCCGGGTCGATCACAAAAAAAAAAATTGTATAAGCTTTCTAGTTTGAAAGTTACCTTCGACAGGACTTTATTGTTATACAAATCTTTTTCTTTGTAGCATCCTAAGAAACCAAAACCTAAAAAACCGAGTGTTGCCATAACTTTTTTTTATAAACGACACGATATTAAGGTGTGATGCATACTTCAAAAGTCTTTAAGTCGGGGGCTGTACATCTCTTTGAAATCATGAACAGGTTCGTAGGTTATATGTATATACATAAATACTAAAATACTTAATTTTCTGTAAATCTTTGATTTTACTGTTCACAGCAGCTAGATTAAAAGCTTCAAATGATATACATGTGTATAGTACTTACAATTAACTTATTAGCTATATTTTTTTTTCAATTTTAAAATCGAATTACAGGTAAAAACCTTTCGCAGAAAATTCAATTTTGGCTCATTTTAACGTCTGCAAAGAACGAAAAGTTTCATAAAGCCGATATCCTCCTCAAACAAGCTTTCAAAATAGTGGAGTAGAAGAAAACTTTTTTTCGCGACCCAGCCTAATGTTCATTTCAAAAGATCACAAAAAAGCTCTTTTATGAATTAACCATTAGTGACAAACAATATACCATACAAAAGTAAAAATCTTAATTAAAATAAAAACAAATACTATACTGCAATAAAAAGAAAACTAGTTTAACAAAATAAGTTGTTTTTAGTTAGCATGATTATTTAAATAATTTCAGTTTAATGTTTTAATTTTAATATTTCTTTAAATTTTTAAGTTTGCTTGGCTCACTCCTAAACAGCTTTGATAGAGCTGGCTTTATTAATTTATTAACTGTACTTATTAATTGCAGATAATTTAAATTTAAGTTTAATGAAAAATACAGTGTGAGTTTATTTTATTACAAAAAAAAAAAATAAATTTAATGTTGAAATTAAACAAATAAATAATGTTTTCGTGTAATTAATAAAAGGTTTTCTTGCATGCATGGAAGTCGAGTTATTAAGAAAATGTAAGTCATTTGTAAGCATTAGGTACTTTTCCTTATTTATAAGATTTAAGGCTTCTGATAAAAAGAATCTAGGTTAGGCAGACGACGATAGTTCGATATCTAAAAGCAACAGTCACAATTGACGGCCGAGAAATTCCAGGAGCTTAATCAAATAGCTCTCCTGACTATAAATGGGGTTTTCATCGCCCAATCGCTTCGTACCGCTGCGGAAAGTCACACTAATAGGTCCAATTTATTGGGTCATGAACGACTTGAGTCTTTCGAATGATCTTGTATGCCATTTTAAGAAGGCTTACCCCAGGGTAACTGGCGCAAACAGCAGCTCCTTTCTTGTGAATTTAGGTTCAAATCTTCGGGTATTTATGTATTCATTACACCAAATTGCGTATAACAGCTGGTATGTGCGCCCTATCAGCTCTTTGCCACCGCTGTTTAATAGCTCATCCAATATTCTATCATCTCCAGAGGCTTTGTAGTTCATAAGCCGGTTTTTCAGCTCGCCTTGGTCGAGCAGTGGTACGTGAGTTTCGTCTAACACATGTCTCGGAGTTTTTCTTCATTAGAGGCTCTACCTAGGTCGCTTTTCAAAAGGGTTGAGAAGTGTTGCCTCTATGTCTGTTAGGCCAGGACATACCAAATGCTGGAAAACCTTATTTTAGCAAATCGATGCACACCATCTTTTTGTCAACTTCAAGCCGCTTTTAACAGTGCTTCGATAAGCTGCCATTTCTAAATTTGAAATCCCCGCAAAACCAACTCGACTATGTAGAATGACGTTGAACAAAACTGTAAGCATCGTCCGTATTAGAAAGGACCTCCTCCAGCTGGTACTTTGGGCTAGGGAATGAACTGAAAGCAACATAAGATATGCCATTGAATCTTTTCTCAGCTTCAAGTCGCTCGGAACGGATAGTATCCCATCTATTGTACTCAAAGAAGGTACTGAGGTACCACAATCTTGCCACCTAGTTGACGTCGTATTTCACATGAGGAGTTCTTAGTGGCTGCCCTCTGGTCCGCGCACCTTTTCCCTTGGTCTGGTACTTGCAAATTGAGTTCCTACCTCTTAACCTAAACGACTCTAATATCTACGCTGAGGGCTATGCAGATAATGTGGCCCTTCTCTGTCAGTAGTTTGCGGGAAAGCACTAAGAACACTCAATAAGATTGGCACATGTAGTAAGAATGGGCTTTTCGCTAACCCACCCAAAATTAGTGTTGTGTTCTTCACTGGGAGGAGAAGGTCGAACGGCCTTATTCCCCGTGTCCTTAAAGGAGCCAGTGTTCAAATTTGCTCCGAAGTATTTAATGTAAAGAGGTCTTTAGTAAAACGTCGGGTCTGTCACCTACAAGAATCTTGTAGTTTTTCACCTCTATGACAACGCAGATAATCAGCTATACATCTAAGGTGGGGTAGAGCAAACTCTCAATCAAAAGCGTAGAAAATCTGTTTGCCAAACTTCAAAGAATGATCGCAGTATGGTCCCCTTAAAATACATGGGGCTGCTCTGGACGCATTGTTTAACCTACCGCCACTTAATATTTTAATCCTCGGCAAGACCACCCCTAATGGGTGCTTGTATGCCTTGAATATATATCCATTGCCACGAGTAACGGGGACAATCGTCACTTCTCTCTTGAGGAAAATGCCTCGGTATTTCAAGCCGTGGTATTGGCTGGTCCTCTAATTACTTCTAAACTAGTTCGGCAATGCAAGTCTCGACTAAATTATAAGTGTTGGTACTTATAACGAATTTATTTCACTCGGGAGTAACTGGTAATGAGACATCTGCCTATTTGGCTAGAAAAGGCTCAGAGCTGGTATTCCCTGGTCCGCAACTAGTTATAGCACTCCCGCCTTCGGCCATCGAAGCCACCGTCAGAAAATGGGTGATTATTTCATTCAGCAAATACTGGGAGATTTCGAGAGACTGCAGGTGGGCAAATTTTATGTTGATCTCAATCTCAGAGGGTCTTGTCAGGTATTTCCATTCATTGAGCAGATGGGACTGCATACAACTTGGAGGACTGTTGACTGGTCACTTCTCGTGGCATAAACACCTGACTGTGACAGGTATACAAGTACATGACAACCCCATTTACCCTTCCTGCCTTGAAAAGACGATGAGACGGTAGAACAATCTTTGTTGGGGTGCGTCAAATTGTTCGGGCGAAATTTTTTCGACAAAGCGTGTGGTATTTCCGGTTTCTATAGACAATTATAAAAGGAATTGCAGAAGAAACCATATGACGGAAATGGGTACCTAGCCTGCACATTTTTAAAAGAAAAATTTACATTTTCATAAAATTTTTTATTTTTCATTGTATGCCAGTTTTACAATATTTTCGCCGTTTATTGCAACTATTGGATACAAAATGCCTGTATTTTAGTTTAAACATTTGTAAATGATTTATCACATCGAGTTTTTAGTGATTGAATACAAACTCCTTCATCTGTGTATACACTATTTACAGTTTGTTAAACTTTTAAACTTAAAATTCACAAAACAAATGTAAGTAAGTATTTGCTTTTCACAAATGGTTTAATTTTATTCATGTTCATTCGCTCCAATACAAAAATGTCACGCCATTTCCAAAGCTACAATTTTATATTACGGTGTGGGTGTTAATTAGAGGGTCCAAAAATGCATGTGAAAAAAGTAAAGTTCGAATTTTAATGCTAGGACTGTTCTATATGGAAACAAATAGACCACTGTTTTTATATTATTTCGAAATCAAAAAATATTTAGAGGTCGCTCAAAGCGCTCAAAGTTGTCCATGTTTTTTATATGGGGAAACAAACAATGATTCGTAGAAATGGTATCAAATCCTTGAAGATCAATATTTTCCGATGGGAAAACTTTGTTTCTCTTCACGACACTTCCAACAATAATAATCAATTGTTTACTTTACCACTTTCTACGATTTTTCATGGTCACCACATTTTTTGGGGTTTTGGGGGACCTACAAAAAATGGTAAAATAAACAATTGGGTATTAAAATTGAAAATCTCCTGAAGGGAAACAGTATGGTCAAAAAAAAAATATTGGTTTTTAAGATTTCTGTACTATTTCTACGAAAAATAGTTTTTTCCCCCATATAAAATAAATGGGTAATTTTGAGCGCTTTCTGTGACCTCTAAATATATTTCATCTCAAAATAAAAAAGCAGGGGCAATTTGTTTTATATAGAACAATGCTAGTGGGTAAGAGCATTAAAGTTCCGACTTTTCATATTTTCGACCACTCTAGTGTTCACTCTTGCGTAAAAATTATTATTCTATAATTTATTTTCTTTTTTTGTAAACTGCATAAAAAATAACCGCATTGGGTATTAGATAGCCTGATAACCAGACAGGTGGGGAACGAAACTACTTTGCCTTGACAGTAAACAGAAACGGAAAGTATCAACATATGTATTTGGATAAATAAACAAATAAAACAATTATTAGAAACTAAAATATAGACATTTTAAATGCAAAAATTTTAAGAAAATGTGAAAAAATTAATTTTGTACGAATGTTTTTTTCGCTTAAAAATGCGCAGGCTTGAAACTCATTGTCGACCTATGGTTTCTTCTACACTTTAGCTGAGAATTATCTGTAGGATCCGAAAATACCATATGATTTAGTAAAGAAAGAACCTAATGTTTGTGCTTCTTCCTCGCCTCTGCAAGAATTAGGCATGAGACTTTTGGCAGCGATGTGTTGACAAAATGGACAAATTTAAAACAAAGTTGGAGGGAACACGAAAACAGAACCAAAAATCTGATCCCTGTTTCCATGAGAAGACTCCAGGGCTTTCGAAAGAACAATTCTCTGCAAGATCTGCGACCCTATTCGTGCGGATACCCGTCGTGCAAAGAAGATGGAATGATGAACTGTATGAGCTTTAGAATGACAAGGCCATAAATAAGCGCATACAAATACAATGATTGCTTCGGCGAAAGGATCTTTCAACTCGGCACCCATGAGTGGACAAAGAAAGTAAAGACATCCACAAAGGCCATGGAAGGGCCAATTGCAAAAGGACAGATTCGTCGGCAAAAAAATAAGTACTATAATTTTCTAAATCAAATCCATAACAAATGCGGCGCCTATACAAATATCAATATCCTAGGCTGTTTATCCAAACTATGTATTTAAATCACTCTCCGCTTTCCGCGAGCTTTATTGCGTTCCAACCGACCTTTTCATCTTCATAAACAAACATTTCCTGAAAAAACTATATCAATATGAACTCATTGCCAAAACTGTTACCGTAAAAAGTCACAGCATCCCGGAATTACATACTAGAAAATGTTCTTCCTCTGCTAAAGCGCCAACATTCTTGCTAGAATATTTAGTTTGCTGACGGATGCCTTGCACCTTGCCACCATCCATCGGCCAACAACGCCAACCCGGCACAGTTGAATCCACTGCCCCCAACTCACTTTCCGGTTTCATGCGTTCCCGCGCTTTAGTGCTCTTGCTCTCTCTCTCTCTCTCTTTGGGCCAGCTGATTGTTTAGAGAAGTGTTCAAATAGATTGCTTGTTTACATTTATCACAAAGCCCACATGGCCCCCAATATGTTCCACACACCCAAGCGTGCTCTATTTGGACGGATTACCAGCTGCTCTCTCGGTGCGACACAGCTGAATTGTGCTCCACTGGAGCTTGGCAAGCGCTCCTCATAGCAGCGCCAACACAATTCAGTTTGCGTGTGGACCTTGTCATGGGCGGTTGATAAACGAGTAGAAACGTTTGAAATAACACAACGCTATAATATTGCAAAAGCGGGAGCGCTGGAAAAGTGCATACATACATAGTATATGTAGTAAAAAATTTAAATTAATTTGTGGCCTGTTGTTTGTGTATTCGCTAATGCTGCATAAAGTCTTGCATGCAGCAGAAACAACGGTAATAACAACAACTACAACGCTTAAATCTAATTATGTGCAAATGGCCGTGCTTGCCTGTGTTATTCAATACAAGTGTCCATTTATTGCTTTTTTCACTTTTTCTTCTTTCGATCGCTGTGTAAAAGCCATGAAAATCTCGGCAAATTGTCTATCTACTCTGTGGCATTTGGTGCATTCAATTTCAATGAATTTGTCTGCTAAATTGGTTTTATTAAGTGGAAATTTGTGGTGCTGAAAATTTTTGTGACGAATTGTCTACAATCTATGTAGCTATCTGCCCCTGTAAATTTGCCTAGGCACACGAAGATATGTACGGGTAAATAGTACGAGTAGGAAAAGCAAGTAGCAGCTGCTGCTACTGTGTCTATGGCTCTATGGCTGTGTATCTGTTGCTGTCACTTAGCTGCTGTAAATCGATTATTCGCTTGTGTGGCTGCTATGTAGTATGCAGCGCTACTTTATTAAGTGATAAATATTTTTGGTTTGTTTTTTATAGTTTTAATAAAGATATGCAAATTTTTTGTGTGAAGAAAAAGTGTGTAAAAAGTGGCGAAAAGAAAAATCAAGTACCCTACGTCAACTCGCAATCTGCAGATGTTTAATGTGCTCAGAGTGTGTAGCACGCGATTAAGGTGACCAGATGCACGAAGGATTATTGACTATAAAAGTAAGATAACAATCTATAAAACTATTCAATGAGCGTAATGGAGTACTTCAAGCAGAGAGTGTAAATATAGATACATAAATAAAACGCAAATTTTTACTGATATTTTTTTAGGTTTATATATATTTTTTGCATTCATAATAAAACTTTTTGAGGGGTTTCCCCGGCCCGTTCAGGTTTTTTGTGCAAATAAACTCGATGGTTCTATAATTTTCTTTAAGCAAAACTGACAGGAAAGGTTTGTCTATTTTTTTTTAGTAGAAAATAATTGCTAATCCTTTAAGCATTGATATAAAAATGTTATTAATTACTAAGGATTTTTAGAACTTTTTAAGATGTTCTCGGAGTATTTTTGGAAATTTTTTGTTTTCTGGTTGTTCGTGATTCGCTTTTCGTGATCTCCGGAGAACTTTCAGTCGTTTTCCGACGTGTTTAAATTTTTTGTGACTTTTTGGGGTGCTTTGGATTTTTATTAGATCTTTCAGATTTGCTTTTTGAAGTTGAAATTAATTAATGCTCAAAAAATCAGAAATTACTAGTTTAAAATTTTTCTGGACTTTCTTTGAGTCTTATGGGGTGTTTGACGGCTTTTTCTGTCTTATTCGGAACATTACTGGGTTTTTGAGATTTAACGGTACATTTAAATTTTAATTTTGCTTTCTTTAGGCTGCTTAAAAACAGTGATCGACTATTTTCGTAAATAGAATAGTTAAAAATAGAATCAAAGTTTCTTTTAATGCTTGAAACACATTGAAAGCGACAGAAGCGAGAGGCGAGGGGCCACAGCTATAAATTGTTTACCTCCATTATCTAAGCGCTTTGTTGGTAGCAAAATGACCTTATTGAAAAGAGCAATCGATTTGATCTGGCCGCAACTATAGTCGCAGTGTAACTATGCTGCCAAAAAGCATAAATCATACTTTATAGTTTTTTATGATTCTTATTTTTTCGGTCAAAAATAATAGATATTTTCCGACTTCTACGCTTATTTTAACTGATAAGTTTTCATTTTCATTTCTTCGCTCAGAGAAAGGGTTTTTCTATCACATTAAAAACGTATTTTAAACTATAAACCCGACTTAGATGTCGAAACTGATTACCTCACGTCATACTGGGATTTTAGTCATACGATTACCATATATTTTGCAGCTTGGGAAGATTTCGGAGGCAGCCTACTGTCGGAAAATGATGCTATTTCCATATACATAGAGGGCAAAAGAATGGAAAAAGGAGTCAGCTCGGGTCTGCACTCCAAGCATCTGCAAATAAGGCAATCATGTCAGCCGCTTGATAAATGGGGCAGTCGGCTTTCCCCATAGGGTATAGTAAGTGTATATCAGGGAACGTCACTATATTAGTTAAAAGCTAGGCGGAATTGAATACATCAGGTTCTAAGGTAGTAAAGCCCAAAGTAGTTCGGAAATGTCGTAAGTCGCTGGCTTCATTGACTCATGTCGAAATCTCTCTCTGCTGGGTTCCAGGATGTAGCAATATCGAAGGCAATGCAAATAACCGATATATGGCTAGACACGGATCAAAAATGCAAATAAGCGAAGCGGATAACTGCATACTACCACCGATTTCTGTTCTACTAAAGAGGGTTGAAGAGTAATGATCTATGGAATCAATCGTGAAGACTACGGGATCTTAAGATCAATAAGAGTCGTACCGAAGATTTATTAATGCTAAACAAATCTGCGGTAAGAGCTCTTAACTGCGTCATCACACGGCACTGTGCTATAGCATTAACCAATGCTCAATTGATGGGGTATACCAAAAAGCTGTAGAAGAATCGTTTCACCACTTATGTCAATGCCCAACTCTCCAGACAAAGCATATCAAGCATTTGGGGTCACGGGGTTTCAGTAGTTCAGGGTAGACAGCAGAGTATCGGAGCTCCACAAGTTCCTCCGGGATAGTAAATGGTTTAACAAACACGATATTGATAATATCGAATAACTTCGATTAGAAGAATATGCCTCCCTCTGGCACTCATAGAGGGCAATTACAATGGGCAAGTCTGCCTCCTTCCTAATCTAACCTAACAATGGGTGATATAATTAAAATCTACAAATGACTATTATTTTTAATAGAAAACAAAATTTTCGATTCACGACTTTTACATATTTATTTTCTCTCCCTGATATGATCTACTAAGTATACATGATCGGACTTTATTGCTTGAAATATACAAATTCTATAGCCTATTAAAGTTGTTTGCTATTTTTATATAAAATGGATCTGTATGAAAACCGATGTACCTTTGCACTGCCGTTCATCAAATGAAAAGAAAGTACCTACTTTGGCTTTTATTTATAGCGTGACTATGCCGTCAATTTTGCTACAAAATAAAGGATTTTTTCACGTAATTTCCTCAACCAACACCGAAAATCGAACTTTTTGCTCTTGTATGGAGACCGGACCCGATCTGGTATTTATAAGTAGTTTGCGTTTAACAAGCAATTTATATGGATATACATACATGAATGACAAAAAAATTTTATCTGCGTGTATGGCACGAGTATCGTATGTTTTTATGTAAGTGATTTGTATGATTTGCCGTATTAGTTAAAAAGATTATTTTGCAAACATAAGGCACGTTTTCTTAATCTATTGTTTGCAAACCGAAAATTTGCAGTTGGCCAAAGTTCTTATCAATCGTCACATTTTTATGAATGTAGCTAATTTTATACCCTTAAGTGCGATAATACAATGTTTGCCAGAATATCTTTCTGTACATTTCATATTTTGCAAAAATTCAAAGTGGAATGCACTTTTGACGCTATATTTATAGTAATGTATGTATGTATGTATATATGTGTAATGGCAAAATTTATGACACTAAAGATTGGGTGAAAGTTATACAAAATGTGTGTTAAAAAAATTATGCGTCGTATCTTAATGAATTTTTCATCGTCACATACAAATACCTATACATACATATGCATGTATATTAGGGTGCATCACTCTCCATACAAAAAAATCGGTACTGTGTTCATCGAAATTATCAAATTTATTATATTATAAAATGTTCGCCAAAATATAAGGATTTACTTGAGGTAGGCCCATTTCAATGTCCCTCCAAAAATCAATTTTCTTATAAAAAAAAAATATTGCCTAAAAATTTGTGTTAAAAAAAAAATCACCTCAATTGATAAAAGGGTTTTAGCTTAAACGCTCCGCATAAAAACGTTTGAAAGTTTTATCAACGGAATCTAGATATTTTTCCAAAGTCTTAAAATATAATTTTTGGTAAGGTACCCTAATATATATTTATAAATTTTTATGAATGTACTCAAGTAGTTAAAAAACACAACAAATATAGAAATTCTGAAAAAGTAAACAAAAGATTGCAACAAAGGTGAAAGAATAAATCAGGGAATAAAGAATTTAGTGATGTCTACACAAATACTTATGCATACATACATACACATGTATGTGTGTATCATTTTGTGTACGCTCTCGGGCATTAAGAGTTAATTTTTTATTTGTTTATATGTAGTTTATTTCAATTTTTTGTTTTGTTTACTGACGTCTGGTTACCTGTGGCGCAACTCAATCAAAATCGCTACATAAGTCTCTCATAAGTATGTATGTATATCTATCTATACATATATATTTACATGAAAATTTATTGTATATAATTGTGCTCTCTGTCATTCTGATATGTGGCGCACAATTAACTGGCAATCAGTTTAATTGGCGCTCGCACGCGCGTCTCAGTCTATATATCTCTCTCTGCAATTTTCATTTATGGCTTACATCTGCTGAAGTGGAGCAATAGTGGAGCTGAAGAGCGCAAATGTATATAAATTATGTAGGCTGTTGTCAGTGTTGCCACTCAGACATGTGTTTTTCCTACCAAAATTCTTAGAAAAAGACTTAACAGCCTGTCAAAAATAAAGTTTCGTATCTACACTAGAATTCATCGATATTTGATACCTCTCCTTCCAACCAATTTTTAACCGACTTAAAAAAAAACGATTTCTATATTTTCTATTCTATTTCTATATTCGGAAAAGTTGCACCTCAGAGGTTGTCCCATTCTAATTTTGTCTAGATCCCATTATTGCTTCATGAAGAAATTAACGATTACACTGGTCTACAAATTTCAACTTTTTTTCTGCGAATAAGACGGGACCTGGTGTTTCTGAACGGATTTTTCGTGCTGAACACGAATCCGGGGTCAAAAATGTCCCATCACGTCACGTTTTCGAGAAAAAAGGGGTTGAAACCCCTAAAAACAGCGTTTTTGGCCATTTTCGAAAAATTATAGAGCTGAACCCTGACGTGGTACAAATTTTGCATATATCAGAAATTAAAGGCTAAACCGTGCCCTTTCGAATGAGCCCTATGCCGAATTGATCGCGTGCACCCTTAAAGCAGGGGGTGTATTTGTGTTTAGGGGTGCAGGAAAAATTGATCACAGAAAGAATTTAATCTTAAACGATCATAGAAAATTAATAATGCCAAGGTTTTAACTATATTAAAAGTCGCTGATTACGAATCTGCAGTTAGATTTTAAAAATTTAAGATGACGGGTCGAATATGGTGGATATAAAAATTTCACTCCTAGACACAAATACACCCCCTGATCTAAGGGTGCATGCGATTAATTCGGCATAGGGCTCATTCGAAAGGGCACGATTTAGCCTTTAATTTCTGACATATACAAAGTTTGTAGCACGTCAGGGTTCAGCTCTACAATTTTTCAAAAATGGCCAAAAACGCTGTTTTTTCCTGCACCCCTAGACACAAATACACCCCCTGCTCCAAGGGCACATGCGATCAACTTGGCATAAGGCTCATTCGAAAGGGCACAATTTTACCTTTAATTTCTGACATATGCAAAGTTTGTAGCACGTTAGGGTTCGGCTCTACAATTTTTCGATAATGTCCAAAAACGCTGTTTTTAGGGGTTTCAACCCCTTTTTTCTCGAAAACGTGACGTGATGGGAAGTTTTGGACCCCAGATTCGTGTTCAGCACGAAAAATCCGTTCGGAAACACCAGGTCCCGTCTTATTCGCAAAACCCTTGTAGACCAGTGTTATCTAAGTTTTTATATTCGAATTGAAGTCGGTTTTGTTTTTTGCTTAAAATTACTTGTTTATTTTAGTATTTTTAATTTATGCACTGCTCTAACCCATAATTTTGTTCGACTTTTGTCAGTACAGCTTTCAATAGGTTGCGTTTCGTAGGCGTGTGAAAAAAAAAATGTAGGAAAAATCACCAAAGCACTTAGCCAATGTCCTTGGTCCAGACAGCATCTGGAAAATTGTGTAAATTATTGCAAATCATTTGCGATATATTCTCTTTCCAGGTGCAATGAAAACCTACCAACAAAACTTCTTTTAAACTATCAACCAACGAAGAGAAAAAAATCCACCCAATTTTGTAGGAGAAACCGAAAAACGGCAACACTGGCTGTTTTCATGTTTACTTTTTACAAATATGCATACTTAAAAATGTATGTAGATGATACATATGTATATTCATTTATTTAAGGTCTGTTGAATTGCGCGTATGAAGCAAGGTCATCTCTATAATGCAACCATGATCTTCATGCCAACTAAGCGCAACATAAACAACTTGGTCAATATAAAGTAATTACAAGTGAAGTAATACAATTTTTTAGGCTCCAATAAACAAGTTTCTAAAAGTCTGATATTAGGCACTGCTAACAAGCTTAAATGAAGTATAAATTCGTTCCAACTATGAGGACTGGCTGAATAATGAAATAACTATGTACCTATATTCAAGTGATATGCTTATTCGCTCCATATTATTTGAATAACGCTCACAGACTTTGAGCTATTATTAATATGTAGCAAAATTGCTTATAAAATATATGCATAGATACTATGCTAATACCCTTTAAAAAACTGAAAATATATATTTTTAATTGAATTATTATTTGCCCATTGGACTATGAGCAAGGCTAAACAACTCTTGATCGCGTTGCTCGTTAAGCTTTTGGCCTTTGATCGGAATTATTAATAAAATTTTAAATACATATCTGTGTGCGTTGCTACTGACAATTATAAAGAGTGCCGTTCAATTATAAACTCAAATTCAAAATGCAGTTATTAGTTAGGTAAATAAATAAGTCATTTTTTCATTAAACGTTTAATAGACTAACTGCATGTTATATTGGCCAATTTATTTTTCAGGGCAAAAGGATTGTCTAGCAAAGACTTCTGAAACACTTTCCATTTGGTAGCAACCTTGTAATATTTCATTTAATCTTTTTAGTTTTTACTGTTTAAACTGGTGAAAATTCGATGGAAAATATTTCACAGATTTCTGAAAACCCCTTCGTTTGACTAGCATATTTTTTTTGTAACTCATATAAATATTTAATTTATCTAATTTTTTTATTTATTTATTTTTATTTAATTCTTCCAAATATTTTCAGCTTTAAGCTGTCTTAAATCTCTCGTTGAAACCCATATTACAATATTAACGTTATCTTATAAATTTACTTATACTGAAATTTTAAACTTAATTTTAAACTGGTTATCAGGTTATCTGGTTATGTGGTTTAATTTTTAACTCAGTTCACAAAAACAAAATACACTAGAATAATAATTTTTAACCAGATAACCTGATGACCAGGCAGGTGTGAATCCCGACTAATAAAGTTGTTGACAAATAATTTTTAGACTGGATTTTGGCCGAATTCCTGTAATGGATTCATGTATGCAGTTTTATAGCCTATTTAATTCTAGTATGCATAACAAAGTGCAAGTTAAGTGGTAATAAAATACCGTTGATTGTTGTATTTTTTTTTTGTTGTGCATTTTCCTCGATATAAAAAACTGCCGACTTTAACTTTGAATCATGAATTTATGGAAAAATCGTAAGAGGCTGTTTTACAGCCTTGAATTTCCTTCAAATATATATAAACGGGTTATGAAAGCTCAAGGTTGCCACATGTTTCTTTCCCGTGGTTATTTATATCGAAGATACAAATTCGCGATGAGCGACCTCTAACGCTTTTGACAGGCGTTTTTTCACTGTCCCAAAAATATTTTTCAGCGGATTTTGTAGGAAAAAAAGATAGCCGATCTTTTTGAAGCAGTCTAATATACACCCAATTTAATATCTACAAACCACACCAAACAGTGTTCTTTTGGGGCTCAACCGGAACTGCATTAGTGCCGCTATCGCCAATTGCTGTAATTTTGCTTACTCACAAAGCCACTGATGATGCATTCTGATATGTTGAACAACATTTTCGGTATTAAGACGCGAAGTGATTCATTAAATAATGAACATTTGTGGAATATTTTCAAATTACATTTCTGTGTACAGTACTTTCAACAAGAAAGCATTCGGGTTAATTCATTGAAAAAAAGTTATCTTAAAAACTTCAGCATAAGGCTGTTTTAAATTTCGCCATTTTACTCGAAGGTGTCGTTTTAATTGATTTATGCATCATATTTTTTCCCTCGGAGCTTCAGATTGATCTAAGACCGAAAAGATTTTTTTATTGAATTCGCATCTGGCGAATGTGAAGGCCAATCCAGTGAGGTTATACCGGTTTTGCTTTTTTCAACTGCTACAAAAGCAACTTTGTTGTTTCGGATCGTGGTCCTCTTGAATAACCCAGTTTCGGCTTTCTACTCCAAAGTACTTATTTATTGATAACATAATTGGAGGATGCCAAATTATTCGTGAAGATGATTAGATTACCAAATCCTTGTTTTGTGTTGCATCCCCAAACACGAACCTTTTCTGGATGTTTCCCGGATCGCTGGAGTAGCTTGCTGCCATTAGTACACCACGTACGCTTAATAGTGTTTGTCATTTCAAACGAGAACTCGTCTGTAAAAAGAACTTGGCTCCAATTATCATCTGCATGCTCAGTCGCCCACTTTTAGGAGTTTCATCGCTGCTGCTCGCAATCGGATCAGGTTTCACGAAGCTAATTTTCAATACCATCCGTCCTACGCTAAAAAGAAGTACACATACAAAGCTTCGTTAAGATATCTCAACTTTTACTCGAGTTATCGTATGCACAGACGGACAAGCGGACGGAAGGACGGACATCTACATACATATAATACGCGAAGGGATTTTTTGTCCAGGTCATCAGATCTGCACCGTTTGTTCGATTTTTAAAAATGAGGTGTCAAATTAAAGGGCTCCGGCTGTAGATGTGCAATAAGGTTTTACTTTTTCGAAGAGTTGCCACCTGTTAAAAAATTAAACTCAAATGCCATCAGATCCGCACCTTTCGCTCGATTTTCAAATGTCAAATTAAAGGGCTCGGGCTGTAGATGTGCAATAAGGTTTTACTTTTTCGTGAGGAAATGCCACCTTTTAAAAACTGAAGTTTAAAATATTTAAAAAGTTAAACCCAGTATTATAAAATGAATATCAATCGAAATGGTTTTAAAAAGCTTTGTTTCTTAACTTCACTGCAAGAGGGGTGCCACCTGTTTAAAAAATTTAATTAAATTTCAATTAAGGGAATTAGGTAATAGAAACAAATATGTCCATATGGGCGCCAGACGAAGAGCCTTTAATAAGGTAAAAGTTTGTTAATATTTTGAACAGGGTTGCCACCTGTTTTAAAAGGCGAATTCAGTTAACTTCTACGCACTGAAATATTGAAATACATATGTCAAACAAAAGAATGTTAAGTTTTAGTTTTAACGCTATCTAAGAGTAATTTTGAGGTGTTTAAAGAGAGTTGCCACCCGTTTAAAAGTTAAATCCAAATTATTTAATAAGTTTAATGAATTACTAAAATATTGGTATCACTCGAAATGGGTTGGACAAGACTTCATTTCTGAACTATATTTAACTTAATTCATCAGCGTAATATAATATGTATGTATCACGATGTCAGAGGCTTTAGCTTGGAAATATTTTGAAGAGGGTTGCCACCTGCGTGAAAAGTTGAATTTAAATACGGTTGTCTAACGAAAGAGTGTTAAGAAATCTTTTGTTTGAACATTTGTGTTTTGAAGGGGGTTGGCACCTGTTTAAAAAGTTACATTCCAGTTATTTAGAAAGATAGATGGATTGCTAAAAGATGGATACCAATCGAAATGGGTTTTAAAAGGCTTTATTTCTGACCTTTAATTAGGAAGGTTGCCACGCGTTTGAAAAATCAAATTCAACTTAATTCATAATTTAATTGAAATATTTATCACAATGTTAGACGAAAGAGACGTAAGAAGATTTTAGTTTTACAAGGATTCCTACCCAAGATTTACGAAATATTAAAATATGAGTGTCAAGGTCGTTAGATTTGCACCGTTCTTTCGTAGTTCAAATATGAGAGGTCGAAGTAAAGACCTCGCCTGTAGATGTACGATAAGATTAAAATTTTTATAGCCAGACCTTTTTTTATCAGTACAGGGTGATTTGGATTTTGATGATATCAAAAACTGACACTATGCGAGACCACTCTTCACTCGGAAACGGCTGCACGTATTTAGATGAAATATGGCATTTGGATCGCTCATAGATCTGACTAACAATTGCAATAGTTTTTAAATTAAACTTTAGGGCGTTTTAACGCCATGCTGGTTCACTAGGTATTTTTGATATACTATACATATGTAGAACAATCCTAGGCGATGACAGCATTAAAATTCCGACTTTACTTTTTGGAGCACCGTACTGCACCTATGTACATAGTGATATAAACAAAGTCCTGAAGGGCTAGTCGGAACGCAAAATTATCAACATTTTAGCAGGAGTAGTGAACGAAGTTACCTAAACTAATTGTTAACTTCTGTCCTGATAGAAACGATAAGCAGCGAGACATGCGACCTATTATAAGATCTGAAAACCCAGAAACTCAACACTTTTCTATAGAAAAATCTAAACGGACCTTGAAATAATAATAATTAAACTTACCATTCAGAAAATAACTTTAATCGCAAAATAAAAAATAAAAAACACATTGTATTCAATACCATGAATAAAAACAGGCGCACACTTCAAGTGTCAAAGTTCAAATACATATTTTACTAATAAATTCAGTTCGCTTAGACTTACTTTGCCTGAATTAAACACTGCCCATACTTTTTTCTGTCTTATCTTTCGTTAGGGGTATTCACGATCAGGTGCAAACATTAAACAACAATCAATCATCCCTACAAGAACAGTGATAGTCACTGGAGATAGAAATATCTGTCAATGCGTGGAGGACAGTTTCTATCAAATTCTTATGGCCAATATGCAAAACTTGATGGAAAAATTTTGTATATGTATGATTTTGCATCTCCCTCCAACTTGTGAATTTTATCGACTCTCGCTTTCTAACCAACGCTAAAATGTTGGAAGAAATTGCAAATGTATTAGTACGAAAAGTGTTTATGTGTTAGTTTCTGTCACATATTTCTGGTAGGGATGCTATTTATGCTGTCTATGCACCATGCTAGACAGTATGCACCGGATCGTGAATACCTCTAATGTCTTTTCATATTGGCGCCCATAATGCTAGCAAGGAAATTAAAAAGTTTGCTTGTGTGCAATTGATATCTACTTAAACTTGCATATATACGTACATTTCCTGTTGCATGAAATCGATTGTGATTGCTTGCAGTACAATTCAATGGAATCGCAAGGTTGAGCAGAGACAAAGGCTTCGTACAATTACGAAAATTAAAAGATTGCAAATAATAGACAGCTCGGAGAAAACAAAAAAATTTTATTTTAATAATAGATTAGAAGTTGCATAATTAAACAGTGGATTTTTTGTGAATGATTGTGATACAGTGCTGGCCACTGTTTATTTAATATTCATTAATTTATCTATCATTAAAATATAGACTATTCAATAACAAAAACATGTAACTAAATCCGATTTTCAAACTTTATAATAATTCAACAAATTTTCATCAAAATCTATTTTTATATGAAAGAAATTGCGCAACACCCTTGACAAAAAAAAAATATATGTAAAAAATTTACGGTAGTTCTTAGCCCCTTAAAATTTGCGCTTTATTGTACTAAAATTAAATATAATTTTTTAAAGCTAAAAAATTTTTTGAGTTATTATAAATTTTGTATAAAGCTTGAAAATCTAGATCCAGTTGCATGTGTTTTGTTATGAATATGATTTATTTTTATAAAAAATTGATGAATATTAAATAAACAAAAGCAAAACTGTCAATACTTACTATATAAAAGGGCGCTAATCAAGTGGCGTAAAGTTGTTTACTGATAGCTACGGATGTACTATTTATGTATGTATGTATGAATACGTAAGTACATATATATGCTTGTGCACTTCAGTTGATGAACTTTTTACAATTGTTAATGATTCATTTGTAATACAGTAGAACCTCGTTAATCTGGACCAATTAAAACCAGCACAATCCGGATTATCAAAAGCATAAAAATTTTTGAGGAAAAACGCCTATAATTGTTTGTTCACTTATTATGATAAAAAAAAACTATAACAAAGGTTTCAATATAAACGTTAAAAGTATAAAGTGATGGAATATGAGCTCAAAATTTATTTTAAAAAGTCGGATACTTATGTTTGCCGAATAAACTTTTGCGCGATTCGGATTAGCCAGACCGTGGTCGGTTCGGATTACAATGTAAATA
>NW_023458556.1:46036476-46114080 GCF_013731165.1 Rhagoletis pomonella | reverse complement strand
TTTTTTTTTTGCTGCCATATTGGGTCTGCCATTTTGAATTTTTCCAACTTCACCTCAGAGGCCCCAACAACCTCAGATGAAATCGTTTCTAGCGGATCGAACCGAATTTAGTTTTTTGGCCGTTAAGTTCGTAATCAGCAAGCCCAAAAAATATAAGAACCTCTTTTACCTTTTCTTTTTGAATGTTGGGTTCTCCATTGGCACAAAAGTTGTAAAGCAAAATCTTATTTATGGTTAGTTTAGACGCCATGTTGAATTTTTCAAAAGGCCACACCGTGTTCAATGGGGGACATATGTATTTGTGATAATTTTAAGATGTAAATCTTTGTATCCGTCCGCTTCCCTTGCATCGCTATGTTTAGCACGTTCCCGGTTTTGATCTACGCGTCGCACAAACAAATGTTCGAACAAAAGTTGTGGAGATTGAAATTTTCTACGACTTTGGCTTTTGAGTATGCTACGTTGAAAAATGGCAAAAACCGTGACAATGTATCAATTTTTACCACTTTTTGCTAATAATTTACAATAAAAAATTAAAAAAAAAAACCTACACATACAAAATGTGGAAAATTAAACTCTCTACAAATTTTTATTGAACCTTTTTTTTACGGAAAATGCAAAATGAGCTTGAAAATCATAAAAAAACTTAAAATCCAAAAAGACAAAATATTCTCATATGAAATTTTAGTGGCAAGACTGTGGATTCGTGATCTAGATGGAAAATAGAAGTAAACTGCATCAAAAGTTCCCTACTACATTTTTTTTTAGTTTTGAAGTCTAAATTTACTGGGCTAATACATAGAGCGAAAATGAGGAAAAACATTTTGCATATATAATTCTTTGACTGACATATTTAATCCTTTAAATTTTTCGTAATTGCAATAGTAACTTACATATATTTACATACATGGATTTACATATATGGCCTACTTATTTATAACTATAAAATATATCTATCTATGTACATATATGTATATGTGTAGCATTTGGCATTGGACATTTTAGTAATTCAAAAATCTCCTTGCATTAATTACATGAAAAAAGATAAAAACTTTCTCTGCAGAGTTTCCGTAAATGACAGTCATAAAAAATCTTCGTTGTCTCTGAAACTTTCTCGCAGCTTTAAAAAGATTACAAGCATTTGTGAACAGCAATAAAAATTCGCAGCAAACAGTAAATTGTATTAAACGAAACGGAGTAAAAATAAATAATTAAAAATATAATATCTGCGCAGGTTGCTCGCTCATTTAATTACCAGTTGACGTTTCACAGTCATCTCATCCTGTCTTTTTCTGCATATTATTCTTATTTCTGCACTTACATATTCACCTCACTAGAAGACGCAAATTGGCGCACGCTTTGTTTTCGTTTTTGTTTTTGTTTTTTTTTTCTCACGGCCAAACAAGTGCAAGCGATTTAACTGAATCTCATTTTTCGCTATTTGCTCATCACTTCGATTCCCTTTTGATAACAACACAACGCAACAACAGCGGTTAACTGCATCAGCATCGGCATCATCTGTACCAGAAATGCATTCAAGCGGAGTGACGTCACTCCATTCTAATAAAAACACATGAGGCTAAGTAATGACGTCATAGTTAGTTGTGCTCAATTCTCATCACCTGCGTTTGTTAAGTATAGGAATGCAAACTTTTCGAAATGACAATCAATGACGTCGTCGGCCAATTATGTTTACTATCAGCAGATGAAAAGCAATGGAAAGTGAAAGAAAAAATGACAGCAATGAGTAAAAAAATACTCGTGCATGTGAATTATTCACAATGAAAACGAAAGGTTACGAGAGAGTGGGCAGCAATGGGCAACAACAGCTCACAATAGCTTTGAAACGAATGGGCGAGTAGAGCTCTCTTTGAAAATTATTTGGTCCTGCGCAGTTCGAATGTTAGGAAACTGAGTTACCATACTGCATTGTAGTTAAAGGGAAGCTCGGTCATTTAGTCAGGGGTAAGGCTAGTAAAAAAAAATTGAATTGAATTAAAAATATTTGTGATCAGCTTCAAATTTGAATTATTTTTTTTACAAATACTGAGCAAAAAGTTAATAACCCAGAGGCCACCAAAATCTTAGAAATATATTTTGTCCTAGATCATCGCTAGTTCAACTTATGAAAAAATTTGAGATTCAAAATCAAAAAAGGAAAAAGTGTTGCAAGATATACTGGTTTATATTTTAGTTACCATAACTGCAGTTTCGTTATCTATAGTGCAGAATCTGCGTTTCTTAGTTTAATCAGCAAATAGTTTAACCTGCAATGTATATTTTCTAAAGATTCTTAGGTTTTACATATGTATGTTCTTCTGAACCCTTTGGAATACTCTAGACCTGGGGTGATTTCCTCCTCTTGTCTTATCAAGGAGGAGGGAGTTCCCTTTTCCAGAAGTACTCACGAGATCTGATGGCCTTAGTAACCCCTTGGATGACAGTCAAGACAGCAATGTTCTAATTCTCTTTGCATAGGCATATATTTGTCCCATAGGTTCCGCGTATTTCCTCCCCGGGCCCTTTGTTACCGTAAAATGTGTTTACAACCATACTGTTAGCCAAGCTGAGAATACTTCTTGAGATAAATTATTATCGTTAGCAGGTGGGCTTCAATATGACTACAACGATTTCTTCGAATGCTTGTAATCGATTAACATGGGACCTAATATTTTCGTATCCGAAACGTGAGTATTAATACAGCCCAGTCCGAGAGAAATTTGCTTCATTGATTAGATGTTCTCGCAATGGGTTAAAGTTTCTGTGTTTATCGACAAAATCTTAGTTAATTTTTGAAATCTTTTTACACAAAATTCATGACCGATTTGAAAGATTTTGATGAAATATTGTAGTGTCCATGGCACCATTAAACGTTTGGTTATACCCAGGTTTGGGATATAGCGGAACATCAGACTAAAAGAGCAACTCTTGCTAAAATAGTTGAAAGTGTACATAAGTCATGGTGCAAAGCTCTTTTGACAAAAAGCACTTGTATTACATTTTGCTCGCACTGCACCAATATTTGCAATGGCAGAGTAAGCAAAACACTGAGCTGCAATTCGAGAAATCCGAGGTAAGGCTCCTCGGGCAAGGGAATAGTTTTTCTTTTTGTTTAATTACTAATTTTTTCTTTTTTTTACTGTATTTCTTTCTTTAATAATATTTTCTTTTAATTTGTAAACTTTATTGTTTTTAACAGAAATTTATTTATTTTTTTAAATTCATTTAATGTTTAGGAACTTCATTTATTTTTTTAATTTTATTTCTTTTTTAAATATTTTGTTTTTTATTTAGTTCAACCTTTAGCAACTTCTTTTAGTTTTTCTTTTATAACTAATATATATTTTTTAAATTAAATTTCTTTTGAGTTTTAGATTTTCTTGTTTCAAAAAGTTACGTATTTTTTAATATGATTTCATTTTTAGAAACTTATTTTATAGATTTTTCTTTTTTCTTTAATTTTTTAATGTATTTGTTTTTTCATAACTTTTTTCTAACTTAGATTTTAGTTTTTATTGCTTAAAAAAGAAAAATATATATTTTTTTATTTAATTTAATTTTTTGAAAACTTATTTCTAAACACACAAATAAAATAACGTTAAGACCTATTAGTTAGCAGATCTTTCAATTAGTCTTTGGAAAGACAGAAAGAGCTTGTCAGAATTTACAATTGTTTTCACAAATGTTTGTTCGAGCATTTTTCTGAATATTCGAATTCTCGAACTAGCATTTTTAATTAACTGCAATGAAAAATGGCCAGAAATATTCATACTAGCACGAGTTAAAGGGTCAAAAAGTTTTAAGAAAATTGCTCGCTAAGTTAAAAACAACACGAATTATGGATTCAATTGATTTATACATTATTTCTTAATTGACAACCAGAAGCATTTATTTATAATAATAATAGATTGGCGCTTACACATATGTTAGTGTTTGGCCGAGCTTCTCCTCCGACTTGTGGCGTGCGCCTTGATATTGTCACACAAAGCGGAGGGACCATTTTTTACGCCGACTCCGATTTTTATGAGAAGCTGTTTTTCATGGCAGAAATACAATCGGAGGTTTGCCATTGCCTGCCGAGGGACGACCGCTGTTAAGAAAAAACCTTTTTCTATATTTTTTTCCATGTTGCTTTGACCAGGGCTTGAACCCAGGTGCTAATGAGTGAAAGCGCGCACTGCTTACCACTACACCACAGCGGCCGACATATACTCCTTTAATTAAGAGTCAAAAAGACCCATTACGTTAAAATTTTAATCGAAAAAATGTCCAACTAAATTTTACGCTAGGTCTTTGAGTAAAAGAAAAATGTGCTGAGCTGAGGTGAAGCAAAATCTTTTTGGAGTTTTACCACGACGCATGAACACTAATACGTTCCGTATTTCACAGTGTTATCCTGCAGTTGAAATTTTTCGAAATCAACTTTTACACATCGTCAGCCATCTGGCAACCCTCTTTGCTGGCTGAGAAAGCCTGTGGCTGCCAGTGCCAAAAAGATTAAAAGCAAGCAGCACTCAGTCAAATAGAAGCAGTTGCCAGCAGAATCGTACGGAATCTAGTCGTTAGGGACTTGCCGCCAGCAACAGACGTACATAGAGCAGTTAGTGGACAACAAAACGCTGGCTATCGAGGTGCGTTTGCAACGTTGCTTATATCTGTTTTCCTGTGTGTGCAGTGTATATTCGAATCCACCAAAATGCCAAGCTGTTAGACAGCGCTTCGGGTCATTTATGTCAATTTGTGTATTGGAATAGATACAAAAGCTGTGTGCAGCAATAGAGTAGTGAATATTCAGAAAAAAAAATAAAATAAAATAAAAATACAACGAAACGCAAAAATTTTACTGAAAAATTTAAAAAATTATATACAAGGAATCGAGTTAATACTACACACCTAATAAGCAAGAAATGTTGATTTTAATTGAAAAGAGTGTTGAAATATATTATTGTATGTTTATACGTGCAGCGTGCAAATATTACGGAAAATAAATGTGTATGAAAAAGATAATAAACAACGAAGACGCGAAAAGAAAATAAAAACAAATAAAATTTCAATAAAACGAAAATGTGAATAAATTGCTAATAAAAAACTAAAAGTGAATACGCAAAATGTCCTTCAAA
Source organism: Rhagoletis pomonella (assembly GCF_013731165.1). Classification (NCBI taxonomy): domain Eukaryota; kingdom Metazoa; phylum Arthropoda; class Insecta; order Diptera; family Tephritidae; genus Rhagoletis; species Rhagoletis pomonella. Next base: position 46,108,960 of record NW_023458556.1, on the reverse strand, counting down.
TTTTTGCAGCTCACTTAGATGAAGGAAGGATTTTGCGCCCACGCATCAGCAGCGCAACAACACCAACACAGCCGCCAGCAGACGATGAGGCAAACGAGCCAACCAGGCAGCGATGAATTTAAAGACGTAATTAGAATATGGATTTAGTGTTGGATGGGGAATAGAAGTTAAGAGGAATGTTGCTTCAGGGAAAATTTTCTTGAGAAAGGAATTTGGATATTCCAAAGAAATATTGCTAAAAATATGCAAGCATACATACATTGTGCATATGTATATAGATATGCCTATTATTTTGCACATAAAAAGAAGAATCTTCATATCTAGTAATGATTACCCACTCCTTTGCTATTGTTTACTAAGCAGCTTAAAAAGCCTACAAATCCAAAATCACTGACACACAAACTCTCGCGTAAATCGCACACATGTATGTATTTCAACTTCCACACTGGGACCGCGTAAGCCGCATGTCGAGCACCGCTTTATGCCAGTCACATTTTAAAATATTCCCCAAAGTCCCGTAAGCGATTGTGTGGCGACAATTTTATATTTAGTTGCCGCGCGCAAAGCAAACAGCTCCAGTGTAGCCAAAAATACATACAGCAAATACCTTTCGTGACCGCAAAGCTGCTGCAAGTACATACATACATACATACATAGGTTTATATAAGTACTATAATGTAGGCGCACCCGAATGGAGGCGTACTTTGTGGCAGTGATGAGGGTGGAATCCATACAGGTGATAGATGTAGTCAGTCAGGTACATATACATATGTATATGCATGTCGGTGCGTGTTTTTTTTTTCAATTTGACGAGTAGGCTATTAAACATAGAATTTTGGCGAGCGAGCATTATTTGCAATTTTATTTTCGTGAAAATTGCAATGGAAAAATACTCAAGGCATTTCAGAATGAAAATAATGGAGGAGGACAAGTTGAAATTATGCAAATATCAACTGAAATGGAAACAATGGGCTAAATGGAAATATTAAAATGGCAAAAAAAATATGTATGTACAGTAGAGGGGTCCAAAAACAAGTCGGCATTTTAATGCCGCCACCCCCAAGGATTGTTCGGAACCGAAAAAAATATACCCCCATTTTTTTTATTTTGAAATCAAAAAATATTTAGAGGTCGCTCACAGCGCTCAAAGTTTCCCCTGTATTTTATTTGGGGGGAAATAACTTTTCGTAGAAATGGTATAAAAATCTTGATGATTTTGCTTTCCCTGATTCCATATATAGATACACATTTGATGTTTTTCTACCTTTAATTGTTAAGGGCAAGGTAAGAGCCCTTATTCCTGAAAATATGAAAGTTTTAAACGCTCCATATTTAAATTTGACGCCACTTGTATGAACTCACGTCGAGCGCACGTTTAGTACATTCAAGGATTTTATTCGTGAAAATCGAAAACTTCAAAACCCATCTTGTGGTTCAATGTTATTACAACTATAGAGATTAAAGTTTTGTGAGTTAAAAACTCGAAAGGAGAAAATAGTCAAAGATTCAAAGAACAAATTATTCATATTTACGTATAAAATAAACATTTCTAAAATAAATGTATTTTTGATTAGCACTTTGTACGCAATATGTAAAAAACGTAATAAAAACCGAATTGGCATATTTTCTTGATAAAGAGCAACAAACTCCACTCAATTTCCCGATGTTATAAAAATTGGTCCATTTTTTACCATTTGGTCCATTTTCTGGACCGGAAAAGAAATTGAAAACGGCAACCGTGGCTATTATACGCAAGATTTGTAGCCCTGTTTGCATGGATGACGGGTACCGAAGAAGATGAAATGACGAACTGTACGAGCTAGGGCAGGTTGTATGCATGAAAGACGAGGCTTCGGTGAAAAGATCCTCCGATTCGGCACCCATGTGTGGAGAACGAAAGCATCGTTTACCGAATTGTTTACCTTCGAATTCAAGGCCGTGTTTGTATTTGCATTCGTGTTCGTGTTCGTGTTCGTTTTCACTTATGTCTTCATCGTCTTTTTCATATCCTGGTTCGCCTCTGTTCGTGTTCATATTTATCCTGGCCTGCTGCTTCTTAATCGTCCTCTTTTTCGTCTTCGCTTTCGTAATCGCTTCCGTCTTCGGGTTCGTCTCGGTCTTCCTTTTGGCGTACGTCTTCGTATTCCTCTTCGTTAGCGTTTTCGTATCATATGTTTTACATTTTCGTCGGCATTTTCGTATTCCTCATCGTCTTCGCTTTTACATTCGTTTTCGTCGTCGTTTTATAATTCGTCTTCACCATCGTCTCCGCATGCGTCTTCGTACCCACCTTCGTGTTAGCCGTCGGCTTCACCATCGTAATCGTATTCGTTTTTGTCTTAGAACTTGTCTTGGTTTTAGTCATACAGGGCAATTCTGGCAACTGTTTTTCAACTCACCATAGTCTTCGAAAGACAAAAGTTTTTCGTAAGACAAATGTCAATTCTGACACCTATCTTAAAAGCTCTTTACTGCCTTTCGAAAGACTAATTGAAAGATAGCGTTATGCCTTTTAGCAATAAGTGTTTAAAAAATTAAATTAAATTAAATTAAAAAATATATATTTTTCTTTATAAACCCATTAAAACTAATCAACAAAAAGGTTAAATCAAAAAACGAAAAAATTAATAAAATGAAAATATCTAATGCAAAAATTAATAAAAATATTTTTAAAAATTTAGCGAAATTAAAAAAAAACTAAATATAAAAAAATAGAAAAACAAATCAAAAAAGAAGAAAATAACTCTTAAAATTAAAAAAAAAGTATTTTTGTTCTTAAAACAAAATTCAAAAACTAGGAGAAAATTGAATAAAAAAAAAATTTAAAACAAACTAAATAAGATCACAAAAAGTAAATAAAAAAAAGTTAAACAATAATATATTTACATAAGTTAAAAGAGATTTAAGTTAGCAACAGAAAAATATTATATAAAAAAAATAAAACAATAAAAATTAAATATAATTAAAAATTTTTTTTGTAACAAAAAAGATCTAAAAATTAAAAGAAAATTAGACTAAAACAAAAAAATAATTAATTAAAATAAGAATAAATAAAAAATACAAATGCTTCTTTTTAAAACAATAAAATCTAGAAACTAAAAAAAAAAAATTAAATCAAAACAAAAAATTAAATTTGAAATAAAAAGAGAAGAAAAAGTCTCCGCTGTTCGAGGACTCGAACCTCTCTAATGGTACGCCTCAGCTTTACCCACTCGGGCTCTGCTACTCTTAAAATACCTTTTCACCACAAGTGGTGAATGAGGGAGCTTTTTTTCTAAGACTTTTGTGCTAGAACAACAAAAGTCTTTCGAACTCTCTTGCCATCGATCTTTTATTTGCCTTACGAAAGACATTTTACTATCTTAGCCTTAGTACATATTAGTCCTTAATCTTAGGGGTGTCCCATATTTACTTTTGCTGATATTTATTTGAGGATTTTTTTTCTCACACCTCCTTAAGGAAAATACCAGAAGCTACTTTTGCAGTCCATGCAAAAATTACAAAAAAAAATTAAGTTTGGTTTTCTAAACAAAAAAATAAATAAATTAAAAAACAACTTTTATTTACTAAGCAAAAAATAAAACTCAGTAAGTAATAAGTAAAAAGTATTTTTTTAATAAAATTTATAACCGTTACGGCCTGTGGAAGTTAAAGATGACGTTTCAATAAAGTTTCAGAAAAAACTTAAAATCAGGACTTCTACAAACACCTACTTTTTAACCGACTTCACAAAAGGGAGAAGGTTATCTATTCGTCGGATTGTTTTTGTATGTATGTTACCGCATAACTTTGAATCACGTTAACCGATTTTGATAATTCTTTTTTCATCGGAAAGGTGGTACCCTGAGAATTGTTAAGATCTAATAATTGGAGTATGAAGAAATTAACGGTACACCTAAATTTTTATATGAGATTTCGGTCGGTTTTGTTTTTTATTAAAAATTACTTGTTCGTTTTTATTTTTAAATAGCTTTTATTCGTCTTCGCTTTTGCGTTTCTTCTATTTTAATGCTGATCACAATGTTTAATTTTTCATTACTAAAATCAAAGCTGATGCCTGCTTAAAAATATTCAATACGTAGCTAACATTACTCATACGCCCTGTCAAACTAAGGAATTCAATGCGATTTTTTTTTAACTTCAATAACTATCAATTTTGTAGTTGCAATTTAAAAAATGGAAGTAGATTGACGATGCTCGATAAATACGATGGAACAATAAATCCGTGGGATATAATTCTCCTTTTCATTAAAACGATTAGCATTAGCTGTTACCTAGTACTAAAGAAAGTATTTGAGGTCCCCGATTAGCACTTTTTCAAGAACTGCGCACAGAAATTGTCTCCAATTTAGCTTCACCCCAGTCGGTTCCTCATTTTAGGACGAAAAAAATTCCATGCCCTAATCTCTAAATAAATATGCAGCCTTAATATACTTTTATGCGCATACAATTTACAATGAAAGTCATTTACAGAAACAAACACACACAAACATTTGTATAAGCGAAAAATATGAGTATAATCTGAAAAGCGGATGGCAGTAGGCAGCAGGTGGCTGTTATATTGTTCACTGGATACTCTGGCGCATAAGCACAAATGCTATACGAACGCCTATATGTATACACATAGTTATTAGCTAAATGTTCCTGCATACAATGCAAACACACATTTATAATTATACATATGTACATACTTAAGTATATTAATGAATGGATGTAACTAGACTATAATATGTCACATTGTCACTTCCACGCCTGCTTGCGCTGCTTATTATTTCAAGTTAAAAAAGCACAGAACAGCCCACTCTGCCAAGTGAGCAGCAATTGTCTGCAGGCGCTCATTTAATGCTCGGCTTAGTGTAACTACTATGTATGTACATTAGACCTCGTCAGAAAAAAAAAGAATCCTGTAATGCGACCGGAATAAGACTCTAATTTTAACATTTGGTATAGTAAAGATCCTTCATGAACCTCACCTCTCTAGGGCAATTGTAAGAGGTGCCGCCGCGAGCCTTTAGTTTTCCCAAAGGAATTACACGAAAGAAAATTAGTTCTTTCCGTTTGAGGTCAATATAATTTTCTAAAGTCAATGAAAATGCTCGAAAGTTTTTGGTAAACACTAAATTTGACCCAAATAGGGCAAGGGATTAAAAAAGGCTTATTTAGGAATTTAAATAATCTGAGCCTGCATATTGCTTAAATGGCATGTAATCAATGCTTTTTACAGTTTCGAGCATTTTCATTGATCCTAGAAAATTATATTGACCTCAAAAGGAAAGAACTGATTTTCTTTCGTGTAATTCCGTTCGGAAAACTAAAGGCTCGCGGCGGCACCTCTACTATACTGTTACTATACTAAATGCTAAAATTTCAGTTTTTACGTGATCTGGTGTACATACATATGTGTACATATCTCACTTGCTGACACACAAAAAAAAACGCTGTGGGCATAAAAGCACATAGAAGCATATTTAAATGTATGTGATGGACTTACCGCTACATAGACTTGCTAGTATTTATGTACATGTACTTATGTATGTACGTACCGATGTGCCTTTTTTTATCAACACAATACACTCACCGCACGCTTCAGTAAGCTTACACCTTTTCAACCAGCCTGTTAAATACTTATTGCATTTAATTTGTTTAAAGTCTTGCGACCTCACTAAATATTGATTTTCACTAAGATGTAAGGATGCAATGGTTCATTTACAATGCAAACAGTGACAAATGCAAGTTAAGCGTATACAAAATATAGCAAGTACATAGAGTAATGCAAAAGCCTAAAAAAAAAACAATTATACCTACAACCCCTAGCTGCTTTACCCAGTGTTGCCAGAATTTTTTCATGGATCCAGCTAAATGGACAAAAAAAAAATAGCTAAAAAATGCTAAAAGTGTAAAGGCAACTATTCAAATGTTTTGTTAGTTTTTTCACAAAAAACACAGCGAAATAGCTATATATTTCTTATATCCAATAACAAATTAAATGTTATTTGCATGATACAAAAAAGAAGGTAGCTTCATTAACAACTTTTTGATTAAAAAGCAGTTTTTTGGCAATTGCTCAATTGTGAAAAATTCTGGGCGGTTGTATTGCCGGCCTCGATAATACACCCTTGAGGGCGCGGGCATATCAACGTTCTTGAAATATCTATTGAATAGTAAATGTTAATTACACAGATTTATAAAAAAAAAGTTTCTACATATTGAAACAAATCTCCATATCCCTATGTTATTCGACGCCCTGAATGCAAATGTTTGTAAGCCTGTGTTATGGTGATTTCGTTTCTTCCAAAAAATGTTGCCCTGCCGCGATGGAAAATGTGTTTGCTGTTACAGTAAGCCCTGTAAAGAGGCATGTTTTGCCTTCTTGCCCTTGTCTAGCTCACGCATTTCATAATGTTGTCGTTTTAAACCACCATCAAATTTTCAGGGCAACCATCTCCCCTGACAAAGCTTCACAGGGCGGAGAATGTGCCTTTTTTGCCTTACAAGAGTGCGATATTTTAAGAAACGAACACACAATTTTCTCACCTCTTGCCTTTAATTTAGAATCGAACACGAAAAGAGAAAGGGGCAATCAAAAGGCAAAATTTTTTGGTAGAAACGAAACCACCATTATTTAACTCGATAATTTATACCTTTCCATATTTCTCCAATTTTGTAAATATTCAACAATCCCGCCGCCAACAGAAAACTGTGCCAAAAGTATGTTAGTGATGAACATAGCATGGCAATAATCGATTATTTGTCCCCCCCAAAGAGAGTTAAGGGCGCATACAGTATAGGTAGACATTAGGGTGGTTCAAAAACATTAAAGTCGGAATTGTAATGCTCTCACCACCTAGGATTGTTCTATATCGAAAAAAGTATACCCCTATTTTTTTAATTTGAAATCAAAAAATATTTAGAGGTCGCTCAAGGCGCTCTTAGTTTTCCATGTATTTTTATATGGGGAAAAAACAACTTTTCGTAGAAATGGTATGGAATTCTTTAAAATCATTATTTTTCGATCGGAAGACTCTGGTTCTCTTCAGGAGACTTTCAATAATAATATCCAATTGTTTATTTGCCCATTTTTTAATAACAACGATTTTTTGTTGATCCCCATTTGCATTTTTCGGGGTTTTTGTGGGTTTTTGACGGACCTATAGATTATAGTTCCGATAAAAAAAAAGGTTAAATAAACAATTGAAAAAATATCTAAAACGGCAACACTGGCTTTACCCACCAAGGGTCGATGTTAGAAAAGACAAAAACAACAACACCACTTCATGTGGTTTTTGTGGTTAGCATTTGAAGCATATTTGACACACTTGCATGTCAGCAAATAAGCAACAACAACTACTTTCCTCACATGTTCACGATACTACGTATGTACATATATTTGCCACATGCCACCGTCATATTTCAGACTGCGCTTATGTAATTTGCGTGTGTCACATGTCAGCCAGCCAAAGCGTATAGTGTCAAGTAATGCACGCATATCTACTATTGTACATACAGACATACTACATATGGATGTATATATAAGTGGATTAAAGCAATACACAAAAGCTGTGACATATTCTTAGTCTATGGTGTAGCACGTTCCAATTTACATATTTGAAAAAAAAAAAAATCAGAACACATTCGTATGCACATGGGATTGAGTTTGATGAAGCTGATGTGTGACTAACCACTGCAGGCGCCTTCCAATTTGTGTTACGAATGTACTCGTACATACGTACATAAGTTTGAACATTTTTTTTGAGTCTCACAAGATCGATAAAGTCGTTCAAGTTTTGGCATAGAGTTCACAGAATTTAAATGTATGCAAATTTTGCAGCATACTAGTTGGAAGAAAAAAATTTAAATTTTTATATCCAAAATACAAATGTTTCATATGATGCTACTAAGTAGGTTAAACGTATTTTCATTCTGCTTGTAAAGTAAACATTTCTAAAATAAATGTCTTTTTTAACCGTCTATCTTTAGAGCTTTCTCCTTCCTATTTAGCAATTTTATTTAGCTGAATTTATAGGTTTTTAGGCCCTAAAAATCTGTTCTCTGTTCATTACAGATTACCAAATGACTACTTTAGGTTACTCATACGCCCCGTCATACCACCAAAAAAAATCTCATTTGCCTAGTAATGAGCCTTTGAAGCTGTAATCTGGCTAGCCTGGTTAAATGAAACACTACAGAGTATCATCAGTTCGGACCCGCTCTTTTGTTTTCTACATAAGTGTACGGGAAATCGAATATTTAATGCATAAACCTTTATCGAAAACGTTAACTAAGTATCATTACAGTTAGGTATATACACACTAGGGCATTCAATCCCAGTATCCACTTTTCCATGTCCCGAAAGTTCCGGGATCCCGAGATTTTCATTGATTTATTAATAGAGTGAAAATGGTGGTGAAAACAAAAAAATTAATTGACGTGCATTTGACATAAAAAAAAACTTTCACTCGAAAGTGAATTTCAGAACTTGAAACATTTTGTGGAAGAACTGTTTAAAAACGAAAAATTTGGTAGCAATGCAAAACGCAAGAAACTTTTTCAGTGTGGCAGAGTTGTTCTTCATTTTACTTTGTAGGCGTTTTATGGAAATAGAATTTGTGCAAATATATGTAAGAAAGTGTTTTTACAATCAATTTAGATATATAAAAATACTACAAAAATATTTCAATTGCGGACTATTTTACTAAAATGAATTATGCTCCGCGTAAGAGCAAATGTGCTGAAAATGAATCTGTGGGTTTTAATTTTTTGGTTGTTGGGCCTACTGAAAAACGCAAAAGTTGTGATAAAGTCGAAATCCCGTTGAACCTCGTGATTCCCGGAATAGAATTTTCCGCATACCGAAATCCTGGGATTGTTAAATTGCTTCGGGATTGAATATCCTAATATGTGTTGACAAACTGTCGAGAAATATCGATAACCCTATAATATTATCGATAAAAATATCATAATTGTACTGATAATCATGTCGATAACAGCATCCCAAAATGCTAATAATAATAATAATAATAATGAATTGGCGCGTAGACATTTGCTAGTGTGTGGGAAAGTTTCTCCTCCGATTTGCTGTTGTCACGCAAAAGGGACGGACCTACAGTTTTACTCCGACTCCGAACGGCGATTGTATTCTTATGAGAAGCTGTTTTTCATAGCAGAAATACGCTCGTAGGTTTGCCATTGACTGCCGAGGAGCGACCGCTGTTAGAAAAAAACTTTTTTTGTTTATTTTTATTTTTTTTTTGTTGTTGAGTTGAACCGGACTTGCATCCAGGCACTGCGGAGTGGTAACGTGCACTGCTAACGACTACACCACAGCGGCTTCGTCAATCGATAATTTCGATAGTTGTGTCGATGAATGCTGTATGCGGTGGCTGCATTGTCGTAAATTTCGAAAATTTTGTTCAATGATGAATGCAAAAAGTGAAGAACAAAGAAGTAAGAGAGTCTAAGTTCGGGCGGAGCCGAACATTAAATACCCGGCGGAAGTGTTAAATATATGTTTTTCACCTTTCCGAAAGCTACCGCTACATGGTAAGCCGTAGTGTATCAATTTTGAATAAATTAGCGTCCTTAAATTTCGAAATATTGAAGTTTCAAGCATTTCTAAAATTTACCGTTATATGAAAAGCGGCCGTAATTTTAGTCCGATTTCAATAATTTTTAACGTTTTGCTTCTATGTGGCAAGCACAATTAAAAAAAAATACCGAGTTTGGTACAAATTCATAGAACGGTTACCGAGATACATATATGTGATCATAAGTTGGCGGTGCCACGCCCATTTTCTAAAATTTTATCATAAACGTATTTCGTGGTAAAGAATTGTTGCAGGCATCAATTTTGAATAAATTAGCGTTATATGGGATATGGGCGTGGTTACTGTCCGATTTCGTATGTTATACCAAGGCCAACAACCGTGCCAAGTTTGAAAGAAATTGGTGCAGCGGTTACCAAGATATACATGTAACCATAGGTGGGCGTGGCTCCGCCCATTTTCCAAAAATTTATAATATTCTTATTTTTCGTCTAAAACTTATTGTAAATATAAATTTTGAGTGAATAATCTTTAGTAGTTACTAAAATCTCGCAGTTTTCGTATTTCTGAAAATTACCGTTATATGGGAGGTAGGCGTCCGTCCTACGCCAGAAAGAAGTGCACGTACCAAGTTTCGTTAAGATATCTCACTTTTTACTCGAGTTATCGTGTGCACAGATGGACGGACGGACGGACAGACAGTCACCGCTTAGTCGATTTCTCTTTTCATTCTGATCATTTATGTATACATTTGTCTAGTATATCTATCTCGATTCGTTTTGCCTGTTACAAACAACCGTTATGTGAACAAAGTTATAATACCCTTGTGCACAAGTGCGCTCGGGTATAAAAATAAACTGAAGATGACACAACGCCGCAACCGGCTTATCTCCAGGGTGTCCAGATTGTTTAAAAAAAGCGCAATTTCAGAAAAAATAGCCAAATTTAAATAAAATTCATGAAATCGACTTAACAAATAATTTCTTTTTAAAAATGAGATCTTGTTATAATTTAGTTTTTAAAACCAAAAACGAATATAATACCTTCAGAGTATAAATAAATAACACAAATTACTTATATAATAGTGATGCACAAACAATTTTCTTTAAAAATACGCATACTTTTAAAAATTATTTGTATTAACACTAATTGATTAATCGCAAACTCGGCTTCTAAGCGCTCGGCGCTAAAAATTAAGTAAAAAGCTATAGTACGCCGAGATCAGTTATTTCCACAAATAAAATTGCATATTTCATATTTATCGGGAGTTGTCAGAAATGGCACTGGAAATATGTAGGCATCCTAAGATTTAGCGCCTTTGAATTGTATTTTGTGAGGCTATACAAGGGACAAAATGCGTGAAGTTATTGCCTGAATTGTGTTAAAAAAGTCAGCGAAAATTATGGTAAAATAATTAAGTTCTGCAAAATGTTCCGTGCAGAACATTTGAATGATATTGTTCAACACGTATAATAGCACAGTTAAAACTTATTAAATAAAAATTCCACAAAAATTTAAATTATTATTGTGCATTTTTTAAACCTTTTAACTTTAGCTGTAGCTTTGACCTGGGTTTTGTGAATCGTGATAGTTCATTACAGGTATACAAGATTGCCATGAGATAAGCCTCACTTAAATTTATACATACAGTTTACAGCTGAGTCTAGCAATAATCCTACTTATAATGTCTTTCTTGGTCAAAGAACGAGCTTAAATGGATTAGTTTCGAGTGGAGTGGGCTGTCCACTTGAACATGATATTAAATAGAAAAGAAGCACAAAAAATTTGCTCAGAAATAAAACTATGTAGGAGTGCACAGGTATTTAATGGCAGGTGTAGGAAGAAATTTTAAAAAGGACATCTACACATGTCGCTTTTGTATGTACTCTCGTATGTTCATGTATGCATGTCGCATGTGCCGACATGCATGCAGGTAAATGTTGGTAGCACATAATACTCGTAAGTCTAGGAAATCATTATCCACTCATACGCTTCCGTCTTCGCTACTTTTCTACTTTACGCCATGTTTTCCGTAACATACGGAAACGTTTTCTTTGTAAAAGAACTGCACTGTAGAAAATTAAATTTTCTTCCAAGTGAATGTCAACAAAGACAATCGATTTTACTAGAGACGATAACAAAAAGCGCTCAAGCATGTCTTCAAGCTGCAACCCATCGTTCAATCCACCCTTGAAGCAGGTTTAACATAAAGAATAGTTGTCTTTACAAGTTTGATTTTAAAATTGCAAATACAAATTTATTTTTGCACGACAATTACGAATTTGCTTTCAAGTTTTGAAAGAAGATTTCATGAGGCAATGCCAATTCAAGTCACTAGATATCACTTTACTAAGTCATTAAAGCTGTAAACTTTTACTACAGGGCATTTCTTTTATGACCCGGCCCCAGTTCTATTCGCAGTTTTAGTTACATATGTAGATATATACACAAAGGTATTTAAATAGTTATATATGTACGTTAGACTGCAACACCAAAAAAAAATTGCGGTTTTTCCGGCAGGATTACAAAATCTTTTATATTCTAAGACTTCTACCAAAATATTTCGGAAAATTATTAAGATTTACGTGAGCTGGACCTGTTTGAAAACACCTCTAAAAATAGTCTCTTAAAGGATTTTTTGGAAGAAATCCCCTCAGGTGACAAAACAGTTTAAATTTAAAAAATTTACATAAAAATATTAAAAAATGTTATCATCATAATAATAAGATTTTTAATGCTGTTTTTTTTAACTGTAGGACAAACTTGAATAACTGGGCAAAAACTATTCAGATTTAGACTTGTAGGGTATCAGTAGAAAAGTATTTTCTCACTCTTTCACGTCCCTTTTTTTTCAAATGCCAACACATCTTAATTCAACTTGGAATGACACTCGTTCATCCTACCTTTCTCTTTCATCGTTTGAATGACTTTATTAGCAAACAAATAAAAAGGGTGAGAAAATACCTTTCCAATGATACCTCACAAGTCTAAATCGGGATAGTTTAGGTCCAGTTATTCAAGTTTTTCTTACACCAGTCTTTGAAAAAAGTTAAAAAACAGCAAAAATCTCATTATTACGATTTCATTGAAAATTTTTTTAAATATTTTTGTGCTAATTTTTTTAACTTAAACCGTTTGGTCAGTTGAGAAGATTAAAAAAAAAAATCTTTAAGAAACTATTTTTATTCATAAAAAGCTCAATTTTTTGAGGTATTTTCAAATCGGTCCAGCTCACGTAAATTTTAATATTTTGCCGAAATATTTTGGTGGACGTCTTAGAATATAATAGATTTTATAATCCCAATGGAAAGAGAGTACCGATTTTTTATTTTTTTTTGTATAGGGAGTGACGCAGTCTAATGTACGAATATGTATGATAGTTTGCCATTTATTGTTTTTATGGTACTGTGACTTGTGGCTTTTGCCGCAAGTGATTTTGTAATATCTTTAAGCAAAGTATAATGTTTTGGCAACTAATCTAATTAATTAATTATTCCAATGCCGGGCGCTTCGTGTGACGCACCAAATTACTGACTACGACAAAGTACACAAGTACGTGTGGAGATATACTGGTACATAATAACTTTTTATTGCAGATAAAAGCAAAAATCTTTAAGTACCACAATATTCAGTTAAATTTTTTAAATGACTTTAAATATTTAGAAACTTGGTTTAAAATTCTACGAATCCTACCAATGCATGTTATATGTAAACGTGAAAGTTTTTGAGTGCAAGAGTTTATATGTTTGTTGCTATTTCTGGCTAAAAGGGCTTGACGTTGCTATCTGGATTAACATGCAGTATTTTTTTTTTGTGAATAGAGATGCCACCTGCTGAGAAATTCAATTTCAATTTCAATTAGCAAGTTAAAAGAAATATCTTGATATGGATATCAAACTAGGGAGGGTTGCCAACTGTTTAGAAAGTGAAACATCCCAATATGGGTGTGAAACGAGGGGGGTTCAAAACAGCTTTGGTTTGAAAATATTTCTGGCGGGGCTTGCCACCTGTTTAGAAATTTAAAATTAATTTTAATAAACAAAGTAAATTAAATATTTTAATATGGGTATCAAATGAGAGAAATATAAGAAAGCTTTATTTGAAATTATTTTTAATAGGGTTACCAACTGCTCAAAAAGTTTAAGTCAGTCTAATTAATAAGTTAATTGGAACCTTTTAGCATACAAATCTGTCAATATAAAAGTCTTTAGAAGGTTTTATTTCTTAAATTTTATATTAAAGAATGTTGCCTTTTGTTTAGAAATTCAGAATTTATTTAATTAATAAGATATATGAAATATTTTAATATGGGTATCAAACGATAGAGGTTTAAAAAAGCTTGATTTGGAAAATATTTTTATAGAATTGCTACTTTGGTAGTAATATTAAATCTATTTAAGTTGAAATTTAATTCAAATACTTTATTTTGGGTATAAAGCAAAAAAAATGAAGAAAACTTTTTCTCCAATATATTTTTGGAGAGGGTTGTTACCTATTTAAAAGTCAACTTTAACTTACTTAATTATCTAAATAATTTAAATATTACATCGAGGTTTACAACATATTGCTAGGTTTCAAAAAAAATTGATAAATTAATTTTTTCCTTAATGTTAAATAAAATATAACAATGTGGTACTGAAACGAATCTAAATTATATTCATACATATAAAGTCTATCTACGAAAGATGAGTTGATCTTCACACTATTTAAAACGGCTGTTTTAGTTAAAATTTGGCACAAACATTGACTATATTCTGAGATAAAATTTGTAACGCCGAAGCCCTAGGAATTAGAGATATGAAGAGTGCCACGATTAAGAAAATCATCTGAGTAAGAGCACCAAAGTGATCAGCAGAATTTTATAGCAATCTGCATAGATTGACGTGCAGCTCTAACATTTGATAGCATAACGTCAAACGGTATATAGCGTGGGCGAGCCTGCTGGCAAAAGCTACATAGATTGAAATAATTGCTTAGATATTTTTAATAAATATTGTTTATTCTTCAAAGGAACCTAAATGAAATACGTATACGTATGGGCAAAACAATTAAAATTAACAACCAAGTTTTTACAACTTCTGAATTTTATGAGTTTTTTTTTTTAGCTATTAAATTGCATATAAATTTAAAATATCTAAAGCTAATTATACATACATAGTTCTAATTGCGTGCAATTAAAAAGTTTTTATGAACACATGTTTATATACATTAGGGAGCACCGTAGATAATTTGCAGGTTTCCCTAAGTGATTCATAAATTTTGTTAAATTTAATAATTCCAATCCAAATATTTCACTTAAAATTGTATTTGCTTGGCAACGGTTTCGAAGGAGGGTGTGTTTCTTACAATAACTTTACAGTTGGAAATTTTTTCTGGTAAATGTTAGAGTAAGTATACCTTAAAGTACAAATAGATATACTTATCCAATTTCATGCATACATTCATACATATGCATCCGCCGTATAAATTATTAGCTTCATTGATTGCAAAAACATTAAAAGTTGCTGTACTTTATTTGCGAGAGTTTTCCTATTCTTCAATTCATTTTTATATTTTCTTTTTCAACTTTCCATTGATTAATTGGCAGTTTAGTCCACAGATTTTGGCAAACACAATTCTGCTTTTAAATGAATGTAATATTCCAACTGGGGTATATTTTACGCAGTGTTTAATGCCTGTCATTTCTCAAATATATGAAAGACTTTTAAAATCACACATTTATTTTCTCTCTTGGAGTTTATAAAAGTTGAATAAATACTCAAAATTTGTTGTATACATATTGCTTAGGCCGCACTGTTAGAAAATCGAAACATATGTACGACATATGTATGTACAGATTTGTTTTGCACAGAGTTAACAGGGAAAAGACGCGAAGGAGTGAAGCAGGCCGTAAAAAGTTGAGTGGCTGCAGCAAAAAAAAAAAGAATGGGTGCAGAATACATTGAATTTTACCAGCCTTGCTTCAAAAATTAGAAAAAAAAGATTTTCGAAAGCCTATGTATGCAGACCGTGCACAATTCATATGTACATACATATCTTAAAGCTTCGTTAAGTTAAACCAACATCGTGGAGGACTGTAGAAGTGGCCTTTCAAAATGCATTATAAGACTATTAGCCTAAAAATTTTTCTCCACAAAACCCTTGAGCTATTATTACGTCATTAGACGAATTGAAGATACCATGGAAAGTGGGAAATACGCTCTAAAAGAAGTCTTTATAGATTTAGCTGAAGCATTTAACAGTAAGTCGAAACAATTTTAAATAGATGGAACGCCCTCGGTATATATCGATGGCCCTGTGCAAAGCGACACAATTCAAAATTCTTTGTTACTACTGTTAAGTGGCTCATGTCTCTAATCCTTGTCTAATCTTTTGTACTTACTTTAGCAATCCTTACTGCTTTCTTTAGTAAGGGATGCAAATGGATTAGACAAGGATTAGAGATAAGAGCCACTTAACAGTAGTAACAGTTTTTATTTTTGAATTTTGAATTGCGTCGTTATTGCACAGGACCATCGATATACATATACCGAGGGCGTTCCATCTATTTAACATTGTTTCGAGTTACTGTTCCGAAAAATTGAATTAGTAACATTTATTTATTTACTGAACATACCTTAAAAATTGAATTAGTAATAAGTTAGACACGTAGAAATGTCAGGCGGAACGTGTATAAAGGTGCACTATAAGGAGTACTTAATGCTATCACCACTTCTATGGACGCTTGGGGTTAACAAACTACAGATGAAATTAGAAGAATGAAAATTAGTGCGGAGTAATTTGTTCGGAGCAAAATTTTCGAAGAAAGTGTATAGCAAATTTAATTCTATGATTAATTTTAAGCAAAAATGACGAACAAACTATATACCAAAAATGAAGTTTGACCCTCCCAATTTTCAAAAAAGGACAGTATACTGTATGAAGAAAACACATAATTTTGTAAATGAAAATTAATTTCGTTCAGAAAAAAAAATACAATACACTGATTTTTCTTTTAAAAATTGGGAGGGTCAAACGTCGTTTGTGATATGTAGTTTGCTCATCATTTTTACTTAGAATCGAACATAACAGCTCATGCAGATGATGTTTCAGTTGGCATAAGCTACAAGTGTCCAAGTGTCTGACGACCCTCAGTTATCTGTAGACCTCAACTCCAAATCCCATAACTTACCTAAAAGTTATGGAAAAAACCAAAATAAATATCCCAACTTTACACAAAATAAAGAATTAACAAGTAAGAGCAGTGCTGTCTTCGGCTATGCCGAAGGCTTCATACCTTTCATGAACATCTGAAAACTTTACTTTAACAGATTACTGCATTTGAAATAAAATTATAGTTTAAAAAACTAAAACCTCCCTATTATAGTTGCCATTCGTACTGTCATCAGGTATGTAAATTGAGAATAGAAATCGCTGCATCTTTTAGGCGCATCAATATTACATAGTTACATCCCGAGCTAATAAGAGGAAGGTAATAATAAAAATGTATATATTCACAGCACACATAGATAGAGGAGTTACATATATAAAAAATCTTATCTAAACAATCAGAGGTATGGAAGATATACCTTATATAGCACCAATCAAAGCGATTTTCACTGCTGTGTGATCGGTATGTAAACCGGTAACACAATTTAATGGGTTTAGCTTCCTACATAAAGGAGATATATCGCAAAAACTGGTATAGGAACAATCAATGGTATACGAGATAAGGCTTATACAGCATAGATTTTGACAATTTTCTCAGTAGACTTTGTATTATTATTTATACAATAGCTTACGAAATTTATCGGTTTTAGATGTCCAAATAAATTAGTTTTACATTAAAACCCCATATCTGAACAATCAGTTATATGGAGGCAATATATAAGTTACAGTGACCCGATCTTTGTTAATTTTACTGTAAACTATCTGTTGATAATGAGTGAAAATAGTGCGAAATATCATGTTTCTAGCTGCATATATTTAGAAGTTATAACAAAGAATCTCATATCTGAACAATCAGTTGTATGGGAGCTATATGTAAAAGTGACCCGATCTTTGTTATTTTCACTGTATGAATTCTGTTGATAATCGTTGGAAGTATTGCAAAATATCATGTTCCTACCTGCATAAATCGAGGAGTCATAACGAAAATTCTCATAACTGAACAATCAGTTGAATGGGAGATATATGTTATAGTGACCTGATCTTTGTTATTTTCACTGTAAATATTCTGTTAATAATGAGTGAAAAGGGTGAGAATTTTCATGTTCCTAGCTGCACAAATGGAGAAGTTATGGCAAAAAATCTCATATCTGAACAATCAGTTGTATGGAGGCTATAGGTTATAGCGACCCGATTTTCGCCATTTTCACTGAAAGTATTCTTTTGATAATGAGTGACAACATTTCAAAATTTCATGTTACTATCTACTTAAATGGAGGAGTTATAACGAAAAATCTTATATCTGAACAATCAGTAGTACGGGAGCTATAGGTTATAGTGGTCCGATTCTTCCGGTTCCGACAAATGATTAATACATTATAAAAATACACCCACCTACCAAATTTCATCCGGATATCTCGAAAACTGAGAGACTAGATTGCATACAAACAGACGGACAGACAGACAGACAGACGGACAGACGGACATGGCTAAATCGACTCAGCTCGACGTTCTGATCGTTTAAGTATACATTTTAATGGGTCCATCTCTTCTTATTCTGGTACTTACAAACATCGGCAAAGCATCTTCTCTGCCGATGTCCTGAACTATCAGAAACTCGACTAAAATGCTTGGGAGCCAACCAATTCGAGAAGTTTTAGGACATCTCAAGACTAGGGCTGAAATTTCTACTTAAATTCGCAAAAAGCGTTGGCATCCTGATGTCTACTTTAACGCGTAATGTGAGCATACATTTATCCCAAATTCAATACGGGGGATGTGTTTTACAGGTTAAAGGGCATATTTTCAAAGGTCAAGAGTATCCGCATTTGCTAAACTTGATATAGCGTATTCGTAATTGGGGCCTAAAAATCTGCAATTTAAACTGACACCCTGGTAATATTCCTCGTGTTTGAAACTGAATGTTTCTCGATTTTCGAAAACCATGTTAGAAACGCTATTTTGAATTTCGGACAGGCGCTCAAAGCCTCTGAAAGTAGAAACTCTCATCTTCAAAATATACAGTTTTGAAGTTCTGAAAATTTTGGTCGAAGTCATGATCTGATTGACATGGAATATTTCAAATTTATGTTAATTGTTGTATGCAACTGAATACTTTTGAGTTGTCGAACATAATTTAAATTTGGTTTTTTTTTTTTTTGGTTTTTCAGTAGAAACCCCAGATAAAAATGTAATCTTTTAATTGCAAACAAAAGAGGTATACTGTTTTTTTTTTTGTAAACACATACCATACTTATAATATGATACTAGTAAAAATATTAGAAAGGAATCAATATTCTAATCGGACCTATTGCTAAATCCATCGTAGATTCGATTTTGTGAAATTTACTAAAATGCTATATCTTACTTCGAATTGATACGAGCGTATACATTAGGGTGGTTCTTTAAAAATATCAACAGCTAAATTGCTGTTTTATACGTCGAACAAAATAAAGTGGTGCTCCATAATGTTGACATTTTAAGGACCACCCTAGTATACATACATATTCCGTTTCAATGGAATCATTATCATAAATATCCTGAATTGAAGCTTAGATGAATTCAGCAATGGCCTTAAAGATGTCCATATACTTATAAGTAATAGTGAATTAATAACGAAAATATGTATGCTTCCAATTCACAGAATTCTACTCCCGATTACTTCAATACAAGACATGAACCACCTAAGTAGTACCCGCACGAACATACAAAGCAAAAATTGCTTTAACAAAAATGCGTTAGTAATTAAATGTAACCAAAGTAACTAGAAAGTTGAAAGTATTTAGTCACAAATAACTGACTACAAACAAAATACGCGTTATATGAGTCCACCCCCTGAAAAGCGTCCAGCACTCGCAGCACAGCAAAATGTTGATAAAAGAATACCGTATACCCTTACCGCTTACGGTCGAGGAATATCGCATCGCACAGTTGTATATGATAGCGGTAAGTGGCGCACCACATTGGCCAACAACATTGAACTTGCAATCAAAGCAAATAACGAGTTCATATAAATCACTAAATCAAATTATCTTTCCACCCCCCCCCCCCCCCCCCCCCCTTTACTACAGAAAAAAAGTCGCGAAGAAAGTCATGGCGAGGGAAGTGGCGTGGAAATTATCATTAATGAACCCTACAAAGATGGGCCCGGCGGGAATGGTGGGCAGTATACGAAGAAAATCTATCATGTGGGCAGCCATTTGCCCGGTTGGATAAAAAGTGAGTTAAGTGGCAAGTGGTTAATGCGAACTACTCAATTAAATTTAATCAGCGTTGCTAATACCAAACTTAGTTATTACCGTTTTTGTTGCTATTATTCTAAATTACGAGTACTATAATATTTTTTGCCACACAGGTTTATTGCCAAAGAGCGCCCTGACGGTGGAGGAGGAAGCATGGAATGCTTATCCCTACACACGCACGCGCTACACCTGCCCCTTTGTTGAGAAATTTTCGCTGGACATTGAAACATATTACTTCCCAGATAATGGTTATCAGGAAAATGTATTCAATTTGAGCGGCAGCGACCTGAGGAATCGCATTGTGGGTGAGTGCTTAGCAAATTAATCTTTTCAATCTTTTTGGCACTTTGATTTCTTTATAACTTCATATTTAACACACATCTTTTGCACGCTATTCTCCATTGCAGACGTCATTGACATCGTCAAGGATCAACTCTATGGCGGTGATTATGTAAAGGAGGAAGATCCTAAGCTATTTGTATCTGAGAAAACTGGTCGCGGTCCATTGAGCGAAGATTGGCTGGAGGAATATTGGCGCGAAGTGAAGGGCAAGAAGCAGCCCACAGCACGCAATATGTCGCTTATGTGCGCCTACAAAATCTGTCGTGTCGAATTTCGTTACTGGGGTATGCAAACCAAGCTCGAGAAATTCATACACGACGTAGCACTGCGGAAAACCATGGTGCGCGCACATCGGCAGGCATGGGCGTGGCAAGATGAGTGGCACGGTCTGACAATTGAAGATATACGTGAGATTGAGCGTCAAACGCAGCTAGCGTTGGCAAAGAAAATGGGCGGTGCCGAAGAGAGCGAGAGTGATGCGGAGGATGGTGCGTGGAGGAGATAAAAAAAATATTTAATTTAAGAGCAAGTTTTGCAAACTCTTTATTTTTATTTTAAATAGCTGATAGCGTGGCTGACTTGCATGCGCGGCCCATTGCAGGCAGCACGGGCAGTGAACGTCGAAAGTCTGGTGGCGCGCCTCCACCTATTGTTACCCAAGAACCGCCAAGCGCTGAAGGAACCTCGGATGAGGATGAAGATGAGGAGGCTGCACAGGAAGTGAGCGCACGTTCACGTTCGCAGAGCATACAAATGACTAAGACGAAATTTGGTTCGAAAGGTGCACTGCATTCACCAGTTGGATCGGCGCATAGCTTCGATTTGCAGGTATGTTGAAGTTTGTTTTGCGAGTTTAAATGTTATGGGTATAATCATTTCGGAAAGTTTTGGTGTTGGGAGTGGTGTTTTACGTTTTTTTTTTATTAATGTGAATGTTGCTAATTTTTGCGATATATGTGACTGAGTTTGTGCCTTCTGCTTTCAATGTGAGCGCGTACTTTTGAATATCTTGGAGAGCAATGAAGGAACTGAGAATTAAGGTTGAAAATAGACAATGGAAAGGCTTGAGAATTTCTGCAAGTAAATATTTCTGAAATGTTATCGGGATAGGACTTCTGTCAAATCATAGACGGCACCTCAGATCTTAGCAGACTTCGTAAAACACTATCATGAGCTCTATCTGCAGCTTCTAACCATATAAGTCACAGACAGACAGAATCATCTCCGCTAACCTGCAACTTGTGGTAGATTAATTTTCTCTGGTACTGGTGGCCCTTTTTGAAGCGAAAGCACACTACTAGATGACTTTAGACTGAACAATATATCTACGTACCATCTTAAGGGCTAATGATAGGGACAAAATCGGAAGCAAATTCTCGACTATCCAACACGACTATATCAAGGGCACTGCATTTACTCATATACCTAGTTTAGAAATCACTGCACTACAAAGACTATACTGACTGTCCTTTTAGAGATCGCGGGGCCTTTAACAATGTCTACCCGAAAACGAAACCACATCTCTCACAAATCCGGGTGTAAGAAATTTATCGAACGAGTATAAAACTGAAGGGTCTTAAATTCGGAATTAGGTGAGTGCCCAGTTAAAGATCAATAGCAGGGAAACGGAACGAACGAAATACCTAGGACTTATATTACATATGACGCTTAGCTAGGGAGGATAGAGCAGCACAGCCAATTAGAAATGTAGCTTCTGTTATTGCTAGGGTTGCCAACCGTACTATAATATATACTATTGTACTATTTTTTGGGTCTGCGTACTAAATATATACTGTTAGAAAAAAATATAGTATGCAAAAATACTACATTTCATCAGTTATAAATATAAATATATTTTAGTAATTTTCAAGAAAGAAATGTTTTAAAATTGATGACATTTATACAATATTAAAAGAAATATACCTTGAAACAAAGGGTCCACAGATCAAAAATGGCAACATTTTTAAAAATACTTAGGGCCAAATTCACTGTGCGTAGTTAACACAGAATCGGTAGTTAACTAAAGATTTTTGTACTGAAAATCTGTAGTTAACTGTCGATTGTGAATTAACTACGCACTGCGAATTTGGTCCTTAGAAAGATTTACCAAATTCACTTAAAATTATTTCGCTTATGCTCTCTATTCCTGCGACTTCGGCATTCACAAAAAGAGTTTTTTTTTCTATTTAGATTGTGAAATGATGAGATGAGAGAAGTAAAGCGACAATAAAAAGATAACTCTTGATTTATATTAACTTAAGTATTGATTGCGATAAAGCATATGATACTTTCAAAGAAATATAAAGATGTACACTTAAAAAGCATTTTTTACTTTTTCTTATTTAAAGTGTACTATATTTTTTCAGATTTTTTTTAAAAAGTACTATACATGTCTTAGAAAATGTTGGCAACCATAGTTATTCCAGAACATAGCCTAATCGGCCGGCAATGTACGAACGTAATATCCCACGACATCTGTAGAAGCGATCAAGATGAGAAAGATGAAGAAACAATATTGCAGTATTTGGTGTAGGATCCTGCACGAACACTTATCTTCCGAAGCGGATAGTCCTCAATAATTTGGAATATTTTTGAGAATTTCGCAAACATTTTGTTCCATTCGGCACCACAACCAGTGTTGCCATGACGAGTTGACGATTTCGACGAACAATTTATGATTCTTTCTCAGTGCGTCATAAGTGGATAATAAAAATTACACCTTTTTCAAAGCTGGTGCGAGATTTTGAATGCCGATTTTTAAATTTTTTGTTTTATTTTTTTTTTGCTTTTTTAGAATACCTACTATTGGGATATTAGCCCTATAACACAGGAATCTTTAATTCAAAAATAAAAGATTTTTATATATTCTAAAAGTAGATAGCAAACTTTTCATTTGAGGCCTATTTTTTAAACTCTAAGGATTTTTGAAAAAAGTTTCCGTATATCTTATGTACAATACATATACGAAACGATTAAAAATCTGTTCATAAAAAGTAAATATGGGTATGCATTTCTAACGGTATCCGGATACTATACCATATGGGTAAAAATTATATTTTCTCTTAAGTTTTTAGGCTATTTTCCAATTTAAAAAACTCGATATAAAAACCGCTGATAAATATATCACTTTTATAAGGAAATTTAGTTTTCAGTACATTAATATGAATTTTATTTAACTCAATGCAATTAAATATATATATTTTTTTTTGTGTCTTGACTTGACGCTTTTTTCGAGAAGCAATTGGCGATTTCTCTCAAAATACCCTTATTCTTTGTTAAAAAAAAATTAAATTTAAAACTGCCTCAAAGCCACAGAGTTTTCCGATCGAAAATACTGATTTTCAAGAATTCTATACCATTTCTATGAAAACGTGTTTTCCCCATATAAAATACATGGAAAACTTCATGGGCTTTGGTACAGTTCTAAATATCATTATTTTAATAAAAGACAAGTAAGAAAGTCTAAGTTCGGGCGGAGCCGAACATTAAATACCCGGCGCAAGTATTAAATATATGATTTTCACCTTTCCGAAAGCTACCGCTACATGGTAAACCGGGGTGTATCCATTTTGAGTAAATTAGCGTCCTTAAATTTCGAAATATTGAAGTTTCAAGCACTTCTGAAATTTACCGTTATATGAAAAGCGGCCTCAATTTTAGTCCGATTTCAATTATTTTGAACGTTTTTTCTTTTATGTGGCAAGCACAATAACTATACCGAGTTTGGTACAAATTGGTTAAACGGCTACCGAGATACATATATGTGATCATAAGTGGGCGGTGCCACGCCCATTTTCCAAAATGTTATCATAAACGTATTTTTTGGTAAATAATTGTTGCAAGCACAAATTTTGAATAAATTAGCTCTAATATTTACTGATTTATCGAAGATTTCGTATTTCTGAAAATTACCGTTATATGGGATGTAGGCGTGGTTATTGTCCCATTTTAAAAATTTTCGGCCAATTGGTATGCCGCACCAAAGCCAACAATTGTGCCAAGTTTGGAAGAAATCGGTGGAGCGGTTGCCAAGATATACACATGTAACCATAAGTGGGCGTGGCTACGCCCATTTTTCAAAAATTTATAATTTTCTTATTTTTCGTCTCAAAATTATTATAAATATCAATTTTGAGTGAATAATCTTCAGTAGTTACTAAAATATCGCAGTTTTCGTATTTCTGAAAATTACCGTTATATGGAAGGTAGGCGTGGTTATCGTCCGATTTTGCCCATTTTCAATACTATCCGTCCTACGCCCGAAAGAAGTACACGTACCAAGTTTTGTTAAGATATGTTAATTTTTACTCGAGTTATCGTGTGCACAGACGGACGGACAGACGGACGGACGGACGGACGGACAGACAGTCACCGCTTAATCGATTTCTCGTTTCATTCTGATCATTTATGTATACATTTGTCTATATCTATCTCGATTCGTTTTGCCTGTTACAAACAACCGTTATGTGAACAAAGTTATAATACCCTTGTGCACAAGTGCGCTCGGGTATAAAGATGCGGGTATTCCTTTTCCCATTTAGAAAAATCCTAGGAGGTGAGAGCTTTTTTTTTTTTAAATTTTCTTCTCCCCGCATGTATTTTTGAACCACCCTAATGTACATGCATATGTCTCGTGATAAAATGCCCCTGAATTGACTGATTTTTGTGTGAAAGAACATTCTAGAAAGCGACGTCTGAAAGACCAAATTTGTACAATTTTGTTTTGCGATCCTTTGAAGTAATTCGTTCTATTATAATGTGGACTATTTTATTTTTGAATGAGCTAAAACAGTTTTAAGTGCAGTTTCATTTATTTGTAGCCAAGTCAAGGCCTTTTTAGCTGCCATTTTACGCAATCCAACTAAGCGAGTTTTTTTTTAATTCTCAAAATTAATGCCTTCAAGATATTCAAGTACCTTTTCTTTGTTTTCAAACTATGCATTTTTCTGGCTTCCCTATATTTAATTTAACTGTTTTGTTTGATATTTTTACAAAAACGAAATCTACTAAAAGCCGCATGCTAAGAATGTTCACCATAAAAATGTAAGTTTTTTTTATACTAATGAATGTATTCAGTTCTTTTGTTGGGTTACTTGAATTTCATGTAGAAAATTTCCAGTTTCCAAACGAAACTAAAAATGCACAATAACTTATTGTTCATCAAACCAAAAATTAATGCAAATAAATTCCCCCTTTTAGGTTGCAAATTGGCGCATGGAGCGCCTGGAGGTGGACACCAAATCCAACTCCGATGAAGAGTTCTTCGATTGCGTTGGTGTGTACTGAATTCAGATTTTTATGTATGTTACCATCTCTTACAACTCTTTTGTTTTTTTTTCTCAGATACCAACGAGACCAACTCCCTCGCCAAATGGAGTTCGCTTGAGCTGCTCGGCGAAGGTGACGACAGTCCGCCACCGAGTAGTGGTGTCGCGTATAAAGACAGTCAAGAAGACAGTATTTTCAATCAAGACTTCCTAATGCGTGTTGCCTCCGAGCGTGGCAATAAGCGACAGCTGCGTTCTTCGGCTAGCGTAGATCGCACCCATGATGCGTCGCCACCGGGTTCGCCCGGCGCGCCATCTTGTTCCACCACCATACTCATACTTGTAGTGCATGCGGGCAGCGTCTTAGGTAAGTAGCAAGGAAAATGTGTTCCACTCAGCTTTACTTTTACATATATGTTTCATATTACTTTTAGACGCCACCAGCGAGCTGACCGCCAAGAAGTCAGACATTACCACATTTCGTGGCGCTTTTGAGGGCGTTATGCGCCAACATTATCCCAGTCTATTGAGTCATGTCACAATTAAAATGGTGCCATGTCCCTCCTTTTGTACCGATGCGCTGGGCATACTTTCAAGTCTTAGTCCATACTCATTCGATGCATCGCCATCGGCGGCGGATATACCAAATATAGCTGATATACCAATTGGCGCAATACCACTGCTATCGGTCGCTTCGCCAGAATTTCAAGATACCGTTAATAAGACAGTGACTGCAGCGAATATTGTCTATCATGAGTTTATTAAATCCGAAGAGGGTCATGGTTTCGCCGGTCAAGTGGTAATGCTGGGTGATTCGATGGGTTCGCTGTTGGCCTACGAGGCGCTGTGCCGTAGCAATGGTTCGGATGGTGGTGGAAGTCGCTCATCGCGCACCGACGACGATGACCGCTTCAATGACTCAGATTTGGATGCAAAACGTCTTTTGGTGGCCCCTTCGCCGCGTCGTCGACGCTCATCATCGAGTGATTCTCGTAGTGGCAAATTAGACTTTGAAGTAGGCGATTTCTTCATGTTCGGTTCGCCGCTTTCCATCGTGTTGGCAGCACGTAAACTGCATGATGCCAAGGCGGGTAAGTGTTTTGGAATTGAGGGAGGAACAATTTTCTAACTATGCCAAGTTGTTTTCTGCATAGCGCTGGCACGCCCAAACTGTAATCAGGTGTACAATTTATTCCATCCTACCGATCCAATTGCTTCCCGACTGGAGCCATTGCTCAGCGCTAGGTTTTCCATATTGGCGCCGGTAAATGTGCCACGGTATGCCAAGTATCCGCTGGGTAATGGGCAGCCATATCATTTACGTAAGTTTTTCAAATATTTGGATTAACATTTTTGTGAATCTAAATGGTTTTTTTTCCTGCAGTGGAGGTCATTCAATCGCATCCACAGCACTTTAGCGATGCTAACAATATTCTGTCCGGCCGACGTCTATCAGATGCCTCAATTCAAAGTACTATTTCTGGTCTAATTGAAAATGTATCGCTAAGTACCATCCACTCACGTAAGTTGCTAGTAAACACTTAGAATCCTTAGATACTACAGTACAGTTCTGAAAAGTAAATTTTTAAACACATAGTTAGATTTATCCTATTTCTAAACCCATCCATGTTTGTGAAGTATTTTTAAAATGATTTTAGTTCGCATTTACAGCGAATGCTTTTCAAATCACTGATATTTATTAAATATATCCTATTTATTTCCAGTCCAAATGAAATGGTGGGGCACAAAGCGTTTAGATTACGCTTTGTATTGCCCGGAAGGCTTGAGTAATTTTCCAGCTCATGCCTTGCCGCATCTATTCCATGCTAGTTACTGGGAAAGTGCGGATGTAATTGCGTTCATTCTGCGCCAGGTGAGTATTTAAATTTATTGGTGAAAATTCCATCTGTTCCCAAAAAGTGTTCCCAGCCATGTAAAACTGTTCTCACTCTATAACGATTGCTTTCTTCTCTGTTAAGAGTTTTCGTAGAAAAGTAAAGATTCTGTATGTTTTAGAAGTGATGCCATCCTTAACTAACTGTTCCCACTCTCCACTTTCCTTTTTGATCAGGGAGTACTGTTTCGTGTCTTCGAATCACCTCTCAATAAATACATAGTTTTTTTTTTCTTTGTCAAACTACTTAAATACTTAATTACTTTTAAAAATAAAATATTTCAGATTGGTAAATTCGATGGCATTCCATTTGTCGGCTCTGCCGGTGACAAAGACACAGTCACCTTCCATCCAAGTCAGCCACGTGAGAAATGGATGAAAAAACGCACTTCAGTGAAACTGAAAAATGTAGCCGCTAATCATCGCGCCAACGATGTTATAGTTTTAGAAGGACGAGAACAACGCCTCAATGCACGTTTCATGTATGGCCCTCTCGATATGATTACTTTGCACGGCGAAAAGGTCGATATACATCTAATGAAAGATCCACCAGCTGGAGAATGGACATTCCTTGCCACTGAGTTGACCGATAAAAATGGCCGCATTGCATATACCATTCCCGAACAAGTCGCGTTGGGCTATGGCATTTACCCGGTGAAAATGATAGTGCGCGGCGATCACACATCCGTTGATTGCTATGTAGCCATAGTGCCGCCAATGACTGAATGTGTAGTCTTTAGTATTGATGGTTCCTTTACGGCGTCAATGTCGGTGACGGGGCGTGATCCAAAGGTACGCGCTGGCGCAGTTGATGTCTGTCGCCATTGGCAAGAGTTGGGCTACTTGTTGATCTACATCACCGGACGGCCGGATATGCAACAGCAGCGGGTGGTATCATGGCTAAGCCAGCACAACTTCCCACATGGGCTGATCTCATTCGCTGATGGATTACTCACTGATCCACTTGGACACAAGACCGCATACTTGAATAATTTAGTGCAAAATCATGGAATCTCAATTGTGGCTGCTTATGGTAGCAGCAAAGATATAACTGTTTACGCAAATGTTGGTTTGCGGGCCGATCAGATATTCATTGTGGGCAAGGTAAGTTTGTTTGGATGAGGGGCTGGATGGGCAATCGTTGGTGAATTATTTTTATATATATTTTGCATTTTTAGGTTAGCAAAAAGTTGCAATCGAGTGCCACGGTATTGAGTGATGGCTACGCTGCACATTTAGCTGGTCTGCAGGTAGTGGGCGGTTCTCGTCCTGCCAAGGGTAATGCGCGCATGGTAATACCGCGTGGGTGTTTCAATTTACCTGGCCAGGCATCGAATCCACGTCGCAGAAGGTATGTGAATGTGATTGTTTAGAATTTCTTGTTAAATGTTGTAACGTCCTCGTGTATATTCTTACACGTATTGATACTAAATAGTTGTACAAATGTATTTATAAATAAACACACCAAACGACTTGGCTAGAGGGATTTTACTTAGTTAGCTTTTTTGTTTATGTTTTTCGTTTTGGTTTGGATGGTCACAATGAAACCAGTTGTTTTGGTACACTATTTTTTGTAAATTCTTCAATTATTTTGTAAAACAAAAATTAACTGCAAATGAGTAGTGGTTACAAGTTATACAAAAAAAAAGTTTTTTTTACGACTTATAGCATTATTTTCAGTAAAGTGTTATCAATTTATCGACTTACTGTTCATTTATGGAAAGGAAGAGCTTTCAGAACTTTGAGAACTCTTCAGCGCTTGGTGCACCGTTAGCCCATCTATAAATTCTTTGGTTCAGCAAAAACTAAAATCTTCATTGAGCGAAAATTAGAACTTGAATCTGAGCCCCAGAAAACTTGTTTTTTTTTTTGACCAGTGTGCAGGTCATTGTTGATCAATCCGAAAAAATATTTTCTTAACGAAACACTTAAATGCATAGATGAAGCAATTACTTTAGTAATTGTAAAGAAAACTGGTTCTGTCAAGGGTTTGGTTCTGAAATTTGAAAAATTTTAAAGTTCGAGCTAGAAAATGCTGACGTCCATGGGTCTCAGGCCGACGATGTAAATATGATCTGCATTTGTCAGAAGAATCGTTCTTTTACTGTATACGGTGTCGCTGCGATTCAGATTGGCAGTTCTTATTATGATTTCCAGTATCAAATTGAAAAAAGTCGCTTGAGAGTAAATCGCCTTGTCTTAAAACTGGTTTGGTCTCAAATGGCGCGCATAGGTTCTGAGAAAGTTATACTCAACGTGACTCAATATAGCCGTATTTCCCCAGACTCAGCAATTTTACTCATTAACGAACCCACCTAGGGTGTACTGGCCTCATCTTAAAACAAGATTAACAATTTTTGTTAGTCCTATTACTTAGGGCCGGTTGTTCAATGTCCGGTTATCACTACCTCCCAGTTAAACATTATTATCGACGATTTCGATTTCATGCAGTCATAAAGCAGTCGTTGTATTTAACCGAGAGGTTTAAGAAATCTTGATGGTTCTTAAGAGGGTTGCCACCCAATAAATTTAATTAAATTAGAACAGAACTTTAATTTCGAATTCAAACGATAGAGGTTTAAGAAAAAATTTTTTCGAAAATGTTTTTTGAATAGGTTTGCCATACCTTTTCTCTCGTGAATGTTTGTTACTCGAAAGATAGAGATTTAAGAAAGATTTTTGAATGTTTGTTTTACAGTTCGAAAGATGTTTTAAGGTGCCGGCTTAGCAAGCGGTGATTGGCTAATAATTTATTAATTTCAACGCATTACCGATATTTGAAAGTGAATTGTTCTCAGATGTTACTGATACGACTCGTCGTAGGTTAAGTTTCGAAGCGTGTTTAAATTCTCGAGTATATCTACCAGAACATGATTATCATTGTGACCATACCAAAAATTAAACATTTCACATCACTAGTTGTTCTAGTTAATAACATCTTAAAAATGTATAGTATGTACATAAATAACTAAATATGTAAGTACGATAGAAAAAACATTTGTCTGGTTGTTGAATAGCGATGTGTTGTTGTTCGAATTTTTTAAAACAATTTTATGTTTTAAAATTTTTTACAAATTACTTACACTTTGTGTTTATATGTTTTGTTTGTTTTTCGAATTAAGATTGAATGTTGATATTTTATTATTTTGTTTATTTTTCTTTTAAAAATTATGTTTACTTTAACAGCAACGCATATGAGAAAACTGCAGACGAATGAGCTACTAATATATGTAAATATGTACGCACATACATACATACGTATGTACATATGTATGTAACAAGCAGCCAGTGATGGGAATATTAACAGCACTTAGCTTAGTATTTTCTAAGCGATCAAAATTTTGACGAATTTATTTGCTTTATTTCGAATTAGTTAAACCACAAACACATATCATTACACGCTAGTGGTTAAAAGTGTGCAATTATTTAGCGAAAAAATAAAAAATTAAAAATTTAAAATACATTATAGTACTTATTTAGATTAGTTTATGTAAATAAATATTTATAGCTGTGCATATGTATGTTTGTACTAATAACTAACCAATGCAAATGAAATTATTTATTGAATTTGAATTTACGATATGTTTCTTTCATATTGTTTCTCTTTGGATTTCATTTCTTACCCCATTGACTTTCGTTTATACCTGATTTAAACGTGTTTATATGGACACATTGCAAACGCTTCCACAACTGAAACTACCAACTCGAAACATCATAAAAAAAAAAAAACGAAAACAACCAACACCTAAAACCACCACCATATCATCACCTTTTCCGCAACCTATTCAAAACTTCGTCGAATATTTGCTGTATACAATTTTTATTTCACATTTTAAAAACCACCAATTTGAACACCACACCACAACCACCCACCGCTATCCTCATCAATCATTTTGTACCGTTTCTTGTGTATTTAGGCTGCATGAGCAACCGGATGCTTTAATGTAAATTGCGAATGTCACACCTTTGTCTCGTATTCACCAAAACCACCAACAACAACAAGATCATTTTATGCGAAACGCAAGTAAAAAGCAAAAACAATCAAAACTACAACAGCAACAAACAAGCAAGCAAATAAATCAAACAATAAAATGGTAAATTTTATTAACACCTACGCTTAATTTTTACATAAAAAAAACACGAAAAAACATTCAAATCAGCAATTAAATAAAACTTTGACTTAAACTAAACAAAAATATAAAAAAAAACAACTACAAAAAAATTATGTTAAAAATTGTAGATTAAATAAATTTAAGACTAATTTAAAAAACATCATTAAAAAACCAAAAATATCTACACAAAAGAAACCAAAAACTAAATTATCATTCATAAACTACACAAAATTAGTTGAAATTTAATGTTGTAAAATATTGGTACTTTTTTTTGGCAATCTGGTCACATTGTGAGTTAATTCGATTGGTCACAAATAATCTTATATGTATAAATGTATATCACCATAAGCTCTATTTCTAAATAAGTCTCATCGAATACGCTTTTGTACTCATAAATTTTTTATTATTTTTGTTTGTATGTATACTCTCTTCCCATTTCATCAACAAATATGTAACTGCTATCTCTTCTACATCCATCATCACTCCAAAACCGCTACGTCTTTATCTCTTTCTCACTATATGTGTAACTATCCAACACCGTCAACTACAACAAACTCAATCAAAATGAAATAACAAAAATAGCAACGAAACTGGATTATCTTCGCCCATTCGCAGTGGTTACCTGAAGCGAAAAACCTATCTAAGTCTTCACTAAATGTAAATACAAAAAAAAAGACAGATGAGCGCATTAGAAACATGTTTCCAAAATAAGCTACTCTGGCATCACGCTACTTTGGATCACACATTTGTAGAAGAATATGGAGAAAGCATGAATAATGGAAGGCAAAATTTTTGAAATCATAAATCGTCCAAAAATTTCGGCAGCTAAATACATTAAAAAAAAGAACAAAGAAATGTCCTATAACCTCTACGATGCGTATTTTGTCCGCGCGCACGCCATACATGTCCACGAAGCTTAAGCAACATTTACATAGCTTAGACGTAACTCCCACATCGCTTAGAGCGCATAGTTCTGTAGTTAGCGCGCTGTCACACTATGCTTCGTGATCATTTAGTAATCCCAAAATACAAGTGCAAAAAAAAATCGCTGCAAATTACATACAAAACATTTATGAAGAAAAAAAAACCAAACAAGCAAAACAAAACTAAACTTTCCTTAGAACAGAAATTAGAGGTTTATGATGATGAAGCGGTAATACAGCATTGATTACTAACCGATTCATTTGCAACCACTTAGTGCTGCATTAGAACTTAAACAAATGAGAAGCGAATGCAAACAAATATTACGTAAATCACGCCTAAAGTGTCACGTGGTAAGTAAGATTTTAAATTCTTTTTATAAACTATTTTCGCATATTTACTATTCGGATTGCTACTTTTTACTTGAAAACGTAAGTAATTTAAGTTAAGTCATATAGGAGGAGTTTAGATGCAAACTGTAGCAAATAGGATAGTCTAGTATCTAAGATAGTTGAAGATACATAGATAAGATAGATAATCCTATAGTCTATGTATTAGAGAAACTGTTAATAGTTTCAGTTGGGTCTGGGTATCGTTGAAACATTCAGACACACCTACGCCAACTTTTTAGATATCCACAATACTACCAGTTGTATTATTATAATTTTTTCATTCTGGCAACACTTACTTGTACTTAAATTATTGTTAGAAACCATGCTCGGAGTACAACATTGTGTGCGGTATTGAGGAAAGCTAAACATTCTAGAGTTTCTTAAGGCATAAGGCCTATCTCTGAAATAAAGGGAAGTAAGCAATCTTTTTTTGATAGCGGCGGTATCTGTTGTTGTTGTAGCGGCACTTCTAAGCCAGCAACGTTTCTTTGTCTTTGCCCCAAGTGCTGCCGGCGAGCGACTTGAGGACCTTTTTGCGCCTCTGTACTTTATTTACGACTGCGGTTTTGTGATCCCTAAAATTTTCGGGTTGTTTACTGTCGGTATTGGTGTGCCATCGACGTGTATACCTACTTCCTCCCTGACCTCATTCGTTCAGGTGGTGAAGAGGTTTCGCCGTTGATTTCGTTGGGGAGAGTGTTATGCTCCTTGCAGTGAAGAAGCGAGAAAGGCTGGAGAGATAGTCGTTTACTTTTGAGCAGAGGTCATCAATTCCATTCCCGGTATTCCATTCCCACGACAGCCGGTTCTACGACGGTCGAGTTTTACCCGACCAAGGACTGTTGTTTCGGCGACCTAACCCCGTTTAGATCGGCGATATCCCTCAATAATTTTTCGTCCATGGAGCAACTCCTTGCAGCCGGATTGCTTCACATCCTTCTTCTCCGGGCGGACGTTGAGCCCAACCCCGGACCAGAAACATATCTCTGCTGTGTTTGCCAGAATCGACTCCATCCGAACTCCACTTCGGTTAGGTGCAACTCAAGCAACGGATGGAGTCACCTAAGATCCTGCTCTGGTCTTAGGTCTCACCGGGAGTGGACCATACGCTATGTGGCGCCTGTTGCGTAAGCCCAACGGCACAATCAGCCTCCACGGCTACCCGCTCACGTAAGGCACCCAGCACCCGAAGAGCTTCCACGGCTCCTAGAAACTCCCCTGGGCAACAGCAAACCTCCTAACCCCCACCTCCCCCACAGTCTAGTGGCCGGTCCAACTCGCGTATGCGAGCCAACCAGCAGCTCCTGGTTGCCCACACCATCTGCTTCGTATGCCAGGACAGAATATACCGGAACGTGACATTAGTCAAATACAACTCATGCCTTGGCTGGGTCCAAAAATTCTACTGCAGTTTTCCAAAAAGGCGTATAAGTTTCTCAACCGGGCCTTTGATTTATGAAGTGTATTTGAGGCATAAGCCAGTCAACGGGATTTAACCAGCATGTTTTGTTTAGATATATATATGTATTAGTTACAGCTTTAGAGACCAGAAGTCAGGAGGATTTTTGCTACGGTGACCCCTATTGAAGTTTGGTTATTATAATTTTTGTGGAGCATTCTTTAAACAGGGTAAAAAGGGATCCGTTTTGTTTAATGAGTTCAAATGTTATATTGGAAAATATGTTTTTAATTTGCATAGATTTACCAAGATAATAACTATCTTTAGGGTCGTTCTATGCATTTATTAAAATTGGATTTTGGACCAAAAAGTGGAAAACTCTGCCCACTGTAAAAAATAATTTTAATAAATTTGACTACATAGAGTGACTTAAACAAATCTTCACATGCTGATTTTTTAAAATATTCACAATTTTTTCCAAGTTAAAATTCTTCGATTCTTTTTCTCTAAAAATTAACCAAAAATATGTATGTAAATAGAAGTTTCAAAGTTTATGAAAAATTTAGTAAAATTTCATAAAAATTTCGTACATTCCTCTCGTTTTTGTTTAATTGGAGCCGGGCTTTTGTGAGTTTTTTTCATATAACCAATGCAATTTACTTGAAACTTGCTATTTTTGTACTAAATTTATATGGGCTTTAAAACTGCAATACCCAAAAATTTTCTAAAGGTTAACTTGTATAGAATTTTTAAAATTTTTCGTTTTTTTAATTTAGTAATTTTTCAAAATTTTGGCATAAAATTTTAAAGCTTTGTTTAATGCATTACTTTTATAAAAAAAATTAACTTAAAAAAATTATGAATATTAAAAAATAAAAATATATCCGTACATTTGTTTCAGACACTGCATAATTTAGACAAAAATATCAAATTCAAAAATGAAAGAGAAAAGCAAAATTTTACTCACCTTTCCAAAGCTGTGAAAGAAAAAGAAAAAAAAATTACTATAATCTCAAATATAAAGTAACAAAATAATTATATATGAATACTATTTGTAGAATATACACATATGTATTTTAAGAATCATTATTTAGTTAGTTTAACAATATTTTCTCACAATTTTTTATAAAAACTGCTATAGTCCTAAAAAATCCTTTAGGAAATTAATAACGATCAGTCCTTAGAGAGGGAGTCTTACAAAAGGTAGTGATGAGTACTTAAATAGTAAGAAGTCTTATTCGAAACAATTATTTTGGAAAGAAATCTCCTTTACTTTATTTTATAATATTTTGTATTTCAAAAGAAACTTAATAGAATTATTCTATTTCAGAAAATGCATTGAAAGACTACTTTGTATTTGCATCTTATAGGTACCTGGCTAGAAAGACTGTTTCCTCCTGTTGTATGATGGTGTTTCAATCTACCTAAATAATAAATGAGTGTTAAATGGATTTAAAGTTAAAAGAAAATAACGGTGTTAACCAAACTAAAAAAAAAAAAAAAACAATATATAAAAAAATGTAAGACAAATTATATTGTGGGTTTCACACTTGCCTGAGTATCAGCTTATTTGGTTATGCGTTTATATTTTTTATTCAGTTTACAACAATAAACTAAACAACAGAATAATAATTTTGTACCACATAAGCTGATAACCAGGCAAGTGTGAATACTCACAATGGTTCAGAAAGTATTTTTGAGAAAGAAAATATACATATAAATTTTAATGCAAAAAACTAAAAAATACATACAAACATACACATTAAACATATTTATGTATACACCTAGTACTATGTATACTAAAAACATAAAAACACACGCATGCCTACTTTTAATAAACATACACACATACATATAGAACATACAAACATACATTTGAAACATATGACAAAGAACAAAGTTCAAATTGTATTTAATAGAGAAAAAAGGAGTTACTCAAATTATCTAAATTCAAGCATACATATGATATAATTGGTACATTGAATAAGGTAAAAATAAAAAAATTACATACAACAAACAACTGTGAAGAAATTCAAAAACAAAAACAATCTAAAAGCGATGTAAACGCTCATTTTAAAACATAATTTGTTGCAAAAAAAATAATAAAATATTTAAAAATATATAAGACAAAAAAAAAACAAAAAAAATACAACTACATACATACTAACATATATGCTTGGAATTACTTTAAAAACTTTCACTTTTCTAAAAGCCAGCAGCTTCTATTTAATCAAAAATAATTTAGCTTTTTTGATAAAATTGTAAAACCGTCGCGACGCTTCTTCAAGCAAATGTGTTTAGAAAAATTATGAAATTTTCAAAAACATACAAACATACTTCAATTAGAATTTTATTAGAAACTCTTTATGAGCAGAAATTATTATGTACTAAAGATTACCAATTAGATCTCTCTCTTTCATCGTGATAGCATTCGAAAAGCATTTTGCATTTACATATTTGTGTGCGTGTATGTTAAAAAGAAACGACATACAATTATTGTATGTAGATTTTTAGCAATAAGTGTTAGCCAATTGAACAAATAAACAAAAAATCATGTTTAGTCATTTTAATGAACAAAATTTTTCGATGATTTCCAACTAGATATTTTACTTCACATTATTCGTAAACTGTTATGATATTAGTTCTCAGGTGAATTTTTAAGCTGCCTAAAAGTAGACTATACATGTAGGAGAATGTAAAATTTTCACTAAAAACTGCTTGCATTGTAGTTTTGCAATATAAATATTATTTACTTTTGTAATACTCGTACTGTCAAACAGTTTCTTTATCTAATGAACGTTGGGAGAAGTTTACGTTTTTTTTTTTTATCTGGCTGCCGCCTCAGTCTCAACATAAATGCCTCAAGTAATTTTCTAATAATTTTTGTTAGCCTCGTTCAAAACACGTGTTTTCCTATTTAGGTGCAGAACTTTGAATTAAAATAATATCAGCAAAGTAATGAACAGCGCCCTGAAAATCATTGACCAACGGACATCTCGAGTGTGGTTAACACGAATAAAATAACCCGAATAAAAGACCTCCGAGGCCGGGTAGCATCGAGTTGTCAATTGAAGATCAAACAAGGTATCTGGGAGTAGTTTTGTATAGTAAACTGCTGTGGAGGCGCAATATTGAGGGGAGCGAGTGGAACGCAAGCAACGCCCCTAAATAATGCTGGGAGTTACTTGGGATCATTTGCCCTAATGTATTGGTGCTACACAGCTCTAATCAGACCAATATTGCTCTATGTCGCTTTTATGTGCTGGAATGCCGCAAAAAAAGTCGTAATACTTCGGGCCAATGGCGAAGGCTCCGCGTGGCTCGCGTCAATGTCTATCATCCGAGCGTTGAATTCTACTCCAATCTGCTCTAGAAAATTCTCTCAGTTTACCGCCCATTGACCTAACCGCGGGAAACCGTGCTGCTAAATTCGCAAGCAGATTGACGGCCATAGTCGAATTCAATTACAGAACTTTTGGGCAAAGCTCAATTTGTGCGAGGCGTGCGCGGGCAACACAGTTTATACATATGGCACCTTGCTTTAATTGGAAAGAAAGACTCCCCAAATCGTAGTGGGAGTGGGTGCCGGTATTTACTGCAGGGAACCGAATGTCAGGCGGGCAGCAAAATTACCTGACCAATTCAGCATAGCAATCGAGCTAGCCTAAGCGGAAACGAGAATCCACTTCCCAGCCAGGCAGACTAAATTACCATAATATAGTGAAATTACATAACTTCAAACTTTGCACATGTGGGGTTCGCGTTGGCTCGGATTTAGCGCATCCTGTAAGTCCAATTTTTGACATTCGTATCTCGAAAATGGTTCGCGCAGTGTTGTCTTCCACAGCGTCTTACAGAGAAGTAAGGCATTCACCAAATATTTCTTTCACTATGTCGATCATTTGACGAACTGTTTCGCATGTGGCATCGTCCTGTTGGAAAAACATCAATTCATTCCGCACTCCTCGAAATTGGGGTACAAAATAATGAGCAATCATGGCTATATAGTACTGGCCATTGACTATAATGTTCCTGCTGTTTTCATTTTGAAAGAGGTAGGAACCAACGAATATAGCGGCCCATAAAACACACCAAACCGTGATTTTTTGCTAGTAAAACGGTACCTCGTGAATTTCTCGTGGATGCTCTTCACTCCAAATGAGGCCATTTTTTATTGACCTGTCCATTGGGGCACTGGGGCAAAAATGTGCCTTTCTTAATATTTTTGTGCTCAAGCACTCTGAAGCAAAATGCGACTTTAAATAATTTAATTAAAATAAAAAAACGGGGTGCCCTAATGTTCAGACATGTATGGGGAGAAAAAGTGTGTAAATATTTTTTTTTTAAGATTAACATGTTTTTCATATTAAAACTTTTTCGTTGATGCTTGAATAAAATACTGTTGATTTTTAATTTTTTTATTTGGCTTATGGTCTTTTGCCATGGCAATAAGTTATAAAACTGCACACTTAGAAGTGTTTTACAAATTCATATTAAAAAGTTAGAAAATTTGAAGAATTTTTCAATACATATATATTTTTTTTTTGTAACTTTAATTAAAGCTGTTTTATAAATAGTATAAACAATTTTAATCAAGCATTAGCGAAAAGGTTTTAATATCAAAAACATGTTTATTTAAATAAATAACCATTTTGACACTTTTGCTCGCCACTGTATGTGCATTTATAACTTTCAATAGGAGAAAATCGATCCATAAAATATGTATAAAAAAATTCAAATTATCGTTAACAAGAGCAGCTTAGTGTAGTTTTTTTCAAATAGCATCGCTTCGGTGTACCAACAAAAACTTGCGAAAATAAGCAGTAAATGAAATAAAACCTAAGAAAAAGTAAATTTACAAACTACAAACAAATTGTTATGATTAAGTAAGAGAAAAAGCTGTTGAATATTTACAAAAATTATACAAGTGAATATTTATGTACATGCATACAAACCTACATGAAAACTTACAAACATAAATGATAGTTTAGGTGGGAAAATTATACTCATATGCATAGCCTACATACATAAATACATACAGACAGACATATATTTTCATGGAAATATACTCATTGCAAGAAAGAAAAGAGGTTCCCAGGCATATTTTGGATAAAGAAAAGAATATGTAAAGCAAACCAAAGCAGCTACATATCGTTACCTTAATATATGTACATACGTACATATGTATGTAGAAAGACGCTATCTCACATCGTCGCTGAAATACAAAAAACCCTCACTAATTAAAAATCCAGAATTCACTTTTTGATTGATTATGATGCATTTCATCTAAGTTCCATAACGTTTTATGCAATAAAAATGTTTAACTAGTTACGGCTTTTTTGCATATTCAGTGACGATGTGAGTTAGGGCCCGTCTATATTAAGGTAAAGATATGTATATACATATTTAAATATTTATATATAAAAAAATGGCTTGCAAAAATTTAAAACAAAGTGAATTACATAAATACAATTTGCCATATTTGTATGAACCTAACTACATAAATAAAATGGTTCAATGTTAGTACATATTTCCAAAGTGTTGAGCTGTTAATTTAGATGTATGTATGTATTTCGAATTTGTGGCATTTGTTGCCCGAACTACTTTCGGTTTGATACCCTACCAAGCATTATACTATATTATACAGATGATGTAAGTATTGTAAATTACCTACAGTGCATACATATGTATATGCTTATTATAAAAAAAAAATATAAAAAATAAAAAACAGCTGAGAACAACAACGTTTATCCTTTTGTTAACTATTGTGTATGTAAATGGATTTTTGTGGTGAAATCTAAATAAAACAATAAATCAAAATGAAAAAAAAAACTTATTTAAAACTTTTATTTGATAATTTTGCATTATTTGGTCGTTAAGTGGTAATTGGAGTATGTATCATTTATTTGTAAGTAAGTATATATATTTAAGCCTTAAAATTGTGCCGCAATTAATTTCACAAAATTTCCAATTCGCTCTACAATTTGACTCGACTTCGAGATACCGAGGTGATATGAGGTAAGGGCTGTGAAATTAAATCTGAAATTATTATTTCTTTCCGATATATGGGAAAACGAATTCGTCAACTATGATTTCTATAAAATTTTTTACTGGCTAATCCGATGGATCTATGCGTTTTCCAAGAATTTCTCATTTTCACGACGAAAATTCAAAAAAGAAAATGTATTTGTCATTTTTGTCAATAATAGTCATTTTTTTAATATTAAGTCATCACCCAAAACTTTTTTAAATATTCGTCTATAA
Source organism: Rhagoletis pomonella (assembly GCF_013731165.1). NCBI lineage: Eukaryota > Metazoa > Arthropoda > Insecta > Diptera > Tephritidae > Rhagoletis > Rhagoletis pomonella. Next base: position 46,068,439 of record NW_023458556.1, on the reverse strand, counting down.
TGCTGCATTAAAAAAGAAATCACATTTGAAATTTGATAACAAAAAAATTTAATATGAAAAAAAAAAACACCTCTTTAATTTGTATAGCAAATTTCCTTAGGCATTGATATGACGAAAAATGTGTGCCACTTAAAAAATGTCATGTGGAAGCGAATTTAATGACAATTTTTCTTAACGTTATGGGACGGGTATTTTTTAATGCCCAACTTTATCGTTTAAATTTGTGTCATGGCATTTAAAGCCAAGTGGAAATGTGGCATTAGAAATATGTTTATAAAACCGCGATTAAGCTTTCAATAAGTACTAAGAAGTGTTGTTGGATTTTTCGGAATAATTTGGGTTTATTGTGTGAAAATTTCGATACATGAACGTCTGATATAAGTATTTACAGCGAGTTTAAATGAAAATTTTTAAAAAATTTCTATCACAGTATAATGTTTTGATTACGGTAAACGAACGGAGTCAACGTACAGTGGTTTCAAACTGAAAAATTATGTTCAAAAGTTTATTTAAAATGAAGGCTAAGGAAACTCTTTAATATAAAATTAAGTGCAAAGTACAGACAAGTTGCAATGTTAAAGAAAATAAATTCTCCGTTCCTGTTAATGAATGTTACATAAAAGAACCTTATTGAAATTATTAAAGGGTTCCCGCAAATTGAAAAAATGTTCTCCAAAATTAAATTTTTTATGTATGTAGTTTTATAGCATTTTCAATTTTAGTATAATAAAGTGCAAGTTTCAAGTGATTGTGAAATCGTGTTGATTTAAAAATTTTTTTTTTTCTTGAAATTGCCAGCACACTTTTCATACGCGAAAGAAATCGCCTAGCACCGAATTTTGGAAAACGCTTAGCGCCATCGGTTAGTCCATACAAAAATCTATAAAAATCATATGTATTTAGTTGGCGAATTTGTTTTCCAATTTTCTGTCTGCTTCTCAGCAAGTCGAGAGGTAGCTCGTGTTTCACTGCTTATCTAAGTATGGCCCAAATCACCGAAAGCGAAACCAAGGCAAACTTTTTTTCTCAGATTTCGCAGATTTTTGATTATATCTGGGTCATATATGTATATTCTAAGGTATGAGAAAACATAAATATTGGCATGAACTTCCTTCTCTTAATCATGAAAATTATCTTAATCCTGAAACATCTTAAAAAAAAAACGAAATCAATCCAACCAATTTCAAGCGCCCACCAAATACCAACGCCTGACAACAAAATCGTTACCTAAACAAGAATATATCTTAGAATTTTAATTTGTGTCACATTTATATGGTATATTTACGGCTGAGTGTAAGATCGATCTATCTCGACAGCTGGTTCGAAAACGTCCTATCTAAGAAATAGGCTCAAGAACGCCTTACTTCTTTTTTTTTGAAAAACGCTCTACTTACCTCGGAATTTGGTTGAAGAACGCCCTATAGCCTTAACTTTCAAGTTTTCCCTGTATATATAAAAATTGGTACCCTGAAGTGCCACCTTAATAGGGTCGAGCCCCCTCCCCCCTAAATTTCATTCTGGCTACGCTGATGTCTGTGTAATTTTTCGTCTTTTCTCAATCAAATACTGCCAAAAATCTGCCGATTGGGCATATAGGGCCTAGTGTTATTAGAATGGCGGAAAATAGCCAAATTGTGTGTAATCGCCATCACTGGATTCCAAATCCATTTTTTTTACTTACATTAGATAAGAATTGAATACATCACGCTCTCCACAAAAAATCGATTGATGATCTCAATATTTTACATCATTTAGTGCATTTTATTGTTCATAAAAATATGTATCTTTTATTTGTCTTATAAACAATTACAAACAAACCAATTAAAACTAGTAATTTCCAGTTTCATAGTGCATTGTTTGCATTACTTAATAATGCATATATGTATTATATTTTGACATACATACATACACATATGTTTGTAAATTGATTTCAATCATGGAAGGCGCACCCTACCACAACGTATGCATGTTTAATAGTTGAAACACTTTTACTTCACGTTGCGCTACTCATTTCCTAATTGGTTGATTATTTACGTTTTTACGTTTTCCACTGAACCAGATTGTATAAAAGCCTACACCTCTCTCAGAAATTTCTGGACAGACATCTAAAACATCTATGTGGTAAACAGTTGTATAACACACTAAATGATAAGGCGCTTGCAATAATTTCTATTCGAAGATACTAGGATTGGAAATATGCTGGCTTTCTGACCCCTTTAACAAGGAAAGCTATATACTTCAGTGGAAAATTTCTTGTGAAAATACCAGAACAGCCCTGCCCTTTACCTCAGATATGTACAGCCATTAGTACTCAGGCGGTTCTAGGATGGTTGATAAAGCAGGTGATGGTATTTAAGATCCTGACACAAAATTTTAATTTCAAAGGGCAAACCGTGAAAAGTGTTAAAGAGCAAGATTATATTAAGTTATCATTTCAGATAGCCAAGCTAACTTACTAGCCAACTAATTTTTTTTGGTATACAATATGTGGCACAACTCACAAGCATTTCGCTTAAAGCCTGTTTAGGGCTATAAAACTAAAGTAAACTGTTGAAATTTCAACATATGTATAATGGGAACAGTGAAGCCTACTGCTTACTAGTAACACTTTTCCCACAAACAATTACATTCGTTGTTAATCATTAAATAAATATTTATATAAAACCTAGCACTTTACGTTTGGCATGATTTATCTTAGTTTAGTCTTAGCCTCTTTAGTCTTTTGGCAAAACATGTGTACAACCCAGATGTTTATTTATCATAGATTAGCGTGGCTTTTAGCAAGTAACCAACGATAGTGTTAATAAACTTCACATTTTATCGCCATTTATTCAACAATCCAGACAAGAGACTCCTGAGGCTATTCTGAGTTATTTATAACACTGGATCACAAATTTCAATTTTGTTTTTGTTCTCCAGATGCCACTATCCAATTAGTATTCAGAATCGCTCGCTGATTCCAAAAATTTAGTTAGTTTAGTTCAGTTTTTTTTTGTTTTTTTGATGAAAAAATGGAAAAAATTCAAACTTTAACAGGGAGAAAATTTTAAAAATTATAGTTTCTGTGTAAATGTTTTACTTTTGTGTTAAAGCCTGTTCCCTTAGAAAAAAAATTAAGAAAATCGATGAATAAATAAGAAAATAATGATTGGTCAAATTAAAATGCGCAAGGTTTTTTGAATTAAATATGAGCAAAAAGAGTGTTACTCATACGCCACGCACACCTGTTAGGTAGAGTGTTTGCATCGAAAGCAAGAGGTGTCGGAAATGTTTAATTAAATTCTCAGAAACTATCAGGGCTATCGAAAAGTGATGTATATACGATTTATGGAAAATTTTATTAGATTTCATTTCCCGTATCTCGTATTACAATTTTGAACAATTGAATTAGATCGTAAGATATACGTGATTAAGTGAAACCAATCTTTTTTTTTTTAACTAAATAACGGTAAATTGCTAATATCTCGAAAATTTATCCATAGAAAAAAAATAATCTCGATTTTCGGAATCACCGAGCAATTCTATATAGGAATTCGAAAGTGGCATCCATAGAACATTTTTGCTGTCCACAAAAGTTTGAAATGTTTTATATATTTGTGAATAAAAAATTAAATTGAAAATACACTCTTGAAAAATGTACATTAGACCGCTCCTCATACAAATAAAAAAATCGTCGCACACCCCTGAGTCTAATATACTTTTGCAAGGCATTTTCGAAAAAAAAGGTTTTTTTACCGAACCTAGAGTTCGCCCTTTTACATTTTTCGGTGACACCTACATTCGGCAACAAACAATTTTTTCTTATATAGTTCTAATGGAATAATCAAATTACTTCCTTAGCAAAAGTTGAATGATATTTTGCGAGCTTTAATTTACTGACACTAGGACGGAGTATTTGTGGTCAATGTTTAGGAATAAAACAATTGTCTGCTCGGGGAAAAAGCAGCCGAACCGAATATTAAGAGCCCCAAGGCCCCCAAAGATGATGAGAGATTTGTGCGCCGATGGACTCTGCTTTTCAATTGGCTACCCAGCTTAAAGCAACACTTGTTATTGAGAATTATTCTTCGCTTCATCTCCAGGCTGTTAATATTTTTGGATTAATTCTGAATTCTACGTAGGCAAAGTCCTTCACTGTTTTCCAACAATGACTTGTGTCCCAAAACGCAGGTGTTAGTTAGGCTGTTAGTTTTTCTAAAAATAAGAAAACATTTTTTAGAATGCTACTGATAAGGGTTTTAGACACGCTGGTCACGAACGTTAAGTCAAATTAAAACCTTGAAAGTTCTATAACGCATTAAAACTTGTTCAGTTGACAACTGCGACATCAACTGCCAGGCAACATATTTAAAATTAATAATAGTAATTATTTTTATAAGTGGGGGATAATTGGGCCGTTTACATAGGAAATTTTCCATTTTTCTTTTATAATATTACAGCACTCTAAATTTGTCACCATTTTTCACGCCTTCGAAATTATTTAAAAAAATACAAGAAACTTTCTGACTATGACCACTAGGCTGCGCGGGTATATATTGTGACGAAAATTACAGAATTTTCAAAAGTTAGTTTGAAATTTGTAATGAGCGAACTTAAGAACCTCTAAATACCAAATTTCATGAAAATTCAATAATTTTTTAAATTCTTGACGCCATATTGGATTCGTTATTTTGGATTATTGAAAATTGACTTCAGGTTTGTAAAAAAAAACATCTTATAATTATACCTTTTTGAAAAAAATATTTCTTGAAAAATAAGCAGTGCTTTAAGGTATTGATAGTTTAGCAATCAATTTTTATTGTTAATATGTCATATGAAATCATAATTTGCCATGTTTAAGAAGTAATATCAAACCAGCAGTTACTATTATAATTGAAAGTTTCCATAAAAAAAAATTAAGAAAGCAAACAACACTTGTTGGAACGTGCCACGATCGAATTTGTTGAATTAAACGGGTTCAACGGCTTGTTAGCAGATACTATTGAAAATACTAATCAGTTTTGAGTTTGTAGGTCATTTATGAATAAGAATAGCTCTCTCTAATCCAGTTAATTTATCACAGTTTTCAAATAAACCTTTTACGCGTAAAACATGGCCCCACCGACCACTGTGCGGTGGTTCTGGCACGATGCTCTCATCAGCATCAGATTGAAGAAATCGTACAAAAGACAATCAACTTGTCTAAAATTTCGTCTCATACAACGTGGATGGTTCCCAATTTGGACGGAGTTGTGCTCAATGTTACTTTACATGCATAGCAGTTTTATTAAGTTTTGTGGAAATCCCCTCGTAACAAAAGCTTTCCTTCGTCCTGTCATAAGCAGGTTGAAAATGGATTTCTGGCACTTGTTAGAATTTGGTCAATAGGAACTTTGCAGGCCTTAAGCGGCAGGAAGAAGACACGTTCACACAGTCTCGTCGATGGGAAGCTATAAGCGACCTTAAAAAGTATATCTCTGTGATAATTAGCACAAACAGCGGGATCTGAGGACCGTGTTGCTTTTCTTATCTTATCTTGGTCGAATGGAGGGAGTTTATCATTGTACAGAGTGATTCAATAAGACCGCAGATATTCTTTTATAAACAAAACAAACAAAAAAATTTTACGAACTGATATTTTGTATTTCATAATGTTTTCTAGTCTATGGCATTTATCTATGAAACACAATATCTATTAAATGCCCAACACGAATCCTTTGGCAGCACAGGATGCGTATATCAAAATTTTCCATGACTTTTTGACATATTTTGAGCTGTACAACACTTATAACGCGTAGGTTTTCGTTATTCAGCTTTGAAAGAGTCTTGGGCTTATTGTCGTAGGCCATACTTTTCGCATTGCAGGATATCGGCGGTCGTTTGACATCATTGTTTCGTGAGATAATGGGTCTTGGGAACTTCGTTCGCAATAGGGTCATTGTTTCATGCGTTGTGTGGTAAATGTATAGGGTGGCCAGACATATCCCATTTGGGGGGGACATACCCCCTGGCTACGGAAGATTGCATAGGTAACCCATTTTCGCCCGAAATCGTTTACTTTTCGCTTAAAGCGTGTTTGCATTATTCAACATTCACAGGCGATTAGTTGAATCAACAGTTGAATGAAAACTTCAATTTTTATTTGAAAATATTCTCTTGCAATATTTAACCGCCCAATTCTGTGTTTTCTTGATAAATTATTTGTAAAGAAATTGTATCAAGATTTTTATCAAGTAAAAGCTCTCAGCGCATTCTATGTCAATATTTATAAAATAAAAAGCTCTATGATTTCCACATGAACGAAACTGATTTCCACCTGAGTGGAACTCAGTTTATTGTCACAAATTATAAATATGAATTTAAAAGCAAAATAGCTTTTGAGCCGTGGCCGAGTAGGTAGAGATGTCGACTATAATTCCGTGATGATATGTTTTTATCATGAATTCCGTGTGTCGCCGGTTCAAATGCCGGCACATGAAGTATTTAAATTACAGAAATTGCAATATAAATGTTTTTAAAATACAATTTTTTTGTTATTTTTTATAAAAATATTTTTCATGCTTTTAGCAAAAGCACATATCGCTCATTTACTTCAATACTGTCATAATCGAATAGAAATTTTAATTTTAAGTTGAGTATGCAGAAACTACCGCTACCTCTTCTTCTATGTTCTTTAATGGATGAAATCTTTTTTCTATGAAATTTAACGTATTAATAAATATTTTGCGAGTAGGTTGGCCGAAAAAATCCTGGACAGCATATTTTTAATTAAATATTCAAAAATTAGTATTATTTTTTTTTTATTTTTTACTCATTTGCTCAAACAAAAAAAAAAATTGGGCGATTTGTTTGGATAAATCAATACATAAACTAAAAACTACTGTTACACCTGCTTTTGTATTAATTGCAATTAAATTACCCTCTCTGAATTTTGAGTTAGCTCACTTTAAATCTACATAAGTGGGTGTGCGATATGTTAATATTATGACAATCGCCTGGAAAGATGAGGACTTTTGTTTTTTTATCTACATCTACTACATCTTATTAGTTGATTCAAAGCTGTTAATATTAAGCGTTGTTCACATGAGACGATTTTCCAGGAAATTTAGAGGCGATTAGTTGAATCAAAAGTTGGCTACCCCCCAACTTCATTGGAAGCGATTAGTTGAACGACCTTTCACACCAGGCGGTTGTTGCTTTCAACTAAAAGTTGCCTGTAAAATCACCTCATATAAACGCCGTATTACCTAAAAAACCAAAAACTACGCTACACTTTCATAAAAACTAAAAAAGTCACGAAGATACAATAGCTTACCGTATTTCGGTACAAATTATCTCTAAAATAAATTTTACTAGAGCTATAAAAAAAAGAGAACATCTACTGCGCCGTTGCTGTTGAGAATAAACAATATGCTTTCCCTAGACGTGATAAGTACTCAAAGCACACCGGCAATAGCTACATATGAGATCTGCGAGTCAGTTGGTTTTTCGCAGTGCTTCAGGTTGGGTGTTTAGTATTGTGAGCTCGCTATCAAAACGTAACGAAATACGTAAAAGTGCCGAAAAATCGTTAAATTATTACAAGAAAAAAAGGTGCGTCTGTATGTAAGGCGCCGTGATAACGGGCCCATCAACTAGAAATTGTCTATTTATAAATAAATAAAATAGATTATCACGCATTGAAATTAACAAAAGTTTTTTCGCCATTTTCGACAGTCATTTTTTGGTTGGTGGAAAATAAATACTACATACATACATATGTACAAACATTAGACTGCATCACTCCCCATACGAAAAAAATCTATACTGTGTTTCCATTGGAATTATAAAATCTATTATATTTTAAAACTTCCACCAAAATATTTCGAAAAAATATTAAGATTTACGTGAGCTGGACCGATTTGAAAATACCTCTAAAAATTGAGTTTTTTATTAATCAAAATAGTTTCTTAAAGATTTTTTTTTGAAAAAAAATCCCCTCAAACGACAAAACGGATTGAGCTTAAAAAATTTTATAAAAATATTACAAAAAAAAAAATTAAATTCTCAACGGAATCGTAATAATCAGATTTTTGATGCTGTTTTTTAACTTTTTTCAAAGATTGGTATAAGAAAAACTTGAATAACTGGACCTAAAGTATTCCGATTAAGACTTGTTAGGTATCATTGGAAAGGTATTTTCTGACCCTTTTTATTAAATTAATCTTTGAAAATGGTTAAAAAACAGCGTCAAAAATCTCATAATTACTATTCTGTTGAAAATATTTTTAAATATTTTTATGCAGATTTTTTAAACTTAATCTGTTTTGTCATCTGAGCGGATTTTTTTTTCAAAAAGTTCCTTAAGAAACTATTTTTATTAATAAAAAAAACTCAATTTTTGGAGGTCCAGCTCACGTAAATCTTAATATTTTTCCGAAATATATTGGTGGACGTCTTCAAATATAATAAATTTTGTAGTCCCGGCGGAAAAACCGCAACTCTTTTTGGTGATGCAGTCTAATGTATGTACATACATACATATGTAAGCGAAGAAAAAGCAAATCATTTCTGTATAGTAAAAAGTGCACATATTTGTGCGTTCCTAATTCAGCAACACGAGTATCATTTCCAAGTTTAATATCGAGAATAATTCTCTGTGTATACTTATAAGATTTGTTGATTTGTTTGTGCTCGTTTAATGTGCAACAAAAAAACAGTGACTAGTAAATAAAAAAAACGTGACAAGGTCTGAGTCCTCGAATCGAAATCGAAGGAAACTTTTAATAAGACAAAAAGTAAAATGAACAAATTTGCAGGCCAATTCGCAGCGATAAACGGATAAAGTGAAGCGTAGAAGAATATACGTATATTTTTTTTTTGCGTAAACGCGAAGCAAGTTCAAGTGACCTTTAATCAGGTTATCACTTTGCATTGAAATGGGAAGTGTAAAAAAAACTGCTATCTATTTGGTGACATTTCGCTAGTTTTATCAGCATATTTACGCTATTGTTTTGGATAATTCATTTCAACTAAAATTAAATTTGTGTTTTGTGTCAACAATAAAAATGTACTTGAGAAGTATGTGCGACGAAAATAGCTTTTTAGTGTTATGCTTTGAAAGTGAATGGAAAATCTGAATCTGAATACACTTTAGGGTGATCCAGAAAAAAGTCTAAAATGTTAAGCTCTCACTGCTTAGGATTTTTCTTAATGGAAAAAAAGAATACCCGTATTAAAAACAAAAAAAAACATATTTAGAACTGCCTCAGAGTCCATGAAGTTTTCCATGTATTTTGCAAGGGGAAAAAGCACTTTTTCATGTAAATCATATAAGATCCTTGAAAGCCAATATTTTTCGATCGGAAAACTCTGTTTCTCTTCAAGAGACTTCCAATAATAACACCCAATTGTTTATTTTCCATTTTTAATACCAACGATTTTTTATGGGTCCCAAATTGTATTCTTGGGGTTTTTGGAGGCCCTATAAAAATGGTTAATATTAAAAAATTGTTAAATAAACAATTTGGTATTGTTATTGGAAATCTCCTGAAGAGAAACAAAGTTTTCCGATCGAAAAATATTAGTTCTTAGGAATTCTATTCCTAAGTGTTTCTCGCCATATAAAACAGATACATGGAAAACGTCAAGGGCTTTGAGGCAGTTCTAAATATGACCAAGAATTTTCTTTTTTTAGACAAAAAAAATAGGGATATTCTTTAGAAAAAGTATAGGGTGTGAGAGTTTAACATTTTAAACTGCCACCTTCCGCCCTGCCCCGCATGAATTTTTGGACCACCCTAATGCACATACATATCGTTTCTTTTGGTGGAAGAACGTCATAACTAAAAAAATTAAAAATGTGAAGAAACTGGGCTTACAATTTTGTATTAGTGTTCGCATCGGACAACAAATAAATTATGACATTTGTAAAATTTAATTCAGAGAATAAAGCTCTCATCGAACCATAATTTGGTTCCTTACTTTTGTCAAACAGTGACTGTAGTCTAGTAATATTTCCTAAGCAAAGTGAAAAAGTGCGAAATTGCAGAAAAGACAAATTCTGTTTTTGGTGAAAAACATCTGCTCGTGTCCACCGGAATTATAAAATTTATTATACTTAAAGATTTCAGCAAAAAATATTAAGATTCACGTGATTCATACAATTTATAAACCTTTTTAAGCAGACCTTTTAAGTTTACACTATTCTATCATCTGAGGTGATTTTTTAGAAAAAAAGATTTTTTTTTAAAACTAAAAAAAACTAGATTTTTGGCGGTATTTTCAAATTGGTCCAGCTTACATAAATCTTAACATATTTTCCAAAATATTTTGGCGGAATTCTTATGGCCTCATTCATAAAAAATAGCTTTTTCTTTATTTTTTTATGAATTTGGGCGCTAAAATTCAATAAATTATAAATTTCCAATGGAAAATAGCACCGATTTTGTTTATATGGAGAGTGATGCACCCTAACGTTTAGTTTATTTAGTGCTGTTAGAACTGAAGGCACGCGACTAATTATGTATGTACAATGAACGTCCTTGTTCTAGTAAGAACGCACTTTTATTTATCGCCGAAGAGTCGCCTAGTGATAGAAATTGAGTGCATATTTGATTTTTCACAAGCTAAAGTTAACTTTTCTGTTACAATAACATATAGCAAAATGCAAACAAATGATAAGAGGTTATTGAACTTGATCTTAAAATGTGTTCATAGCGAATTTATGCCGTTCTAAGATCAGCAGTGCACGTGTTCTTTGTGTACCTATTTAGTTCCAACAACAACAAAAATAAGATCAGCTGTAACGCACTCGGTACACAAATTGGAGGGACCTGCAGTTTTATGAGTTCGAGCAAGTGGAAGAACGCACCTCAAACCAGTCGGCTACAGCGACTGGGGAATTGCATTATTGTGCTCCAAAATTTTAAGCTGAGCTTACCGCGTTGGACAAAAATAAATAATATCGAAAAAAATTTAAATTAAAGTTTAGTTCAGAGGATAAAGCTTCCTTCAAACATTACTTTGGGTCCTTGGTGTCTTTTGTTAACAAATACATACATATGTATGTATTTAATTATATGGATAATTATTGAGAGTAATTTTTCTTACATAAATCTGAAATGACAAATTAGTAGACGCTGATAATTAGCATCTTTCGTACACCAGCCAAAACATCTGCATACATACATAAGTACATACACCAGATTACACTTATCAGCATTAGTTCAATAATTGCAAACATACATACATACATACCAAACGTAAATAATAATAAATATTTACATTTTAACAAGCGATTGTATGTAAATGATATTTGCAAGCTGAGATTCTTAAATATTTGTTTACGAAGCTTTCTTGAGACACGTTGTAATTGATTGACACTTTTGATACCTCGAATTTTTGTTTTGTAGAGGCTGCACAATACGGGTACATACATATGTACATATCGCACACCTACTTAGATCTAAAGGAAGCTAACTCAAAATTCAGAGTGGGAAATATAACTGCTTGGGGACCGTACAGATTCAACGCAATTAATACAAAAACAGGTACAACAGTAGTTTTTTAGTTAATGTATATATGTATGTTTTTGTTATTTATGGCCTTATAACAATTATATTCAACAATTTTTATTGAGTTTGAGGCCGTTTTTAATGAAAAGCTTATTGTGGAAAAGCAACAATAATTTGAAAAAATGGTAGAAGTGATAGCTATTTCGGAAATCACCACATTACCTCATCAGACTTCTTTCAGTTGGATTCGATCCAACGACCCCAGCTTCTACATTTTTTTTTTATAAGTGACTTCAGTTTTAGTATGATTTATTTAACTCTAAAGTCATACGAATGTCACGTCCGGCATCATGGAAGCACCGAAGAAGAGAGGGGATGGCGAGAATAATTGAGGATGATTAAGATTAAGACTAAGATTTAAATTAAGATTAACTTAAGATTTCGGTTGAGATTCAGATTGAGGTCGAGGTTGGGGCTAAAATTGAGATTGGGATTAATATTGATATTAATATTAAGATTGATATTAAGACTAAGATTAAGGTGGAGATTAAAATTAAGACTAATATTAAGTTTGAGATTGAGATAAAGATAGACTTAAAGATAACACCGGTACACACCGGTCCACAAGAACAAAGTTGTATTTACTTTTGATGAGATGTATTTTGACGCTTTGAATCCAAATCTCCAGTCGGTTTTGGGTTAAAAGCTCATCAATGCTCAATCATGCTGGCCCCTACCAGTTTTGCAACTCAGACAATTTTTTCATTCTTTTTGTTGTTGTGGTGGCACTAGTAGACCTTGTCTAAATCGGCCAGTCTATCAATAGTTGTCGTCAAGCTCAACGAATCGTAGAAATAGGAAACATGCTGTTCGACGGAGTTGGACCAAAGGGATAGGGTTGGTGGGTGAATTGTTTTAAGGGGGCAATTAAATAAATGGTTGCTGTAGTCTGGGGGATGTATTCACGAGTCGAGAAGTTTTGGGTATATCGAAGGTATCTGTTTTTAGAACTTAAACCTGCTATGTTATAGAATAAAGACGTTAGTCGCGCCAGAGTTATGTGGGATTCTAGAGGCAGCTGAGGCTAATTTTGGTTGTTGGTTTTTCCGACACGGTAGGAGTATGACATATTGTGGAATGACTTTCCGGCATCCCTTGTCAATTTGGGTTTGGAGACAAACCGGTTTCTGCGTTGTGTCTTCTGCAGTGTAATCTAAATAGTTAATGTTTGTCTGCCAATGTAAATGGTTAGTCCTGTTAATGCTCGTTGTTTCCTAGTCAGGTACGGTTTATCGTCTGCGATGGATGGTGGTTGAACTCTGATAGCGAAAGAAGGATTGATCTGTCTACTTTATGACGAAAAGAAGATGCCCTTTGTCGCGTTATATGAACTTGTTACTACCGCCATGCAGCTGTGTAAAATGGCATTGAGCAACGCTATCGGATTCGACAGAATTGGGGAGTACATACCATACGAGTTTCAGTCAGGATGGCGTTCTACCGTCCTTTTCTTCTATCTAATGTTAAAGAAGATAATAATAGCTGCATAACTTAGTCAAAAATAATGCGGCACCGCGCAACCCTATATGTAAATAGTACCTCTCGTGTATACAACGTGCGCCAAAAAAGTAACTCAAATATTAAGTTGTTCAAAATTATTATTGTTTATCAGTCTCAAAAAAGTTATTTACATCAAAATATGTTTAAAATTCCCTAAATTAAATATCTAAAGATCCTCTCCTTCTTTCTTCCAGTTGAAAAGTTCACAAGTAATGTCCAGTCCACCAAAAACTGCAGGCGTCATTGCAGACTGTCAAGGCAGTGATTTCAATTCGCCGACCATCATCGAAGTATCCAACACAAATGGACATGCGTCCACGTGCTCCGAGCGCAGCGATGGACTCTTCATGAAAATGCGGCAAAATTCAGTGACATCCATCGATAAGCCGGACGCACCGCAAGTGCAGCCGTTAGCCACTATTGAAGTGCCGCCTATTAAACGCAATATTAGCGAAGGCAATCTGCTGCCAAGTGAGGTGAAAGAGGCGCGAGTACGTGTCATCTATACGGGTGGCACAATCGGCATGGTGCGGAATGAGAATAATGGTAATAAAAAACTTGCAAATAAAAAAATATTAGGGAATTTCTTTAATGTTTTATATGCATTTCCAGTTCTAGCGCCCATTCCAAATGCTTTGGTGAAAACGCTACGCAGATATCCCAACATACACGACGAGAACTATGCGCAGCTGCGCTTCGGCTCGGCAGCTTCAATGGGTCCGCTCGTATTGCCATTTGTGCAAGGCGAGAAACGACGCGTCATCTACCAAGTTACCGAATATAGTCAGCTCTTAGATTCTAGTAATATGACCATGCAGGATTGGGCGCGCATTGCCAAGGATATACATGTAAGTAAAAAGAGAAATTCCAATGTTCCGAGCATACTTCACTGATCAAATCGTTTAACTCTGCAGCAATCTTATGAGTTCTTCGATGGTTTCGTCATACTCCACGGCACCGATACACTCTCCTACACCGCTTCCGCGCTATCGTTTATGTTGGAGAACCTTGGCAAGACTGTTATTATTACCGGCTCACAGATACCCATTTTCGAAACGCGCACCGACGGCAAAGACAATTTTACCTCCGCCCTAATAATCGCCGGCAACTATGTTATACCGGAGGTGTGTGTCTTCTTCGGTCATAAATTGATGCGTGGCAACCGTACTGTGAAGGTTAGCTCAGATAGCTTGGAGGCATTCGATACGCCAAATGTGGTGCCATTGGGACTTATTGGCATAAATGTAGAAATCGATTATCGACTCATTTTCCGGCCATGCAGCGTCTCGCGTTTTGCGGTGCAAACAACTTTGGATGAAAATGTGGGCATCTTGCGTATTTTCCCGAGTATTTCGAGATCGTCAATACGCGCATTCTTGGCACCGCCTATGAAGGGCGTTGTACTGCAATCCTTCGGCTCTGGCAATGTGCCATCGAATCGCAAAGATTTTATCGAGGAGCTGCGGGTGGCATGTGATCGAGGTGTAATCATTATAAATTGCACACAGTGTACCAATGGTGGTGTGGTGGCGCTTTATGATACAGGCAAAGTGTTGTTCGATATTGGCGTGCTGCCGGGATATGATATGACACCTGAGGCAGCGCTGACGAAGCTTTCTTACGTGTTGGGTAAAGTGGGACTCTCTTTGGAGCAAAAGAAGGAGGTGAGGGCGAGAAGAATCAAAATATTAAAGTGTTGTAAGACTCATTTCATTTTTAATTTACCATTCTTCCAGCAAATGCAAACCAATTTGAGAGGTGAACTCACCTCATCGGTTGGTGCCAAAATGGAAGAGTTCGATTTGGTGGATGCTGTTGCACGCTCTATGCATTTATCTACCCCCGAGGAACTGGGTCAAATGTGTGCCACCCTATTTCCGGCTATGCTGAACACAGCCGTTCAGGAAGGTGACATCAATAAGGTACACAAAATTTTGTAACGAAGAACTGCATTCTATTCTAATTTTATTAATCTGCACTCTGCAACCTACAACTCATCACCGCCCTTGTTTTTTTCCAGATCATCAACCTAAAAGCGTACGGTGCTGATCTCTCTTGCGTGAATCACGATCATCGCACAGCGCTCCATCTCGCCTGCAATCAGGGCAATTTTGCTGTTGTCAATCATTTACTAATGAATGGCGTATCAGTGCACATACGTGATCATTACGACCGCACTCCTCTATTAGAAGCAATCGCAGGCGATCATCACGACATTATACAGATACTTATCAACTGTGGTGCCCATCTTACGGGTTCATCACGCGCCATCGGTGAGCAGTTGTGTGCTGCTGCTGCACGTGGCGCCCTATTGCGACTAAAGTCTTATCAACTCGCTGGTGCTGATTTGGCGCAACCTGATCCCTCTGGTCGCACAGCGCTACATTTGGCCGCTTTACATGGTCATGGGGAATTGGTGCGCTTCCTGTTGGAAATTTTTGATAACCCAAAGGTAAAAGATATGCTAGATCTTACACCATTGGACTATGCTGTCAAAGGAGGTCAGCAGGAGATTATACAAATGCTGGGCGGTCGAGCGACAACGCCAGAAGTAAATGGGGGAAGAAAGTAAAAATTTAGCTGTATATTGTTTACTTATTTGTATTTAATTACGAAAAATGGCTGTAATTCAAATTAAACGACATTCGCGAAAGGCGAATGTCCTTAAAAACATGTAAATACATTACACACGCTTTGCACTTATTCACGTAGCCTTGTATTAGCCCTAAAATGTGAGAGCGTTGAAAATTTTAAATAAATTTTATAGAAAACGAACCAATTAAAAAGTAATGTAGAAACTTTTTAAAATTAAATTCATCCAATTTAGTTGCAGGTTGTAATTTTCAGAGCTTCTTCCAAGATTTGTATAAGTTTAAAATATAAATTATCCGCAGAAAACGCAATATACCAATATTAATCATACATGCATTTTCGAGAGAAGGAATTGGATACCTGTACTTAATTTGTAAACACATATGTACCTATGTATGTATATGTATGCATATTCCTCATTTTATCTACTACGGATACATACTTAAGTCCATACATATGTTTAATGTATGTATTTGTTAATAAACTACTAGTTGTTGTAAAAAGCATTACTTTTTTAATTAAAAATATGTATGTACTTACTGGCGGTTATAGAATAACAAACTGACTTACCATGAGCGTTATTGGCTTCAACTGGATCTGATGTTCCCAATTATGGCTATTTCAGCATTATAAAATTCTTCATGCGGTAGAAAATAGCTGAATTTATTTCTAATTACAAAGCTAAGAAGCTTTACTTTTTTTAATTTTGCTTTATTTTTATAACTTTGCACTAGACACCTGTCGGCATTCACACATGAAGTGCAAACACATAGGATTTCAAATTGGATATTACTTTACTTGCATTTCAGCACTATATTCTTTCGAGGCTGCATACATAGCTACATATTTTTAACCAAATTTGCATTCACTAACTGACCACTTGGTGGCCTGCGGCACATTGACCTCTTCTGCCTACTTCGATTTTATATCACCACACATTTTATTCTAATTTAATCGCTCTACAGATATTTTCACACGTGCCTTTGCTACTTCCTTTGGAAGACTACATTATGGATTGCGCTGCGTCAGACGCCATTAACTTAAACACAACGCACTTTAGCTTATTTAAAACACAATTTGCAAAAAATATAGCTACATTCACACAAATTGGAGCCTACAGCATATTTTAACATGAACCACACTATGCATTCCACCTGGGCGCCACATTCAGACAACTGCGGCTCCATAAAATTTTATATCACAACACATTCGCGTTTATTTATATTGCTTTCAGACGGGCTTAACTCTAAGGGCCGTTTTCTCATCTAACCTTTAGTTTACCGGCCACTTTATCGTCCCGATATACGAGTTTTCGTTTTCTCATCAGCGCATTAAATTCTCGAATCGATAAACTGTTGCTCACCCGATGCAACCTTTAAAATTTGTACCCAACTTTAAATTTTGGTTTGGTTTTGGTTCATGAGCCAGCTATATTAGATATTTCAACCAAAGGTTTTGGTTTTTGCTAACAGTTGCTCTTGCTCTATATTTGCTTATGTTGCATTGCCAACCTTTGGAATTTTATGATGAATGTAGTTAAGTT
This sequence comes from Rhagoletis pomonella, assembly GCF_013731165.1. Lineage (NCBI taxonomy): Eukaryota > Metazoa > Arthropoda > Insecta > Diptera > Tephritidae > Rhagoletis > Rhagoletis pomonella. Next base: position 46,051,270 of record NW_023458556.1, on the reverse strand, counting down.
TCACTCTCGGAAATGTAGTGAAGTTTCACTCTACGGAATAACAAATTTATTTTTACAGGTAAGATAAGAAAACGAAAACACTTTAAAGTGAGGAACAATTTATCTGCCCTGTTAGTAAAGGCAACTTTACTGCTTACATTAGAAAACGGCCCTAAGTTTTCACTTTTATCACAAAAATAAAAATCCGGAAGCGTTATTACGCCAAATTTGTACAAAAACCGGAAAAACTTTTTTTGCAGGAAACAATTCTGCAAATTTTCGCGCCCGTTATTAATCTGCTGCTTCTTCTCGTAGTACGCAGTCCCAATTATACTATACAAATGGCAACGCTGAAAACATTAGAGCCGTTGTTGGCAACGCAGTACATTTGACAGAGTGAAAATTTCTGCTGACATGGAAATTATTTTTGTTGTGCATCGTCCGGAATTTTGTAAATTAAATTTGGTAAATGTACCTAAATTGTTATTAAATTTACTTTAAAATATTGTCAAAAGGTTCATACACCAGTAGCGCATAAAATTGCGTGATTTGTTGCAGGTGTAGTGACATTTTTAAGCGTATAAAGTTTAGCTTAATTATTTTTGTCTGCCATCTCGTACACGTCATACATTTCTCTGCTCGAGCCAAAGTAGCCCGAAAATCGGGTGCTCCAATTGGATTGTGTATTTATGTACGCGGGGAGCAGCAAGGCGGTGACAGTGCTTCAAGAGCGTGATTTCATATTTGTTTTTAGATTTTAGTCGCACTTAAAGATTGATGTCTTGCTTTCTTCTTGCAGCGCAAATGCACGAAAATCGAATAAAGTGAACTACACAGCGAAAAAGATATAAAAAGTACATGTCGAATTCAAACAAGAAAGTGCTGCAGGTATTAGGTTATAGCTATAGTAGTAGATAGCACTAGCTGGAACAGTGCAATTAGTGTAACGAAAAACGAGTTAAAATCGATAAGGTCGAAACGGGAAAAAACATGTCCAACAATGACGCAAATGAGCAGGCCGCACATATCAGCAATCTACAGGAGAGCTTTTCCAAGCAACAGGTAATATTCACTTGATCATGCATTGTAACTTCCGCCTATTGATTCTATAAAAAATTATTCAACAGAAAAAGATTTCGGCGTTGAAGGAACTTGTACGTAAATCCGAGGTCGCGCACGGAAAATCTACTTCAACTGCGCAAGAAAAAGTCAAAAACATTGCCCAGCGTTTAACACACCTTAAAATAAAAGCGCGTTCACGTCAAAGCCCGCCGGCTAATACTCCAACAACAGTACAGGAGAATGTACCTACAATTGTGCCAAATGAAGCGAGTGGGCCGTTGGTGGAGCAAGAGCAACCGCAACAACACCAAGCTCCTCATTTAGGGCACTCGCTTTCCTATGCGGAGCCCACAGTTGGCGGTTCTCCGCATTTTACACCGTTAAAGGCCCAGCAACGCAGCGAGTCCAGCAAATCACTTTCGAGTAGCTCCACGCCAGGTAGCGAAAAAGTGTTGCTGCTTCGTAAGCAAATGGAACAGAATAAATTGTTAATGGCACAGCGCGCATCAAGTAAACAACATTTGGAGCAGCTCGTTTCACAGCTGAAGGAGAAATTCGATACGACGCAACAATGCTTGGAAGATACAACAGAATTGGGCAAATCAATGAGTGATCTCAGCGCATTGATGGTGCGCTCACCCGCGTCTCGTGAGCGACACAAATCGGCCACAGATTTGTCTTCACAGCCGTTCTCTTTGGAAAAAGAGCGCATAAAGTTCCTCGAAAATCGTTGCCGCCTACTAGAAAAGCAACTTGAGAAAGAGCGCCAAGCGCACGGACACCAAGATGTAGCAGTTGCTAACGAATCAGCAAATCAAAAGCGACTAAAGGAATTAGAAAACAAAGTGGTGGAATTGGAAAAAGCACTGCAAGAGCGTCAGCGCGAAATTGATAGCAAAATGGGTGAGACTAAGCATTTGGCCGAAGAATTAGAGCGCACACGCGCTGAGTTAAATGCTAAAGACGAAGAACTTTGTCTAATGAGATTGAAACAGCGCGACAATGCAAATGAACTTTACGAATTAGCCGATTTGGAGAATAACGATATCGACAGACTTCACATACAATTAGCAGAAAAGAACACACGCATTAATGAATTGGAAGAGATCAACGATATGCTAGAGTCGACACGCTGTGATCTGTCATTGAAGAATAATCAATTTGAAGAGCAATTGCATCAAATGAAAGCCGAACTGAATACAGCAAATGAAAAGCTACGATCCTTGCAGGAAGAATTTCAGCGCACTGAGGGAAAATCTGCTTCCCTGGAGGAGACAATCGAGAAGTTGCAGAATTCCACTGAAGCAGTCATTGTAGAATCTAAAAGTGACAGTAAAACCAGTCTCCAGGTAAAATTTCTAATATTCAATATTTACAAATTAATTCCATACAATATGACTTTAGGTTAACGAGGAAATGGCTAAACAGATACAGGAGCTTTGTGATGAACGTGATAAGCTGTTGGAAGAGAATCGTCAGCTGAAAGAAACAATCAGCGAACAAGAGAAGCTGGAAGTGTCTGACACCAGCATCGCTGAGAAAATTGTCGCACTAGAAGCAACAATCGAGAGCCAACGCGCAGATCTTAAAGACCGCCAGACCGTGGTGAGCCGCTTAGAAGAGGAAGTAATGGAAAAAACCATCGAGCTTAATGTGCTCAACGAAAATTTCAAAGTACTCGAAGAAAAGCTCGAAACCAGTAGCAAAAGCAAGTCATTGTTCTCTACAAGTGGTGGTGATGCAGCAGACAACGCAGAATTACAAGCAGAAATACAACAACTGAAGCAAAAATTAGACGAATCTAATAAGGCTATGATAAAATTGAAATTAAAATGTAAACAAACCGAGAAACAGGTAGAGAAGTTGAAGAAGAGCTCCGATTTAAACGCTGAAATTGTGCGTTTAGAAGCATTGAACGAGGAATTACAGCAAAAAATCATTGAGTTAGAAGATGAGAAGGGCCAGTGGCAGTTAACTCAAGTAGACGCTGCTGGAAAATCACCTGACACTGACCGCATAAATGAGCAGCAAAAGGTTCTTGCTGAATTAGAAGAACAAATCAAAACACAAACGGAAACAATTAGGCTGTTAGAAGAGGAAAAATACGAGCAGACACAGCGCCTTGAAGAAGCAGAGAAAAAGCTGTGTGATTTGCAAGAAAAAATCATCAGCAAGGAAGGTGAAGAAAGTGCGCGCGTTAAGTCTGAAATGTCCGAAATACATTTGGAGGAGAAAGTAGAAGAGCAGGCCCAACAGCTACAGCAGCTGGAGGAGCGTTTGTCTAATGCGGTCGCCGACGCGGAAGAACAGAAGCAGAAATTGGCTGATTTGCAGGAACAAAAGCAAACTGTTGACAAGAAATTGCAGAATTATATGGTCGAAAACATGGAACTTTTGGATAAAATTGAAAAACTCAGTAAATCGTCATCCTCAGCCGAATCAATTGAAATTGTTGAACGGTTAACGCAGCAGGAGCGCGCCGAAATCGACGAATACAATAAGCGACTTGATGAAAACGTAGTCAGTTCTGTAAATGAACTCACCCAAACTGAGCTGGCGCCTGAGCTTAGCGATAGCCTCTGCAAGTTGCGCGAGGAAAGCTCTGAGTTGATGAATAAAATTGAACTGTTTACAACAGAGCGCCGCGAAGTGCTGGAACGCATGGAACATTTAACCGCCGAAAATCACGAACTCGTACAGAAAGTTGAAGAACTCACGCGCGAAAAGGACGAAATGGAGACGAACGTGCTGTTGGCAAATGACGCCAAAGTAAAGCTGGAAGAGCGCGTCAAGGAGCTGAGCAAAGAGAAAGATCAGCTTGCCGTGCAAGTATCTGAATTTAAGGTGCAAGGCAACCAAATCTCACAAGGACTCTCATCGTTGCAAAAGTCCTCGGAAGTAGTTGGTGCACTCGACAGCAAGCAAGATGCAGCGCTCTTTGAAAAATGTGAAAAATGTCTCACGAATTTGAATCATGAATTGGAGATCTACCGCAGGGCTAGTGATAAAAATTCCAAAATCCTCGCTTCTAAGAAGTTAGCTAAAGAAGCCAAGAACGCACACACACAGCTGAGCGAATTGCTGCAGAAGGTAAAAGAGGCCAGCACAGCGGTAGAAACAGTAACTGTAGTGGAGACAGTCGTCGCGGTGACTGCGCCCAATGGCAAGGCGTTGGCAGAATACGAACAACTGACCACGCAAAACAGGCTTCTCAAGGAAACAATCGAAGAGTTGCGTCGAGAACTGAGCGAAGCGCATGAGGGTGATGGCGCTGTTGCCACGGTAGAACCAACACCAGCAGTGGCGCCAGTAGCAGCGCTGGCCGAGGATCAAACAGCTAAAGAGGAACGTGAAAAGCAATTGGAGGAGCTCAAAAAATATGAAGAGCAGTGTGTGGAATTGCAATCGATCGTGGAGAGTTTACGTTTGCAGTTAATAGAGGCACGCACGGGGGGCGAAGAGCGGAGCGGCGAAATAACGCAATTAAATGAAGAGTTGAAAGCGTTAAAGAAGACGGCAAGCGAATTTGAAAACTTGCTAAAAGAAAAGGATTTATCACACGAAATGGAGGTTAAGGAGATAACGCGTTTGAGAAAGGAGTTGGAAGGTAAATGAATGTCGAACGTTTTTAAGCTGCAATTTAGACTAACCTTATCTTTGTTTATCTTACAGGCAAATGCGATACCTACGAGGGTGAAATGAACATTCTGCAAACGCTCGTCACTGAACAGAAGCAACAACTCATAGAAGCCTACAAGGAGCATGAGCACGAAAACAACATGAAGCTCTTAGAGCTGCAGGAGCGCGACGAGGAAATAACGCAGCTACGCGGCGAACTCAAAGAACTAAAGCATTCGCTAGAATCCGCAGGCGATCAGTTGTCCGAAGATCTCCGCAAGGAGTGCGAGAAACTGCGCGAAGCACTGAAAATAAATAAGAACTTAGTGACCGAGCAAGTCAATGAGCTTTCAAATAAGCAAGAAACCATCGAAGCGCTAAATCAACAAATAATTGACTTGTACAAATCTATGGAGGAGAATGCAAACAAAATCATTGAGAAAGAGGATGAAATCAACGACATGAAAAACATTATCGACCGCAATACTAAAGAGCTGGAGCATTTGCGCAAAGATAACGACGAAGAAAAGTCGGTAGTTGACAAATTATTGATTGAGCTTCATAGCCATCGGACCACCGTTGAGCAGATACCGCAGCTAGAAAGCGATGTGCAGCGATTGCAGCAGGAAAACCAAAGATTGGATCAAAGCAATAAGGAGCTTGAGAAACGTAACAAAGAACAGCTGGAGAAACTGAAGAAATATGCAGCTAATTTGAAGAAACGCGCCACTCAATGCCAAGAGTTGGAAGCCAAAGTGAGTGAGCTGGAAAAGGGTAGCTTGGAAGCAATGCAAACCAAGCAACAAGATGCAAGCCATGAGCAATCGTTGGCAGACACAGTAAAGAGCCTGGAAGAACAAGTCGAAAGATTGAAGGCACAACTCGAAGCAAAAGATAAGGAAGCCGCAGAGGCAACCGAAATCGGTGGTCATTGGAAAAGCCAACTTGAGCAATTGGAGCGTTCCTTGTTGGAGAAGAACAGCGAGATAGTACAGTTGCAAGTGGCGCTGGTCGATGCGCAAGACCAAGCCTCAGGTTGGGGTGACACTGAACTGGAGATGCCCAAAGAGAATAACGAAGAAAACGAAGAGCTAAAGAAGAAGTTGGAGGAAAAGACACACAAACTGCAGGAGGCCGAAGCAGAAATCTACAGCATGCAGGAGGAATTGATACAAGTGCGCGAAAGCGAGCGCGAAAAATATTGCGCCATCAAAGACATACAGGAAGCGCTTGCGCATAAGAGCGAGTTGGTCGCACAACTCCAACAGCAAATGCAGAGTCATACGCCGGCCGGCAATATCACTCAAGCGCTCGAAGAAAAGGTGAAAACATATGAGGAACGACTGCAAACGCTCAACGAAGAGCTCAAAGCAAAGTCACTAAAATTCGAAAAATCAAAGGCGGTCATTAAGGAGCGAAACAATCAGATACAACGTTTGCAGGCGCAACTGAAGGACCTTCAAGACAAGCTGAGCGCGCGTCCCGAAGAAGAGTACATTGGCTCGCCTCAGCGCATCGCAGCTCTGAGCGCAGCGCCACCACCGCCCGCGCAACTTCAAGTGCCTAAGGAGGTCTACGACGAACTACAGGCGGCCTACGAAAAGTTGAATGAACGCTTCAATGCAGAGCAAGGCACCTTCCAGGCTACCATTAGCCGTCTGGAGACTTTGCACGACGGCATACAAGCTAAGCTGCAGGAGAATATGTCCTATATTGAGACGCTAGAGCAGGAGAATAATGCTTACAGCGAGAAAATTTGCAGACTTGAGGAGGGCATTGCCACTTTCGAGGAGCGCCGTGCCTCAATGGAACGCCGCACGAATATACTTTGTGCACAAATGGAAACACGTGAAACCGAGCACGAGAAAGCAGAGGATGAGCTCATCTACCGGCTGAATATGCTCTCCGAGCACGATGATGTCATCGCTCAGCGCCTGCTGCAGACGCAAGAAGAAAAAGATGAACTTTTGGATCGCATCGAGCGCATACAATCTGAGTTCAACCAACTCAGCAGCAGCTATGCCAAAATGGAAAAAGAATATCAGCTATATCGCGAACAGAGTGAGTCTACCCTTGAAACAGAGACTCAAACGCTACGGCAACAACTCACCGCCGCACGTGCCGAAGCGGAACACCAGCGTAGCGTTTACGACGCCAAGCTGGCCGCCAAAACCACTGAACTCGATGAGCTAGAAAGTGAATTAAGTGAGCAATTATCCAAAATGAATACTGAGAAGCGCGCCACGGCAGAAGGTCTAGAGCGCGCACGGGATGAGTGCAATGAGCAGAAAGATGAGATTGTGCGGCTGAAAGAGTCGATAAGCGCTTTGGAGCAGGCCAAGCAGGAGCTGGAGCGGGAGGCAACTTGGCTGCGCATGCAAAATGAAGGAAGTCAGCAGGATCAATATGACTTGCAGGAGCTGCGCATGCAAACAATGCAGGACAAAACGGAAATTGATAATTTGCGCCATCAAATCGAAACGCTGGCGGCCAATCATGAAGTGGAGCTGCAGGCGCTGCGCACGCAGATCTCCGAATTGGATACCTTGCGCATGCAGGTGAGTTTGGGAATGTCAATATGGAAAGAGTGCTACGTATTTAAATTTCCTTTAATTATAATTCTCAATCAGTTAATACTAAAATTAAAATAAATAAACTTCACTTTTCATTTGATTTCTTGCAGGTTGGCCAAAACCAGACAGACGATCAAGTCTTCATCGAAACGGAGAACAAGCGCTTGACAGACTTACTTGCGGAGAAGGAAGCGATTATCGAAAATTATCAGCGCCAAAACTTGCAGCTACAGATGTCAGCCGCCGCCGCAGCACAGTCACAAGCGGTTGCATCCGCAACACAGCATGATCCACTTGCCTTGGCGTTCGGCTTGACACCACCTTCAAGCGCCGCCACGCCATCAACAAGTCAATCAGCTTCGTCAGACGAGGAAAGCGCACGGCTGCAGCGCGAACTGCTGGAAAAGAATGATCAGATTGCACGACTCCAACGTGAATTGACTACAGCGCAATCCGAATTCCACAATGTGCTCGAAGGCAATCATGAATTGCAGCGACAGCTATTGGCGAAGAACCAAGAAATCGAAAATCTGCGAAACTCCAACTACAACACCCCCACAGCCGCTGCGCTTTTTGGCCAGCCGACGCAACAGGACGTTATACCAGCGCCTCCGCTCTTCTTCTCCACCGAACAAGCGGTGCCATCAGCCTTCGATGAGATCGTGCAAGTGCGTACAGTTGAAAATCTCGAGAGTAGCAGACGCGTACGAGGCGCTGACGATGTAAACAGCACACTCGAGCAACCCACAATCGAAGATCTGCAGCGCAATGTGTCCGATTTGGAGAAACATGCGCAGGATCTCGAGAATAAGTTGGCCACTCGCAATCAGCGCGAGTTGGAAATTGAAGAACGATTGCGGGAGAATCAGCGGGCATTCGGTGAATTGGAACGACAACTGCGGGAGCGCACCGAAGAGCTCCATGCTGTGCGCACTGAATTGCAGCAGGTGTTGGATGAAAACGTGGCGCTTAAGCAGGCGAACGCGGTTGCGTTACAGCAAGTCGAACAGTTGAAGAGCAGCAGTTCAGCTGCAGAGCACACACTTTGTGAGCGTGATGAGCAACTGAGAGCGCTGGAAAACAGTTTACAACAGAGCCAGGCCAACAGCGACAGCCAGGCATCTGATTTGATGGGCCTAGGACAATTGCAAGGCAACTTGGAACAGTTGCAAACAGTGTTGCAGCAACGGGACGACGAGTTGGAGCAGCTGCGGCGCGCACTGGAGGACGAAAAGACGCTGAAAGAGCGCACCTCAGCGCTAGAGAGCCAAATTATACCAGATTCATTAGCGAACTTACAGTTGGATGGCGTGCCGAATCCAGTGCCCACACTGGATATGTTCTTCGGTGGTGCTGGCGGCGCTGGAACTGATTTCGAGACTCTAATCATACCACCTGTATCTAACGAGCCTGTAGTAGAAGCGTCAATTGTGCCCGAAAAGGCGTATATTTGTCAACCACAAGGCGAGCAGACTGTGCACCGGGAAGCAAAAACGTCTGCATTTGATCTGGATGCTGATTGGGGTGACGCGTGGGGTGCGCAAGAAGCTGCTGCTGAAGCGGAACACTTCTCCAAGACAACAGCTGCCAGTTTAGGCGCAGCTGTGTCTTTAGTGCCGCGCGAACAACAACTGGAACTACAATTGGCCGAGCAGGCGGAGCGCATTGCTGAACTGCAGCTATCGGTCGAGCGTTGCGAGCAACAAAAGCAAGAGTTGCAGGTGAAATCCGGCAAGCTAATGAAGAAACTCAAGGAGTATAAGACAAAGATCGATGAGTTGCAGAGCAGCGCGACAAATGCGTCAGCTTCATTCTTCGACTTGGACGCTGCCATACAGGATGAACTCAAGGCGCAAATTAAGCAATTAGAGGAGCGCTTGGAGGAAGAGCGCAAACAGCATGAATTGCATGGTGTAGAGAAAGAGAAATTGCTAAAGCGCATCGATGTACTGACGGCTGGCAGCGAACGCATGGCCGAAATGAAGGAGCGCCAAGATATGGAAGTGCAAATGTATCAGGCGAGAATACAGGAACTGCAGGCGAAGGTGAATAAGTTGGAAGATTGGGGACCAGATGCGGAGCCAAGTGCAGGAGCAGCAGAAGAAGCAACGTCGCAGCAACAGGCAGACGCACTGTCGACTGCATGTGTTGGTGAGTCATTTAAGACAGAATTTGTATCTTATATTTTCCTAAATAATTTTTCCCATAAAATAGCCAACAACATTCAGGCCCAGCCGTCGGCGCTTCCACCCAGCTGGGAAACAGAGAGACAACAGCTCAGCCAAACTATCGCTGAACTTACTGCAGAAATACAAGACATCAATGTGGACCGTCAAGAACTGCAAGCGCTACTGGAAGATGAAAAATCGAATGCACTGCGCGCAGAGGAAGCTCAGAAGGTACTACAGCAGCAGCTATCCACTCGCGATAGCGAATCAGTGGTAAATGCAAGCGCAGAGAAGACGAAATACAACGACCTTAAGGCGGAGCATCAGCAGCTGCAAGAAAAGTATAACACTTTGCATGCAGCCTACGAAGAGCAAACTGGGGAGTTGAATCGCTTGAAGGTGCGCGAAGAGCAACTCAGTGCTGCCTTACAGGAGGCAGAGCGCAACTTGGCATTGAGACAAGCGTCGAGTGCACGAGAGGAACAACTGAAAACAGAGCTGTCTAAGGCCGAAAGCAATTTATCACAGGCAAATGCTGCGCTGACACGGCTTGAAGCCGATCTCGATGCAGTTCAGACGCAGTTGCTGGAACTACAAACGAGAAACGCCGAGCTATTGCAAGCAAACGAAGAGCTTCAAAATGCTAACGCAGCGACGGCTGTCACAGTAAATGCAGAAATCCTCAGCAATGAGAATGCTCAACTGCGTGCACAAAACGAAGCCTTAGAGCAGCGCGTTAAACAGCTCGAGGAAGTTGCTGCGCACCAAGTGTTGAACTCAGCCCCAACAACTAGCTTCAACGCAGCGCCAACCAGCAGCGTCAACGTTGATGAACTCAATGCGCAATTACAAGAGAAGGAATCCGAAATAATGCATTTAAAGCAGCGCATTGAAGACTTGATGCGCGAAGACCAAACCGAGAAGCTTGTGCTGGAGATATTAACAAAGAACCAGGAGATACACATGCTGAAGATGCAAGTGAAAAATCTGGAGGATGAGAAGCAAGAGCTGGAGCACAACCTCTCCGTGCAGATCACAAGCGAGATGCAAGCTAGCAAAGGTGGCGTCGAGAGCGAGAATACGAAGCTGCGCGAACAAATACAGCAACTGGAACTGCAGCTGGAAGCACTGCAGAGCGAAAAGCGCGACATGGAGGAGGAACTGAAGGTGCTGAACAACCACGTGCTGAGCAGTCTGGAGAACGAGGACAAGCTTAAAGCGGCGGCATTGCAACTGGATACGCAAAACATTGAAATTGCCGAACTGCGACGCACAATCGAAGCACTCAGGGCTAGCGGCAGCCCTCCGGTGGCAGAAGATGGCGCACAGCCAGTGGACTACGCCGCTTTGAATGCCCAGTGGGAGGCGATTGTCGACCAGAAATGTGGTGAAATCGCTAAGATGTGGCGTGAGCATTTAGAGCAACGCGAGTCCGAATTCAAATTGGCCGAGTCGCGTTTGCGCGAGCAGTTGGCCGCCCAGCGTCAAGCGCAGTCGCACGACCAAGGAACGCAACACGTTGTTTCCGCTGAAACTACGGCCACATCAACCCCCGGCTCGGTATCAACCACGCAGTCGGGCACCTCGTCGGGCGCCGCCTCCAAGGATGGTACACCATTGCGTCACCGCATCATCAACGAGGAGCACGAAGCCGATGCTGATGCCATCATTGAGAAGATGCAAGCGGCGCTGGAAAGCCAGGAAATGGAGATTGTCACGCTGAAGGAACAATTGGCAATACGCTCAGCAGAGTATGCGCGCTTGGCGGCGCAATACGATCCATTCAAATTACAGAACACTTCCTCCCACAGCGGCATTAGCGGTGGTGTCACAGTTGAGCAGCGCAGAGGCGCGGCGGTAAGTAGTAATGATGCTTCGCTCGTGCCGAAATCGGAGCTAGATTTCGCGCTATATATGCTACATCAACGCGACATGCGTTGCGAGGAAATGACGTTGGAATTGGTATCGTTGCTGGAGGAGCGCGACACCTTGCAGCTGAAACTGTCGAATACGCTGCGGCAGGTGGAAGCCCACAAAACGGCTACGAATTACGTAGAGCGTAAGTTACACAAATGTTGGGCGCAGTCATGTAGATATCTAATAATCTTATTAAATTTAACAGCCTCTAATACGTCAACAGACAGCGCTGCGCTTGCGTCACCAACGACGGCGACTGCCAGCCAGACGCAGCGTACAGTGGTTAGCCCAACTGCTGCTGGTTGTGACTCAGCCGATGAATTGAGCCAAAAGTAAGCGGATTATCAAAAGGCGCTATGAGCCAGCTAACTTAAATACTAATTAATTCTAACATTATTATCTCATTTAGATTGTCTCAGCTGCAAACTGTCAATCATTCCAAGGACAAGGTGATTAAAGAGGAACGCGATCAACGCATACGACAAATGGAAAAGATACAACAGGATGTGGCCAAAATGCCGCCTGCTGCTGTCTCTGAATTAGTTGGCACGGACGCAGGTAGTTGAAATTTTATTTTAATCACATTTGTTATTAATTTAAATTTTTTATTTTTTTTTTTTCAGCTCAAACTGGCCAATCACCATCATCTGTGCTACTAAACTGGCTGTGGGGTAATAAGCCAGATGCTGGCAATTCAGCGCCACATTAAAGCAATAAATCTACAACAACAATATCGACAATATACGAACCTAAGCGAACCAACACTGCTTTGAATTCGTTTTATTCATTAAGCTGATTTGGTTCAAAATACCAATGCGATATTCAGGTGTCTACCCTTATGCACCTACCCACATACGTACATATGTGCATCAATATTTATGTACCCCCAATATTTTTGCAACAACAATACGTTGATGAATTGAAATTTAATTAATGTACCTTACTTTGTCCTAAATACTAAAAATTTATTTACCAAACTGTAATAAACGATTGTAAATAACACAGATAAACAGATGTAATGCAGTTCTCTTTTTTATTTTTTTTTTATGTATGTATGTATGTATGCAATTGCTTAATTCGAAAAACGAGTATCTATACGAAACATTCATTCTTTAGCCTAAAACTTATGCGTATGTAGTAGTAAAGACAAAGAAACTTAAGCTGTATTTAGAAAGTTATTGGAACTATATTGAATGATAATGAAGAAATATACAGAAATTGTTAGTAACTACTTGCTTTTGTTTATTCAAGTGTCTTTTTTTTATTGACTAAATAGTGGCCTGAAACATTAAGGCGGTGCTAATGTTTAAATTTTTTCTTATTAGCTGAAGCTAATTTTGAATTTATTGAACGTGATGGTCGTTCTTCTGGGTACACATTTAAGACTCATTTCACACTGTATGAGACAGCGGGCGACGTACATTTTGAGCCGACATGTAACAATCCGACTGGCCGGTTAGCGGGAAACCGGAGGGTGTGAAATGTTCCTGCACTCTGGGCAATGTGAGCAACCCATGCGCGAGATGCGGTAACCCAACCCATGTGGAGTCGTAAGGCTACGGCAGGAGGTTAGGCTAGCAGTCGGCTATTCCTACGACACGTTCTGTGTACCTGCTGTTTCGGCGACCCAACCCCCTTTAGATCGGCGAACCCGATCAGTCGTTTTTCGTCCGTGGAGCAATACCTGGCAGCCGGTTTATTGCGCCTCTTTTTTCGGGCGGGTATTTAGTCCAACCTCGAACCAGGAATCTATTTCTGCTGCGTTTGCCAACTCCGAACTCCACTTCGGTTAGGGGCCACCTCAATCTTACTCAGCTAACACCACTTTCTCTGGTCCATCCCCGTCTAAACAGCTCGTTTTCTGGGCTTGCCGTTAGCTTGACGACACCGATTGATGGACAAATCGACCTAGGCGGCGCTAAGAAGTGCAGCTACAAAAACAACAACAGCTACCAGCTGACGCCTGTCTCGGAGCAAGCGTCCTATTTTACATTTAAATGTGTATCTTTAAAAACACCCCCCCGCTACAGGTTGTACGCTCTTCTTGGGACTCGCCAAGTAAAGAGTCAATCCAATTAAAAGACCAGAAAAGCATATTTTAGTAATCCCTCTTCAGACATCCTGTCTCGGAGTCGCAAATAGGCATAATTGGTCGCACTGTCGGAAACTACAGCCAACATATCGTACACCAGCTTCATAGTAACCACAGAAGCGGTCTTGAAACTATTTGACTGCTGCTTTATTTTCTCCAAAAAATTTTTGACCCACATTCCTGTTTACCAACATAATAACGCTTCTTCACTCGGCCAAGGCGGCTTTACAAAAATTAGGCTGCTGGATACGACGGTGCACCGGCTGAGCTGTTCAAATCCTGCGGCGAAGAGCTTATAGGGTGCATGTACGCACTGTTAGTCTCAAGTTGCCCAACAATTACAATATCAGTATATTTAGGCCAATACTCAAGAAGGGAGATCCTATAGTTTTCGACAATTACCGCAAAATAGGCCTTCTTAACAGTTCGTATAAGATCCTATCGATGAGCTGTGTGAAAGATTGAATCGGTTTATGGACAAACAGACTTGACAAATCCCATGGTTAGACCAGGAAAGCAAGGGCGCCCACGAGCGCAAGCCCAGGTGCAGAAGGACCTATCTGCACTCCGGATGAACCACTGACGTAACTTCACAAAGGAGGGAGGGAGGTTTTCTGGTTTCGGACTAAACCAACAAACAGTTGTAGACAGTGTTGCCAGAACTTTTTGGGCCGACCGGCTAGATTGGCAAAAAAAAGCGGCTAAAAACGGCTAAAATGTTCACAGTTCGTTCCAAATTGTGTCTGAAAATGTAGACGTCTACATTTTGAGACGTCTTCTAGCATCAAACTGTGAGCACCCCTTTCTAGCAGTCGTCGCAAAATCGTCTCAAAACTTTGCTGGTGTTGCCAGACATTTCCTCTTTGCGTGCATTTTTTATATATCGCCTTTCGATTTTGTTTCTGAAAAATTGTAATTATTTAACTTAATTACCAATTCCTAATATTTGTTATTTCTTTTCTTTGATTTGTTTCTTTTCATCAGAAATTGCGCCCAAATTAAATGCAAATACAAAAAACGTGCCCAATAATTATAAAAAGTGTGATTAGTATTGCCATAATGCAACCCTGCTGCGAGGTTACAAAATGTAGACGCGTAAAAAACATACCTTTGAGTGTGACAAAATGTAGACGGCGTCGTTTTCCAATTTTGTATGGGAAACAACAACACCACAGATTTTACGGTTAGAAAACGTCTTAAAATGTAGACGTCTACATTTTCAGACACTATTTGGAACGAACTGTGAACACCCCAATAGACTCTGGCAAAAAACGGCTAAAATGTTTTAGTGAAAATTCACATGCTTTATTTAAATAAATCGCAAGAAACGAAAGACTAGTTAACACCATTAATTTATATCGAGTGTATATTCCTCATCATCAAAT
>NW_023458556.1:46032502-46036376 GCF_013731165.1 Rhagoletis pomonella | reverse complement strand
CTAAATACTAAAAATTTATTTACCAAACTGTAATAAACGATTGTAAATAACACAGATAAACAGATGTAATGCAGTTCTCTTTTTTATTTTTTTTTTATGTATGTATGTATGTATGCAATTGCTTAATTCGAAAAACGAGTATCTATACGAAACATTCATTCTTTAGCCTAAAACTTATGCGTATGTAGTAGTAAAGACAAAGAAACTTAAGCTGTATTTAGAAAGTTATTGGAACTATATTGAATGATAATGAAGAAATATACAGAAATTGTTAGTAACTACTTGCTTTTGTTTATTCAAGTGTCTTTTTTTTATTGACTAAATAGTGGCCTGAAACATTAAGGCGGTGCTAATGTTTAAATTTTTTCTTATTAGCTGAAGCTAATTTTGAATTTATTGAACGTGATGGTCGTTCTTCTGGGTACACATTTAAGACTCATTTCACACTGTATGAGACAGCGGGCGACGTACATTTTGAGCCGACATGTAACAATCCGACTGG
This sequence comes from Rhagoletis pomonella, assembly GCF_013731165.1. Classification (NCBI taxonomy): domain Eukaryota; kingdom Metazoa; phylum Arthropoda; class Insecta; order Diptera; family Tephritidae; genus Rhagoletis; species Rhagoletis pomonella. The sequence goes on along the minus strand of NW_023458556.1, from coordinate 46,035,874 downwards.
CCGGTTAGCGGGAAACCGGAGGGTGTGAAATGTTCCTGCACTCTGGGCAATGTGAGCAACCCATGCGCGAGATGCGGTAACCCAACCCATGTGGAGTCGTAAGGCTACGGCAGGAGGTTAGGCTAGCAGTCGGCTATTCCTACGACACGTTCTGTGTACCTGCTGTTTCGGCGACCCAACCCCCTTTAGATCGGCGAACCCGATCAGTCGTTTTTCGTCCGTGGAGCAATACCTGGCAGCCGGTTTATTGCGCCTCTTTTTTCGGGCGGGTATTTAGTCCAACCTCGAACCAGGAATCTATTTCTGCTGCGTTTGCCAACTCCGAACTCCACTTCGGTTAGGGGCCACCTCAATCTTACTCAGCTAACACCACTTTCTCTGGTCCATCCCCGTCTAAACAGCTCGTTTTCTGGGCTTGCCGTTAGCTTGACGACACCGATTGATGGACAAATCGACCTAGGCGGCGCTAAGAAGTGCAGCTACAAAAACAACAACAGCTACCAGCTGACGCCTGTCTCGGAGCAAGCGTCCTATTTTACATTTAAATGTGTATCTTTAAAAACACCCCCCCGCTACAGGTTGTACGCTCTTCTTGGGACTCGCCAAGTAAAGAGTCAATCCAATTAAAAGACCAGAAAAGCATATTTTAGTAATCCCTCTTCAGACATCCTGTCTCCGAGTTCGCAAATGTAAGCAAAGAAGGCATAATTGCTCGCACTGTCGGACACCAGCTTCATAGTAACCACAGAAGCGGTATTGAAACTATTTGACTGCTGCTTTATTTTCTCCAAAAAATGTTTGACCCACATTCCTGTTTACCAACATAATAACGCTTCTTCACTCGGCCAAGGCGGCATTACAAAAATGAGGCTCCTAGATACGACGGTGCACCGGCTGAGCTGTTCAAATCCTGCGGCGAAGAGCTGATAGCCAATACTCAAGAAGGGAGATCCTATAGTTTTCGACAATTACCGCAAAATAAGCCTTCTTAACAGTGCGTATAAGATCCTATCGATGAGCTGTGTGAAAGATTGATTCGGTTTATGGACAAACAGACTTGACAAATTCCATGGTTAGACCAGGAAAGCAAGGGCGCCCACGAGCGCAAGCCCAGGTGCAGAAGTACCTATCTGCACTCCGGATGAACCACTGACGTAACTTCGCAAAGGAGGGAGGCAAAAGTTTTCTGGTTTCGGACTAAACCAACAAACAGTTGTAGAGCCAAATAAGCAGAAGAAGAAGAGTAAATATGTATGCAGGTTATGCCAAAGGTTTATTTGACTTTGAACAACACCTAGTGCGAATACATAATGAAATAGTGAGCGGAGAGTGAGTGCGAGATAACAGACGAACTTTTGTAGAACCTAGTCCAAAACGACTAAAAGCTATGGAGTCAAAAAACATTTGCGCACTCATAGACGAATTTTAGCCAAAACACCTATGTACATTTTTTACAAGCCAGGTTTTTTGCCTTGAAATATGACGATTTGTGAGTATTAAAACCATTTTTTTTTTAAATTCTGATTATTAATAAACTTCTACTTCTACGTGAAGTCAGTCTGGTGTCAGAATCATATTTGTGACGAAAGAAAGACTAATTTTAGACTCTTAACCAGCGTTGCCATTTTGGTGCTTCTGGAGCTAGATTTAGCACTTTATTTTTCTATTTAGCTCCGAAAATTGGGTTTTAGCTCCTAGCTCTTTCTTTAGCTCTTTTCAAATTTATCTAGCACTTTTTTAGCTTTAGAAAGTTTTAGTTGTATTTGGTATACATAAGCCAAAACTTAAGCGTTGATAAAATGGAAAATTTCGAAATGCAGTGTATACACCATAAACTCTTGGATCTAGGCTAAAGAATTCAAAAATTAATTTAAAAAAAAAATCCTTTTACTGATAGCGCGGACTTTGTTTTACCTTACTAATTTTACCTTTAAGGAGAGCTGGAAGTACAACTCTCCAGAAAAATTTAGCGAAAAAATTATTCAATTCAAATATTTGAAATTACAGACTTTAACAGTTTGTAAAGTATTTTTAGTTCACTGTTATAAGTGCCATAACAACGAATTCGAAATATATGCACCTTAATTTGGTTTTAAAAGATTTTTTCAGCACTTCGTCGTTTTTATTAAAATTGCCGAAAATGTAAAAACAACCTTACGTCAATAAATGCTCAACCTTAACAAAAATATATAGCTCTTCATTTTAGCTACTATTAGTATTATTTAGCTCTTTTTTCAACCGTTTTAGCTCCAAACGAAATTTTTCTCTGGCAACACTGCTCTTAACTCAGATAATTATTTAAAGGGATCTTAAGTTATTTATTTATTTATTTATAACAAAGCTTAAGTGACACTGACATTCTCAGTGTCGAAATCCTACGCAGAATCACAGTTGCCAACAAGGCTCTTGGAGTTTTCGAGAGAAAGATTCTGCGAAATATTTACGGACCTTTACGCGTTGGCGATGGCGAATATCGCAGACGATTTAACGATGAGCTGTATGAGCTTTACAACGACTTGGACATAGTGCAGCGAATCGAAATACAGAGGTTCCGCTGGCTTTGCCATGTCGTTCGAATGGACACCGACGCTCTAACTCAGAAAGTATTCAACTCGGAACCCGCTGGTGGTGGCAGAGGAAGGGGAAGGCCCCCACTGAGATGGAAAGACAAAGTGGAGAAGTGGTTGGCGTCACTTGGCATTTCCATTTGGCGTTAGTGGGCGCAGAAGAAAAGCGACTGGCGCACAGTGCTTCGCCCCCATACAGTGAATTGGCAAAATTAGGGGAGTTATTGCAGAAAAATGAAACTTGGTTTGCTGGTTCAGAATATGCAAATTAAGAAAAATTTTTAAATTTTGGCAAAATCCTTAATTCTTAAAGTTTAATTTTTGCAACCATGATAAACGAAATATAGCGAAATTGGTAGCTGTTTGTGAAATTATGTTCTTAAGCTCTGTGGAAAATTTCGTTTTGTTCGGTGCAAGGACATGACTACCTCCCATATATCCTTTTTTCTCAAAAACTAGATTTTAGCTACATTTGTGATCAGAATGTCCTAAAAACTAATAATAACTTATAAAGTTAAACTTTTTAACTCTTGGCAAATTTTTTTCAATTGGCATCAGGAAAATAATACCTCCCTTATGAATTTTAGTTATAGAAAAAAATGCAGAATTTAATATTTTCTTTAAAAAGGATCATAAATAAAAATTTGTCGAAATTTACTCAATAAATAATACTTCAAATGTAATCTATAATGTTGTCTTTTAAAATGTACATATGTATATCTCAATTTCTTCAAATTCATATTTTTTTTGTAGGCCTAAACCTTATGAAGCGAATTAAAATACAGCGGCTCCGCTGGCTTGGCCA
>NW_023458556.1:46032128-46032492 GCF_013731165.1 Rhagoletis pomonella | reverse complement strand
CGTACCACTGAAGCGCCAGCAGCTGATGATTCGGCAGCGGATAGCAGTCATCATAATGACGTGAAAGGTGAGGAAAATGGCGAAGAGAATGCAGATAAAGCGGCCGAGGCGGAAGCCAAGCCCGTAGCGTCACATGGACTGAATCGACTAAAGTCGCGTCCACATCTGCACAAGACTGAGAATGCCAAGCAGAAGGCGGCACCAGCGCCAGTGGCGCCACGCAAAGTCAATCCACTATTGGCCAAGCGACGCTTGCAGCTGGGACACTCTACAACGGGTGAGTGGTAGCAGCACGAGCACGAAGAGTAGAACTCTAAAACAAGCTTTTTAGACTTTCGGCGCTTTACTCAGCTATCAGTTGTAT